>NC_047050.1:20329458-20929458 GCF_011762595.2 Tursiops truncatus
TTGGCCTGGAGACGTTGGTACATAGTCCAACCTGCAGCTCAGATACGCAGAAAATGGAAATTTTTCTCAAATCCATTTCTATTTGGATTCCTCTTTCTACTGGAATTGAGGAAAGTGAATAGAAGTCAAGCAAGAAGGACTGTATACTTTGCAGGGCCCCATGCAAATGAAAATGCAAGCCCCTTGTTCAGAAAATAAGAATTTCAAGATGACGACAACAGAGCATTAAACTAAGCAATGGTCCCTGCTGAGTCTAGAGCTCTGTGTGACACACGTAGGTCACACACCCATGAAGCTGGAGCTACAGTCAGTGTTGGATTCCTTCCATCTCTGTGGTTATTTCTAAATTTGGTGGGGGGCTTCCATAGTACACATTGGGAGTGGGAGGTATCTGATCCTTGGGGTCCGCTGTCCGTGACGCTGTCTGCTCTGAAAACTCGTCTTTCTGACATTCATCATCGGTCCAAGCAAATTGCCTCATTCTCAAACTGAATGCTAAAAACAATTGAATAGACATTTTTAACGTAACTTCCTAGCTATGCATTGGATAACCTGTTATTAAAAAGACTATACATAAAGCAAATCCAAAGTCCAAGCAGGTTGCCTCACTCTCATCCATGAGGCCCTTCTACCTTCTGCCACTGCTGCTCCAATGGGCAAGGGAAGAGATTTCAATCTGCCTTAAACTTAAACACATCCCTGCTCCCGAATCCTCGAACTTGTCTAAGGGTATCACCCCTACTCAGGACCCGGCTTGGAGGGGGAGCACAGGATCACACAACAGCTGTGTGTTCCCTTTCTCCCCACCTTGCCCCACTCTCTGGCATTCTTGCCTGTCCTGCAGATTGGTATCTTATTCAAGTTTTTTCTATGCCCCAGTCTTTAATATTTTCCCTCCAGATCTAAGCTATCAACTATAAAAGCCAGGAAGGGATTGCCTTCTCTCTCTACATTCTGCTTTTGGCATCCACTGAACTAAAGATTATCTAACAGTAAAGTTGTCCCAATAGAGGAGAAGTCAGGGTGGGAGGGGGACGTGAGAGTGAAATACTGGGAAGAAAGAAATTGGGTTGAATATTTTAATTACATTACCCAGGCTACACATCTTGTATCCCCAAGGTTGTCAAGAATATGTGTACGTGTGAACCCCGCCCCCCGGTGAGTAGTGAACTCACCAACTCCTTAGATACCGATTCCTGTTTTAGAAAAGACTTTTACTTCCTTAAATACTACCTTTACTGTTTATAAAAATTAAAGTATACAAACACACGCACACACACACACACACACACACACACACACACACAAACACACGAGAGGCAGGGTGATGTCAGAGCCCTCCTCTTAACCACTATTCCCTCCCACTTCCGAAAGCAGGGAACGCATTTCATCTTGATGTAATGTCCATATGGAACAGAATTTATCACATCTACCAAATGGTGAGAAAACTTCCTAGCTTGAGTCCCTTATCCAGTTGTCATTGCCACCTTTACCTCCTCTTTGCTTTTCCCCTAAATGACTCTCCTCACCCCAAACAAACACACACATTTAGGTTTCTTTCTTTCTCTGTCTCTGTCTTTGTCTCTGTGTCTCCTTCATCTTTACTTTCTCTCTTTTTTAGCATAAAATTTACTAATCCTTCAACCTTTAAATAATAATTTAGTATATTTTCTTAATACATTAATTTTACATACAGTGTATATATTCTAATGTATATTAATTATTATAAAACCAATTAATATTGGTTATCTAGGTAAGAGTCTACCACTAAAAGAATGGTAATAACAAAAGCTGACACTTACCGAGTGTTTATCATATATACCCATTATTCTAAAGACTTTATGTGTATTAAACCCATTTCCATGAAAAAATTCCTGGTACATATTATAAGAGCTTTCTATGATTTGGTGGGAAGCTGTACTGTGATTTGACAGGAAGGACTGTCACATCTGTGGAGCTTCTGTCCACAGGCTCTTCAGAAGCCTTGTGGTTATAACTTTCCTGCTTCCTAACAGAGAGGAACTGGTAGTTCCTAGTAAATCTCCTAATATTCTTTTCAACATTAACGTTCATGGAAACTTTACTTTCTGTGTAGTCTTTTTTTATAACAGTTGATCCAATTCATAGCTAAGAAATTGGTTATGCTAAAAATGTCCATTTAATTATTTTAATATTTAGTTTTCTAAATTGGACATGGCTTGGGGGGCTGGGAAAGGGAACACAAGCAACAAATGTCAGAGAGACACATGTGGGAATAAATTAAAAATGAACTTGTGCTGGGCTTGCACCCCTCTGAAAACGGCCCCAGGAGACAAGAATCCCTGGCACAGGAAAGCTCCCCCGCCCCCAGGATTGGCCCCCTGGTTGAGCAACTTAATGGAGGCTGTGTTAATGCATTAAGGGAGCAGGGGCTTTACTTCCTAATCTGCACTTTGCACTCAGCTGCAGACACACTGCAGGCATCTCTTCATGAGGTCAACATGAAAATGAATTGCTCCCTACCACGATGCAGTTGCTGTTTGATGTGTGCAGAGATGTACGTTGGGGAGGAGCAGAGTTAAAGGCCTCTCTTAGGGGTGGCAGAGGAAATCTGGGTTTGTCCTAATAACACACTGTGGATAGGGTTTGTAAGAAATGCCCAGTTTTTAGAAGTTGTTCCAGGTACAGCAGAGCTCCTCCTGGAAAATGGATACTTAGAAATCTGTTAAGGGTAATATATTGGAGTGCTGAATTCATTAGCTGACTTAAAACTATCCACTGGGACCAAAACAAAAACAAGAATCTGCTCACTTTCTCATTTAGGTGTTTTTACTTGTTTTATTTTCCTTATTTGATCTTAAAACTGCACAGGCTGTAGACAGGGGAAATATGACCGTGCATCTAGTTTCCTCAGGACTACCATGGTTTCTGTCTGTTGTTCTGGGCTAATTATTAAAAGCATCTCTGACACCCTTGAAGAGAATCCTAGTTTGGACAATAAGTAGACTGACTGGGATTAAGCCACGTGTCCAACGTCATTCCATCAACGGTAAACTATGCTTTAATACTCCAAAGTCTGCTCGGGTAGAAGTTTGGCCTAGAAATTCACCATCACCATCCCTTGCCTGGTTATTTTTGTTCCTTCTTTCTCTGACACCTAATTCACCTTCTGTTTCTCAAGTACATTGATCACCAGATTTTGGTGTTCTGTTCCACATCCCCCTGCCTCACTATACCCAAGTCAACACTACTTTTTCTAAAACAGACCCATGCCCTGACTCTGTGGCTTAATTCAAGAGATTCTGAGCATCTGTCTGGCAAGGCTAACTACTGTAAAAACCACGGAGTTTTAGTAGGTTACACTGAAATAAAAATGTGTTTCTCACTAATGCACTGATTCTACATGAGAGTCCTTGGTCCAGTGGTTCTTCTGGGCAATTTTTTTTTGAAATAATGACTCAAAGACTCCTCTCCTCTTATGGTTCCACTGCTCCCTAGGGCTGGAGCGTCCTATGCTTTCAGCTGCTAGGAAAGGACAAAAAAGAGAATGGAGAAAAGACCTGGAAGTAGTATGTAGACTTCCACCCACATTCTGTGGCCAAAATTTAGAAAGATAATATATCACCAGTCTAGGTTTATACACAAGAAGGAAGGAAACAGAATTTGCTTCCAAAGTCTACTAAAGTTGTCCCATCTGGTAATCAAATACCCATTTCATTCTTTCTCTCACACATGTTTGCTAAAACATCCCCTCCTGGTGGGAGATAACTTGAAATCACACCCAGATCCTTCATTCAGCTCAAAGTCTAGGGTCTCTGAGGGATGAGCAGTCCTCTCTGTCAAGTTCAGATGTGGATCCCTGTGATCCAGTGGTACATGGACTAAGAAGGTAAATTATCTACACTCTCACCACAATACCCAATATGCAAAGATGGATAGGATTGCTACAGTAAACCATTAGGATAAAAGAAGAATGGGAAATGCAGCAGTCACTGGTTCATAGCAATTCTGAAATCCTGTTGGAAAGATAGTATGAAGACCTTCTACCCTTGTAGAAGGGTTGATCCTTCTATAGCCTCCCATTTTGTTTTCTGGAAGAAACTCCCTTGTCCATTGTTCTTTGTGACTTCTGACTCTATCCTCAAAGAACCTCAGCCTTGAGGCCATCGTTTTCTATGGCTACCTCTGAAGAGAATATTGGAATATATGTTCTCTTTAAGGGGTGAGCACATTTCTCAGCCTGTTTCCTTGGTAGTTTTACGATCTATTTACTACTAGCCAGTTTATTGTGTCCAGTCATACCCAAAGTTCTTTCCTATATATAATTTTCAAGCATGTCTCAAATTTCTGCTTTCTAATACCTGTTTCTTTTTCTCTCCTCCTCCTTCTCCTCTATTTCTGTCTGAACTTAATGGTGGCTACTTTGAGGCAATCTGAAAAAAAAAAGACATATGTAGAAATTAATTGTTATTTTCCACAAGGATGAGCATTAATAGGTCCTTGTCTCTCAAAACCACTGTCTTATGCGTTATTATTTGAGGTCTAGAAACTCAGATTTTCCAATCCTGAAAAGCCCCACATTTCTGATCTCTTTCTTCTCCTTTTCATTGTTGCTTGCAAACTTGTCAATTCCTTTCTGAGTTCAAATCTTTCTTCTGATATTTTGCTAAAGGCATTCAATAAGCCAACACATTCAAAGCTGTTTCTTTTCAATCAATTCTACTAGAAACATAAGCTTATTAGGAAGGTCTATCTTCAAATTGTTGCAGGCACAGTTCTCCAAATATTTTACCATTGTATCACATGGAGTGCCAGCTTTCCAGCTTCTGATACGTCATTCCTCATTGCCCACTGTCTGACCACTGAGCTATTGCCATATATTTTAGGTTATTGTTAATGGCAGCCCCCAACTTCAAAATACCCATTTTCCAATTAGTCAAAAACTACTAACTATTGTTACCAACAACTGCAAAATTCTGATGGCTGAACAACATGAGAACTTGTTTTTAATTCATGCAACAGCTTCATCATCAAGGATCTTGATCAGGTGATTCTTTGGGAGCAGAGGGCAGTGTCTCTCCTCAAAGAGATAACTTAGGAATCCAGGATATTTCCACCTTGTGGATCTGCCATCCCCTGAGGATTTAGAATTCTTTGTTTCTAGTTTTGTGGGTGGGTGTTTTAGGAACAAACTTAGTTTGTAGGGGCAAGATCTGGAATTATGTCATATCATTTCTATCTACCTCCTATTGGCTAGAATTTATCTCAATCACCCCACTTAACTGCAGTGTGAGCTGATGAATATGGCCAAGCAGTATGCAAAAGAGGAAATAGAAACTGAGTGCATCAGTTAGTTTACTGGCTTTCATCTCCACGTTGACACTTCAGTGCCTGTTCTGCAGTGTTGGACTAGACTCCTTAAACATTTCTTCTGTGCAGGGAGCTCTGTGTGAAGCTTTGCCAATAGGTGTTGCTGGAAGGGGGAAGGGGGCACCTCTTCCTGGTCTGGCATAATAAGTTTTGCTTTCTCTTGCCCCTGCTGCACAGTCCCTGGTGCTGTGTGTGGTGACATCCAGCAGTGCTGTGTCTCAGCTGCACACCTAGTTCTTCAACAACGTTGTATCTCCAGCATAGGACTGGTGACACCCCAGCATCCCTCTTCATGTGGGCACCATACACTCAAGGCTTCACACTGGCAGCAGTGCCCAACTCTCTTTGAACATTTGTTCAACAGATGGAGAGGACCTGAGGCCCACCAGCCTCAGGTCTTCTGCACCCTGGGGTATTGTCTCCTGTTTACCTGTGACAGTGGACCAGCTCTGACCTGGGCAAACCAGAGGATGTCTCCACTATCCAGTTGACTGCAACCACACTGCTCTAATGAGTTCTGATACCCAGGCTTGGAGTTACAAGGTTTTCCTTCCTCGGACACTCTCCCTCAGCCCTAGGATGTCCATTAGATAGAGTTCTCTTTACCTCTTTATAGTTACTTCTCTATCATAATTTAATAATTTAATAATTCTTTACAGTAAACTTCTCCTATTCAAATGATTGCATGGCCTTTGCCTTTGGTTTGGATTTAGGCTGCGACATGCACTGCATTTGGTGAGTGTATAGCAGTTTCTGTCCTAGTCTGTGTCACACATGTGAGCTCCAGACTGTTTCTGTCAAGTTCCATAACACAGGGCATATTTCATGGAGAAGAGAACTGAAACCCTGGTTTTCTGATTCTAAATCACCATAAGGGATATGGAATCATATAGGGTGTGGCAAGTGAACTTTTCAGTAGAGAAAAATCAAGTACAACAGCATTGTTTCCAAAAGATAATGGTTCCTTACCAAAGGTATTTAGGATGATAAAACAATTTCTTCAACATTAAACACAAAGTGTTATGTTTAAAATATTGAAAATAAATTTTCTTGACCCTGCCAGATTTAGATGTAAGATTAAATAAATCATATTTTTATCCATTTCTTTCTGTGTGTAATTTTTATTGACATACTGTAAAACTGACTCTTTTAAAGTGTACAATATAGTGTTTTTTAGTATATTGACAAAGTATGCTTCTATCACCACTATCTTATTCCAGATCATTTTTATCACCCTAAAAAGAAACCCTGTGTCAATTAACAGTCATTCCACTTTCCCCCTCTGCCCCCAGTCCTTAGCAACCACCATCTACTTCCTGTCTCTATGGCTTTACCTGTTCTGGAAATTTCACATAAATGCCATCATACAATATGTGGCTTCTTTCAACTAGCCTAATACCTCCAAGGTTCACAAATGATGTAGCATGTTGCATATGATTTTTAATGTTTGATTTTTACAATCATTGAAAAATATTATAGCTTCTCTGTCACCAGTAAAACCTATGTTAAAAATACTAGGGCAGCCATCGGGTTTTCTCTTCTGAAGAAAAAGGAATCATTATGAAGGAGGAAAGTAAAAATCTTATGTTTTCATTTTCATGAAAATCTAAATGTGAGCAAAAAAGAAAGTGAAAAATACCTTGAATTCTGCCTTTTAAATTTTCTCTCATGGTGTACTGCTACTAATAATCAACACTTATATAACACTTCAGAATTTCAACACGTTTTTCTATTGAATGCCAAAGGTAACACCTACTGCAGGAATTATATGCTGTGCTTTAATTCCAGGAGACTGTAGGAATAGTATAAATAGCACTACTATTTTTTTTGAGTTGTTATTATTACACATCCTAAATATAAGTTAATAAAACCTCTAATATTTCTGTAAAAATGCTTCTATGAACAGTTTGGCAAAAACCCACACAGGAGTTTCCTTTTTCTTTGTTGTTGTTTTTTTTTTCTTTTTTCAGAGAAAAACTTGAAGGTGAATTAATCACAAGCAGTCTCTAAAAGAGCAGTGTGATCTAATTTTATTAAAGTTTTTCCATAATATAAGATGGGAAATGAGATGTGATATAGAATGCTATCACCACAATCATATCTGTATTTAATTTTTTTCAACCCTATCTTTGGAGGTATTAAAAGCTATTCCCAAGCAGTAATAAAATTCTAGCCTGTGTTTAGTAAGGATCTTTGAAATGTTCCTCTGAGATATGAGGTAGGAATATTATTACAGCTGGAGAAAGAGACGACGGTAAGTTAAGTGACTTGTCCAAGGAGACACAATAAATCAGGTGTAGGCCTTAGGAATAAACCTTGACCTCCCTTTAAGACTTTTCTCTGTGATACCATATGGCCTTTCTGAGCCACTGGAAGTTTCCTCATTAACCCCTGCAGTTAATTTTCATGTTTTAAAAGGCCTTTTCCAGATACATAAATATAACCCTCTTTAATACATTTTCTCAGGCAATGTAAATTAAAGAAATCCACTCCTAATAAAGACCAGAGAGAATCTACCTTATCTACAAGACATAGGAAACCCAGTAACTTTGAATAATGACTTCCATCTGCCCCTAGTAACTGATACGAGGTTATCACATGGCTTAGCTTATTACCCTTATTATTGAGGACCGATACACAAATATGTTGGGACTACTGGCTATAGTTTTTCAATAATGGGAGCAGCATGTGGGATAAAATATGGACTCCAAAGATTTCCTAGTGATGTGCAAATCAGAAACACTGATTCTTATTCCCAGTGTTAAAGATGCCTTTTCCAAAAATTACAATATTGATAAATTAGATTCAGATAGAGGGGCAATTATACTTCATAGGATGCTTCACATCAGGAGGTATCTGCTACCCAGATACTATCTTGTGTGATTACTTTATTGGCCTCCTTGTGTTCTTCTGCATTTCCGAAGAATAGATGTATCTCAGGAGCTCAAGACACAGTGTTTCCATTCTCCTTCCTGACTTGGATTTACCATCTGTGGTACAAATTGTATATGTTGCTGTTCCTTAAGAACACTGGCCATGCCCTTTCATGACAGTTAGTTCTTTACAGTTTCTCACCTCAGCACCCAAGTCATAGAAGCCTGCTTTTCACTGAGGTGGGAGTCCTCTTCTTAGGTCCTGAACCTGGAGGAGAAGCCAAAATTTAGTTTACACTCTAATGTTATCTATAAAGATACACCCCACCACAAAGAAAACAAACTTTTATATCATTGAAATAGAATAATTAATACATTGGTAGGAAGCAACCATATTTGGGAAACTTTTCTAGGAAATCCTAACAGCTCCATCTAGAAACTATAGGTAAGTATTTGTCCCACATTATATGACTGAAGGAGTTTGCAAAAGTGACCCTTCCAACAATAAAAGGAGAGTCTTTCCTGTGTGTAAATTCTAGCTTCAGAGGCTTCAAGAAATAAAAAGGAAAAGGCTTAATCTCAGGAAACCCTAATATATGAAGCAATGTGTCCCATTGTATCAGCCAGAAAAACAGAAACAAAAACAGAAAGAGCAGATTTTAGATAGATAGGAAGACAGATAGATAGATACATAAATAGATACTAATTTTAAGAAAGTAGGTCATGAGGAGCCCAAAGTATCCAGGTGGTACTCAGTGGAGTCATCGCTGTGTCTCCAGGCAGAAACATTCCCACTAAGATCTCTAGACCAGCAGAGCATAAGGTCATGAAGACAAGAAGCAAAACTTTTGCTAGTGAATCACTAGGAGTAGTAGTGAGAGGTACCACTCCATTTCCACCTCTTGCTTCCTGGCCTGTACTGGTTATGTGAAAAAAAACACCACCTATTGGACACTGATCTAGAGCATAGACAAATCCCTGGAGAACATTGCCCCAGGCTTGCAAGGTATTTCCAACTACCTAAAGCTGTAACTGGGTCTTCAAAAGACCGTTCCACTGTTTTATTAAGCTAGCTGTTCAAAACGATGGGATGCATGATAAGATCAGTGAATTCCTGAGCATAGGCCCATTGCCACACTTCTCTTGCTGTGAAGTGATTTCCTTGATCAGAAGCAATACTGTGTCAGAGAATTGTTCAAGATGGCAGAGTAGAAGGACATGGGTTCACTCTCTCTTGTGAGAGCACAAGAATCACAACTAACTGCTGAACAGTCATCAACAGGAGGACACTGGAACTCACCAAAAAAGATGCCCCACATCCAAGGACAGGGGAGAAACTGCAATGAGATGGTAGGAGGGGAGCAATCACAATAAAATCAAATCCTATGCCCACTGGGTGGGTGACTCACAAACTGAAGAACACTTATACCACAGAGGTCCACCCACTGGAGTGAAGGTTCTGAGCCACACATCAGGCTTCCCAACCTGAGGGTCCGGCAACGAGAGAAGGAATTCCTAGAGAATCAGGCTTTGAAGTCTGGTGAGATTTGACTGCAGGACTTTTACAGGACTAGGGGAAGCAGAGACTCCACTCTTGGAGGGCACGCACAAAGTTGTGTGTGCATCAGGACCCAGGGGAGGGAGCGGTGACCCCATGGGAGACTGAACCAGACCAAGCTGCTAGTGTTGGAGGGTCTCCTGCAGAAGCAGGGGTGGCTGTGCCTCACAGCAGGGACAATGACACTGACAGCAGAAGTTCTGGGAAGTACTCTTTGGCATGAGTCCTCCCAGAGTCCACCATTAGCCACACCAAAGAGCCAGGTAGGCTCCAGTGCTGGGTTGCTTGAGACCAAACAACCAACAAGAAGGGAACCCAGCCCCACCCATCAGCTGACAAGTGGATTAAAGTTTTACTGAGCTCTGCCCACCAGAGCAACACCCAGCTCTACCCACCACCAGTCCCTCCCATCAGGAAGCCTCTTAGATAGCCTCATCCACCAGAGGGCAGACAGCAGAAGCAAGAAGAACTGCAATTCTGCAGCCTATGGAACGAAAACCACATTCACAGAAAGATAGACAAAATGAAAAGGCAGAGGACTATGTACCAGATGAAGGAACAAGATAAAACCCCAGAAAAACAACTAAATGAAGTGGAGATATGGAGCCTTGCAGAAAAAGAATTCAGAATAATGATAGTGAAGATGATCCAGGACCTTGGAAAAAAGAATGTAGACAAATATTGAGAAGGTGCAAAAAATGTTTAACAAAGACCTAGAAGAATTAAAGAACAAACAAACAGAGATAACCAATACAATAACTGAAATGAAAACTACACTAGAAGGAATCAGTAGCAGAATAATTGAAGCAGAAAAACAGATACATGACCTGGAAGACAGAATGGTGGAATTCACTGCTGTGGAACAGAATAAAGAAAAAAGAATGAAAAGAAATGAAGACAGCCTAAGAGACCTCTGGGACAACATTAAATGCAACAACATTCACATTATAGGGGTCCCAGAAGGAGAAGAGAGAGAAAGGACCTGAGAAAATATTTGAAGAGCTTATAGTCGAAAACTTCCCTAACATGGGAAAGGAAATGGTCACCCATGTCCAGGAAGCACAGAGAGTCCCAGGCAGGACAAACCCAAGGAGAAACACGCTGAGACACATAGTAATCAAATTGACAAAAACTAAAGACAAAGAAAAAAATATTAAAAGCAGCAGGGAAAGACAACAAATAACATACAAGGGAATCCCCATAAGGTTAACAGGTGATTTCTCAGCAGAAACTCTACAAGCCAGAAGGGAGTGGCATGATATATTTAAAGTGATGAAAGGGAAGAAGCTACAACCAAGATTACTCTACCTGGCAAAGATCTCATTCAGATTAGACAGAGGAATAAAAAGCTTTACAGGCAAGCAAAAGCTAAAAGAATTCAGCAGCACCAAACCAGCTCTAAAACAAATGCTAAAGGAACTTCTCTAACTGGGAAATACAGCGAAGAAGAAGACCTACAAAAACAAACCCAAAACAATTAAGAAAATGGTAATAGGAATATACATATTGATAATTACCTTAAAGGTGAATGGATTAAATGCTCCAACCAAAAGACACAGTCTTGCTGAATGGATACGAAAACAAGATCCATATATATGTTGTCTTCAAGAGACTGACTTCAGACCTAGGGACCCATGCAGACTGAAAGTAAGGGGATGGAAAAAGATATTCCATGCAAATGTAAATCAAAAGAAAGCTGGAGTAGCAATACTCATATCAGATAAAATAAGCTTTAAAATAAAGAATGTTACAAGAGACAAGGAAAGACACTACATAACGATGAAGAGATCAATCCAAGAAGATATAACAATTATAAATATATATGCACCCAATATAGGAGCACCTCAATACATAAGACAAATGTTAACTGCTATAAAAGAGGAAATAGACAGTAACACAGCAATAATGGGGAAATTTAATACCTCACACCAATGGACAGATCATCCAGACAGAAAATTAATAGGGAAACACAAGCTTTAAAAGACAAAATAGACCAGACAGATTTAATTGATATTTATTTGATTTTAATATATTTAATTGATTTTATCCAAAAACAGCAGATTACACTTTCCTCTCAAGTGCACACAGAACATTCTCCAGGTTAGATGACACCTTGGGTCACAAATCAAACCTCAGTAAATTTAAGAAAATTGAAATCATATCAAGCATCTTTTCTGACCACAACACTATGATATTAGAAACAAATTACAGGGAAAAAAATGTAAAAAAACACAAACACATAGAGGCAAAACAATACATTACTAAATAACCAAGAGATCACTGAAGAAATCAAAGAGGAAATAAAAAAGTACCTAGAGACAAATGACAATGAAAACACAAAGATCCAAAACCTATGGGATGCAACAAAAGCAGTTCTAAGACAAAAGTTTATAACAATACAATCCTACCTCAGGAAACAAGAAAAATCTCAAATAAACAAGCTAACCTTACACATAAAGCAAATAGAAAAAGAAGAACAAACAAGACCCAAAGTTAGCAGAAGGAAAGAAATCATAAAGACCAGAGCAGAAATAAATGAAATAGAAACAAAAAAACAATAGCAAAGATCAATAAAATTAAAAGCTGGTTCTTTGAGAAGATAAACAAAATTGATAAATCATTAGCCAGATTCATCAAGAAAAAGAAGGAGAGGACTGAAATCAATAAAATTAGAAATGAAAAGGGAGAAATCACAACAGACACTGCAGAAGTACAAAGCACCATAAGAGACTACTACAAGCAATTCTATGCCAATAAAATGGATAACCTGGAAGAAATGGAAAATTCTTAGAAAGGTATAACCTTCCAAGAATGAATCAGGAAGAAATAGAAAATACAAACAGACCAATCACAAGTAATGAAATTGAAATTGTGATTAAAAATCTTCCAACAAACAAAAGTCCAGGACCAGATGGCTTCACAGGTGAATTCTATCAAACATTTAGAGAAGATCTAACACTCATTCTTCTCAAATTCTTCCAAAAAATTGCAGGGGAAGGAACACTCCCAAACTCATTCTACGAAGCTACCATCACCCTGATAACAAAAACAGACAGAGATACTACAAAAAAAGAAAATTACAGACCAATATCACTGATTAACATAGATGCAAAAATCCTCAACAAAATACTAGCAAACAGAATCCAACAGGACATTAAAATGATCATACACCATGATCAAGTGGGATTTTTCCCAGGGATGCAAGGATTCTTCAATATAAGCAAATCAATCAATGTGATACACCATGTTAACAAACTGAAGAATAAAAAACATATGATCATCTCGATAGATGCAGAAAAAGCTTTTGACAAAATTCAACATCCATTTATGATAAAACTTCTCCAGAAAGTGGACATAGAGGGAATCTACATCAACATAACAAAGGCCATATATGACAAACCCACAGCAAATATCATTCTCAATGGTGAAAAACTGAAAACATTTCCTCTAAGATCAAGAAGAAGACAAGAATGTCCACTCTCACCACTATTATTCAACATAGTTTTGGAAGTCCTAGCCACAGCAATCAGAGAAGAAAAAGAAAAAAAATGAATACAAATTGGAAAAGAAGAAGTAAAACTGTCACTGTTTGCAGATGACATGATACTATACATAGATAATCCTAAAGATGCTAAAGATCCAGAAAACTACTAGAGCTAATCAATGAATTTGGTAAATTAGCAGGATACAATATTAATGAAAAGAAATCCCTTGCATTCCTATACACTAACAACAAAATATCCGAAAGAAAAATTAAGGAAACAATCCTATTCACCGCTGTAAGAAAAAGAAAAAAATACCTAGGAATAAACCTACCTAAGGAGGTAAAAGGCCTGTATTCAGAAAACTATAAGACACTGATGAGAGAAATCAAAGATTACACAAACAGATGGAGAGATATACCATGTTCTTGGATTGGAAGAATCAATACTGTGAAAGTGACTATACTAGCCAAAGCAATCTACAGATTCAGTGCAATCCCTAGTAAACTACCAATGGCATTTTTCACAGAACCAGAACAAAAAATTTCACAATTTGTAAGGAATCACAAAAGACCCCGGATAGCCAAAGCAATCTTGAGAAAGAAAAATGGAGCTGGAGGAATCAGGCTCCCTGACTTCAGACTACACTACAAAGCTGCAGTAATCAAGACAGTATGGTACTGGCACAAAAACAGAAATATAGATCAATGGAACAGGATAGAAAGCCCAGAGATAAACCCACGAACATATGGTCAACTTATCTTTGATAAAGGAGGCAAGAATATGCAGTGGAGAAAAAACAGCCTGTTCAATAAGTGGTGCTGGGAAAACTGGACAGCTACATGTAAAAGAATGAAATTAGAACACTCCTTAACACCATACACAAAGATAAACTCAAAATGGATTAAAGACCTAAATGTAAGACCGGACACTCTAAAACTCTTAGAAGAAAATATAGGAAGGACACTCTTTGACATAAATCATAGCAAGATCTTTTTTGACCCACCTCCTAGAGTAATGGAAATAAAAACAAAAATAAACAAATGGGACCTAACCAAACTTCAAAGCTTGTGCACAGCAAAGGAAACTATAAACCAGACAAAAAGACAACCTTCAGAATGGGAGAAAATATTTGCAAACAAATCAACAGACAAAGGATTAATCTCCAATATATATAAACAGCTCATGCAGCTCAATATTAAAAGAAACAAAGAACCCAATTAGAAAATGGGCAGAAGACCTAAATAGACATTTCTTCAAAGAAGACATGCAGATGGCCAAGAGGCACATGAAAAGCTGCTCAACATCACTAATTATTAGAGAAATGCAAATCAAAACTACAATGAGGTATCACCTCACACCAGTTAGAATGGGGATCATCAGGAAATCTACAAACAACAAATGATGGAGAGGGTGTGGAGAAAAGGGAACCCTCTCTCACTGTTGGTGGGAATGTAAATTGATAGAGCCACTATGGAGAACAGTATGGAGGTTCCCTAAACAACTGAAATGAGAATTACCATATGACCCAGCAATCCCACTACTGGGCATATACCCAGAGAAAACCATAATTCAGAAAGATACATGCACCCCAGTGTTCATTGCAGCTCTATTTACAATAGCCAGGACATGAAAGCAACCTAAATGTCCATCAACAGAGAAATGGATAAAGAAGATGTGGTACATATATACAAATGGAATATTACTCAGCCATAAAAAGGAATGAAATTGGGTTATTTGTAGAGACGGGGATGGACCTAGAGACTGTCATACAGTGTGAAGTAAGTCAGAAAGAGAAAACAAATATTGTATATTAATGCATATATGTGGAATCTAGAAAAATGGTGCAGATGCACATGTTTACGAGGCAGAAATAGAAACACAGTTGTAGAGAACAAACGTATGGACACCAAGGGGGAAAAGTGGGGAGGGGTGGTGGGATGAATTGGAAATTGAGATTGACACATATACACTAATATGTATAAAACAGATAACTAATAAGAACCTGCTGTATAAAAAACAAATTCAACATAAGTAACTAAATAAATAAAATAGTCAAACTCATAGAAGCAGGGAGTAGAATGCTGGTTGCTAGGGGCTGGGGAGAGGAGGGAATGGAAAATTGTTATTCAACGTATGTAAAGTTTCAGTTACGCAAGATGAAAGAGTTCTAGAGATCTGCTGTATGAAACTGCCTGTAAGTTAACAATACTGTATGGTACTCTGCAAAAATTAAGAGGGCAGTACTGATGTTAAGTGCTCTTCCTACAACAATAACAAAAACAGACTAAAAAAAAAAGAAGCAATGTTGTGTGGAATGCCATGATTGTGGATAAGGCATTCCGTAAGTCCATGGATGGTAGTTTTAGCAGAAGCATTATATGCAGGGAAGGCATATAATGTATGTATCCAGAGAAAGTGTCAATTCCAGGAAACTAATACACCCACCATATACACACAGTCATCCTCCATCCTAGAGATAATAAGCTGACCTATGCATGAAATCATACTGCCACCAAGGGCAGATGGAAATCTATCACCACATGATGGGCAGTATGGACCGTGGAAACTCTGAATGAGCAGGTTCCCTTTGATATAGAGTAGGAACATATTTCTGTAACTAACATTGCAGAGAAAAGTACATTACAGGAGAATTACTGTTTTGTATCTGGAAACTATATTCTATTACCTTAAAATTAACTGTTGAGTTAAATAGAAATTTCCCAGTGACTAAGAAAGATCAAATTCAGAAAAATGTCTTCATAAAAACAAGGGTTTACACCCAGGCCTATCTCTAATTTCAGTATATACTTGGACAAATTGTTTTTATTGGAATGTTTCTGTGACATTTCTACCCTCCCTTGAAAATAAGGATAATAGCTACTTTCCTTATTGTGTTTGTTTTCCTGCTTTGGGTGAGGATTTTCACAGGAAAATGTATGTAAAGCACTTAGCCCAGAGCACACAATGTAGAAGCTTCTTAAGAAATTATAAAAGATACAATACTCATTTGATTTCACAACAATCCTGTAAAGTAGTTTATAACTAGTCTCGTTTTGTGGATGAGGAGACTAAGGCTGAAAGATCAAATGCCTTGCTGAAAGTCAGAAAAACTGACCTCAAAAAGATGTACCACGGGGCTTCCCTGGTGGCACAGTGGTTGAGAGTCCGCCTGCCGATGCACGGGACACGGGTTCGTGCCCCGGTCCGGGAAGATCCCACATGCCGCAGAGCGGCTGGGCCCGTGAGCCATGGCCGCTGAGCCTGCGCGTTCGGAGCCTGTGCTCCGCAACGGGAGAGGCCGTAACAGTGAGCGGCCAGCGTACCGAAAAAAAGATGTACCACGATTCACATCCAGGTTTTCCTCCTTACAAATAGTGTTTATCATACATATACTGAGTGTGTGTGTGTGTGTGTGTGCTTTCAAAATAACTACAGGCTCATCACAGAAAATTTTAAAGAAACACAAAGAAAAAAATTGTCTACTGCCCTTATATTTCTCATATATAAGTTACATATAAATATAGATAATACTATTAATAATAATTATAATAATAGCTAAACTTTATTGGGTCCTTCTATGAACCAGGGCTTTTCTAAGTATTTCACATGGGTTAAGCCCACTTGGTCTTGACAAATACTGGAAAGGGTAAGTACTATTCTTATATCTATTTACCAATGAGGAACCTGAGCCTGGAGATCCTAACCAGCTTTCCCAAGACCATCAGCCTCAGTGGTGGAGATAACCCACACCTGGATCAGCTGAGACTAGAGCCAGAACCCCTAGACATGAGGCTGGTAACCTTAGTACAGACATATTTTCTTACATTGGAATAATACTGTACACTTTATGATTTGACTTTCCACTAAAGTATGACGTTAATATTTCTTTATGTTATAAATATACTTCTATATAATACTGTTTATTGGCAATACAGTATTACAAGTTAGAAAAATGCTCCATTATTCGGTCAATTCTACCTTGTTGGATGCTTACGTTGTTGTTATAACACTTTGAGTGTTGTAACACTCAAAGAATACTTTTGTATATACATTTGTACGTGCTTTGTTGTGGACATGATCCAATGTTTTCATGGGACAAATTCCTAGAATGGAATAGCTGGATAATTTTTTTTTTTTTTTTTTTTGCGGTACGCGGGCCTCTCACTGTTGTGGCCTCTCCCATTGCGGAGCACAGGCTCTGGACGCGCAGGCTCAGCGGCCATGGCTCACGGGCCCAGCCACTCTGCGGCATGTGGGATCTTCCCAGACCAGGGCACGAATCCGTGTGCCCTGCATCGGCAGGCAGACTCTCAACCACTGCGCCACCAGGGAAGCCCTAGCTGGATAATTTTTAAGGATTTTTGTTACAGATTCCTTGCTTGTATTTCAAAAAATGGTACCAGCCATCTCTCCCACAGGCAGTGAAGGAGAGTCCTCTGAATTCAGGTCTTCTGATTCTTGCTGATGTCAATACTGACTCTGTGATAACTTCTGTTTAATCCTTCCACTTAGCGCCAGAGAATAGGTCTGAGTCCAACCCGCTAAGAGGCTTCTTCTGTGTGATGTCCTTTTTATTCAAGTATTATCCCCCATTTGAAGCACATCTATGTAATTACTTGCGTAAATCTAGAGGAATGAAACTTAACATCTCTTGTGAGATTCAGATGGAAAATCTTTTAGCACCTGATGCCAAAAAGGAACTTTTATTCTTAAGCCCAATTTCTTATTCATGTGTTTGAACTGAAAAGGGTAGAATGCAAACTTTTGAATAGTCAGTTATAATAGATAACTGTAGTACATATTCGGTAATCTGGATTTATTATTAATCTCAAGAATGTCTTTTTTTTTTCCCCTCCTGCCATAAGCCTCTATCCAGAAGGAGCAAAGGCACAGGAAATTTCCCAGGACATCCACCAAGCCACTCAACTCAAGGTTTATTCCAAAGCTCTCTTCCTCTCAAAAGTTAGAGCTTTGTAGTCAAGAACTCTCATTAAATATTGCAATATAATTAGAGACTTGTTTGATTATTTTGCTATATGAAAAATATTCTCATCACAACTAATACCTACACAAATCAGGAATTCCCTTAAATTTCTTAAATTTAAAGTCAAAAAGTAAGGCATCTGTTGATGAGGATAGATAATGGCAAGGGTAAAAATCTGGAAACATTAGATTTTTCACTTTGCTTCTATATAAGTATACATGCAAGCAGATCTACCCACTTGTTCCTATGGAAATTTTATATCTTTTTGCCTCTCAATGCAAAGATCAATACAAAGATGAAAGTGAGTACTTCAGCCACAAGTAATGGTTCACAAACTACTGATAATCATTTTAGAAAGAATGAAGGGGAAAATATCAAGGAAAAAAGATTACTTTCGCTTTTCT
Organism: Tursiops truncatus; assembly: GCF_011762595.2. Classification (NCBI taxonomy): domain Eukaryota; kingdom Metazoa; phylum Chordata; class Mammalia; order Artiodactyla; family Delphinidae; genus Tursiops; species Tursiops truncatus. The sequence continues at coordinate 20,348,112 of NC_047050.1, forward strand.
TTTCCTTTTTTTCCTATTAAAGTAAAGGTAGATGGATTTAGGCACATCATAAACTGGGAAAGAGTATTGGACTAGAATTTGGGAAAGTTTCCTTGGGAATTTTTCTTCTTACTCTTAACTTTGTATCTTCAAAGTACCTCAGGACCCTGGGGAAGATTCTCAGGACACAGCACCATCTATATGCCAAAATATCTTTATTTTCACATTCTGTGCTCAAGTATTTCATACCAGGATACTCAGGAGCCTGTTTCCTACAGCATGGCTGTCTCTAAGGCCAGACATGGAGGAGTTAAAGGAGGCCAGGGTGCAGGAACAGCTGGAGATAATTACTTACAATCAAAGGACACTGCAGAAAAGCAGCAGGAACAGCAGGGTGAGGTGTTCTGCCTGGCTGGATTACAGGAGGCATCTGGACAGAGGCAACTGGGCTTAAATACTAGTAAGGGAATTTTGCACTGTTTGATCTTCTTTTAAGACCTAAGAAAGAGATTGGGATTGGTTTGAACCTGGTTTAAAAAGCCCAAAGGTAGACATTCCTGCCATAAACAGTTTGAACTCTTGTCCTGTAAATAGGGATATGGGAAAGATGTGTTAGGGCCAAGGGGGCTTTGCGTATTAAACACAAGATCAAGTTTTACATCTAAAATTCTGAAGGATAATTTTGTACTCCTGTTTTCCAACGTGGGCAATTAGTCTAAAATCCTGGACATCTGACTTTGTTCTTTGTATTCTTTTTCCTAAGATCTCTACATAAAGCATCCCAACTTTCAACTTTTTTCATCAATTCACTTTTTCTGCAGTCCTATATTATATTTCAGCCACTGCCATTTTTCCTCACAGGGCCCAGATTCATGAGGCAAATAAATATTTCTTCAGTGAAAGAGTGTATTGTAGCCAGCACTATTTTAAGGAGATATCAGATCTCTGAAGTCTTTAAATTGGATTTTTCTTCTCAGATACATTTTTTTTCCATTTAATAACATGTATAAAATGGATTCACTGCATTTTATTCAGTACCTAAACCTTGACTCTTAGAGGAACCTTTCCTTGATGAACTCCAATCCGAAACTATGATCGCTCTTCTTTTGATTTATCTATAATGTTAAGAAATAAGCTCTATAATTTACAACATTGGATACTTTATCAGGTAACCACAGAATTAAGCATACCAAGTAACTTGAAAGAAAGCGTGCTTACTTCAAAGCTGATGGCATTAGATGTTATAAGATTAAAATGGAAAATTGCCTCACGTACAAATGCCTGGAGCAGGACTTATACAGACAGGATAAATGACAGCCTTTTCATTTATGATATGGAATTTGTGGAGAAAAACCTTCATGGTGGAAGTCAGAAACTTTTAGACACAAAAGCACCTAAGATGTGTCCCCCTTCCTTAGAAACTTTCAGTAGTTCCCCATTGTTTACAGGATCAAGTCCAATTGCCGTAGAATGCACAGCCACATACCATAGTATGTTTCAAATCTGCCTCTGCTGCCTCTTCTTCTCTTTCCCCATCTTTGCCCTGTATGACTACTTTCCATCTAGCCCTTTGAAACTTTTACCTTTGAACTTTTGATCCTGTAATATCTTCAAATTCAAATATCCTACCCTAATTGCACAACCTGGAAATTTTCTGCTCCAGCTTAAAGGCCTACCTTAGAAATCTTTTCCTCCCCAGACTATCCTTTTAACCAATCAACAAGAGCCTTTCCCTTTTTATCCTTTTTTCCAAAACAAAATTCAATGCCTTACCCTCACTGGCCCTGAAGAATGAATTGATCCGTTATTGGTGTATACATGGTAGTATGTACATTTGTCTATAATTCATTTGTCCAATAAATCAGGCATTAATTCATTCATGCATTTGTTTTAAAAAAGTGCTTATTGAGTCTTTTCTGCATAATGATAGCCAGTCACTGTTCAAAATTCTGGGAATGAAGCAGTGAACCAGACAGACTGACGATCTCAGGGCTAATGATCTAGCTGTGACCTTAAACTTCTTATAATGTTATAATTAGACACTTGCCTATCTGCTCATCTTGAAAGATGGACAACTTCTTAGTAATCTTCAGTGTGGATCGACAAGGCCTAGTAGTGTGGTTCATATTTAAATACATAATAATATCTCTAAGTTGATGCTCACTGTGTTCTAAGTAAAGATTTCATGCTTTACATGAAATTTCTCCTAGAATCCTCACAACAGTCCTGTGCATTGGACACTCATTGGGCCCAGAGAAGTCAAGAAACATAGTTTCTTTGTCCCACAGTTATTAAGTAACAGAGTCAGAAATTGAACCCAAGTATGTCTGACTCCCAGAGTCAAGTGAATGAACAAATGAATGAAAGCAATGTTACAGACAAAGGTCAGTTCTTTGCACAGTGCTTCAGGTAAGGTGAAGAGGCAGTCGTTGGCCTGAGGAACAAAAATACACGGAGTGAGAGTCTCCGTGCTTAGCGTGGAAGAGTGAGCAACTGGCTGCATGTGCTTGAGGAATTTGAAGCTTATGCTAAAAATGTATCTCTGATCTACTTCATCACTAAAGCTGAATCCCTTTGGACTAGTCAAAAGTGATTGGCTAATTAACTCCTCTTTCATCTTCTTTATAAAAAATATTTCAGACTGCCTAAAAGAAGAAAACAAATTTAACCAAAATAAATAAATAAATCTCGGTTCTTCTCACCCTGGAACGTTCTCTCTAGAATTGCCCATGTGAGAATCTGCTCCGTTTCACATTAATGGCTGCCGTTCAGAATGTCTGTCCTTTTGGCCTTTGAGGTTCCACATTGAAACCATTCCTAGATCTTCTTGGGAGGCAGCCTCATGATATTCTGAGAGGGACTGTCATGGCCTTTGAAATTCCTGTCAGGAGCCCACCCCCCAGAGGAAGTTTCCTCCTTACACACAGTATAATTTTCACATCAGATCATAACAAATACGCTCTTTAAATTTGGTACAAATCTTTTCAGCTCTTTCCCTTTAATGCTGTTACAGACATGTAGAAACTGCTTATTTATATGGATAAGATTTTTAAATGTAAATAGTAAGGAAGAGGAAACACACTAAGCCTGTAGGCTGATAGATTGTTATGTCTGAGCATCAAAGTCAGACCAGTGTTTCCTGATAAATTTTGTAATTCTCAACATAAAAAGGGAGGTTTTTTTTTTTCTATATATCATTCCTCTTGTAGTCTCTATTTTTGTTAGACATAACTACTAACAATAATAGAAAGAACTTCCCCCATTTTGTTTACAAAAGTGGGTACAAGAAAAGTTCTCGTCACTTCTTTGACTCAGTTCATTGATTATTGACAGAATATAGAATTCATTTTCATCAGTTGATATTTTCATTTTTGCCTTTAATTCCCTTACATGATTTATTGAATATAGTAGTCTTCAAAATTTTTTATGAAAAATAATTTTCACTGGGGGCTGGGAATATTCTATTTTGCCCTTGACTTTGTTTTTCTCTGTGACGAGTCATCATAAATGTAATATTCTGGGCTTCTCTCCATGACCTCATTTACTCCTTCCGAAGGAGAAAGCAACTGCTCTGGATGGTAGACCTGGAACAATTAGGCAGGCCTACCTTTGTCCTTCTTTCTTTCCTTCTCTTTTGGGCATGGCTGTCTGGAGATAATAAGAGTTTTAGTCTGCATGAGTGTGAATAACTTCTCATGGAGTTTGAAGCTCCCAATCTGTCCAACCAGACACAGTGACTCTGGATTCAGGCACTGAACAGACAGAGGGGTGTCATTTTGGGGCCCATTCAAACTTCAGCATTAGTTTGGAACATTAGATTATATTTTGTGAAGCAGAAGTTTCTTAAAATTTAGCTTAAGAAGGAGTTCTGAATAAAATGTGAAGGGTTGTAACTTTAAATCCTAGTTCTAAAATTCAATGACATTAGGCTCTCAAATTATAAACTCTCTTCTGCTTCTCCATCTGTATTCTTTGTATTGGAATATCTGCCACCACTTTATCTAAAAAACATAAAGGCAAACAGTGCAATTGCATGAGAGCCTCTGAGTTCTTAGATGTTATATAAATAATTTCTAAATGACATTACTATTAGTATTCCAGATTCAAAGTAAGAGGCTACTTGGTCTGAACATAATATTTGCTCTACTTAGACTTGAATTCTGAGAATAAAGAGTTTTACATCTGATTTTTGTTGTTCTCTAATCTGGCAATATGAGGAATGATTAAAGCAGGGGTTTACATGGGGCAGAGTTGGGCAGTGATTTGTGATATGCTCCCAATAGAATATTTTTTCTTCCCTTTTATTTCCCCAAAGGAAATAAATTGTCAGACTTTGAGAAGGTGGGGTTCTAATAAAATTCTTCCTGCATTTCATCTGTTGTTGCTTCTTGTTCCCACCCTTCCACCCCTGCCAGTACCCACATGTTCATGCAGCAAAGACCAGGATTTCTGGAGATTACTTTCAGAGTTCCTGTCTCACCCAAAACACATATTCAAAACTTCTTCTGGAAAGGTTATCAGAGGCAGTAAAGGATGTAGAGACATTACTATGTAGGAGTAATGGGGCATAAAACCAAATATTTATTCTACCCACTGAGCACCAGCTACATAACTATAGTTTAGGCAAGAGCGCCTCTGTACCTGCCTCTAACGGTGAATGTACCTTCCAGATTTATCAAATATGCCTGGTTTGGAGATTAGTTCCCAGTAGGAGATTCCTTCAATTGAAGAGCACTTTGAATAAGGTTTATTTGATCCTCATCTCATCTTTACTTAAGTCTGGTTAGAAAGTATGAGAATGTATTTTAAATAGAGCCTTCATTCATTTTGATGAGATAAAATGCTATGGTGGTCTTACATTGATGGAAAGATATTTATTTACATCTCTGTACTCTTTCCCTCTGAGAAAAGAATATTTTACAATAAGATTTAATCAGCTCATACAAGGAAGTTAGTTGTTACAATATCACTGCCTTAGTAGGTATTAATTCTTTCAGTTTTATTTCTAGATGACCCAGTTAAGACTTATGTCTTTTCACTTCTGAAGTTTATTACTTGCTCTGCTTCTTAAAGGTTAGCAATACATGGTATTTTTAAAAATTTAATCTTCTAAATGCATTTTTTAAAAATTCAGTACAGTAATAAGGAACTGGTTAAAAATTACAAAAATAGAAAAGTATTTAGTCATTAAAATCACATCATCCAAGTATGTTTAAAATGAGAAGAAAATTAGGTGGTGTAAAACGTTAAAAAAAACAATTTATGCAAGTTCACACAACTTTATTTAAAAACATGTATATATACATATATATGCTACATATGTATAAATTAGGAAGATAGACACAAAGTGATACAAATAATTGCCTGGTAAGTATATGTGATTATTCTTTTAAATGTCTTGGTATTATATTTTTGCTGTTTAAAATCTGTTGAATAAATATTACTTTTGCAATCAAAATGTGGCATTTTTTGAAAGTCTGAACTAAAGAAAAGTTTTGGGGAGCTTTAAAAAGGCAGATTTCTGCTTCAGCTGTTACAACCTACATACATTTTGTCTCATGTTTGCTTTAGCCATGAAGCCACATAAAATACACATTAATAGAACTCTAACGTATTAAGTATTAAAATTTTAATTTAAATGTGTACCACATATTGCTTTTTCCACCAATTGTCTACTTAGATATTTTATAATGAAAAATAATGACATGGAGAAAAACCAAAAAAGAATTGGAAAAGAGGGTACAAGTCTGCCAACCATAAAACCAAAATAATTGCTGTGTTTCTGCCTCAGATTTGTCTCTAAATTTTTCTTCTCTTTGTTTATAAGAAAGAACATGTCCTTAGGTGAAACATAGTTTTTGTAGCACTGTGTATTGAAAGAAATATCTCAGGGGGGAATCTAACATTGGATTCGATAATCACTGTGTAATTCAATTTATCAACAAATGTGCAATTTGCCATTGCACTTAACAAAATATTTACCTTTATTTAAAGAACAGAGGCATAATGCTAAAATGAATCTTAATGAAGGGAAGTTTTTTGGACACAGGGAACTCTGCTCAATACTCTCTAATGACCTATATGGGAAAAGAATCTAAAAGAGAGTGGATATATGTATATGTATAACTGATTCACTTTGCTGCACACCTGAAATTAACACAACATTGTAAATCAACTTTACTCCAATACAAATTTAAAAAAAAGAAAAAAATTAAAACCATAGCTGCTTCTATTTTCTTCCAGTTTTAAAATTTACATTTAAACTTAATGCTTATGTGTACAAATAATTGTTCTCCTTTACACTTTACATTTATAATTAATACTCTACGATGCGATAAATTTAAAGTGTGTGATTGGCTAAACTGTGTAGTAGGGATGTACACATTCTAATCCCTGGAACCTGTGACTATGTTGCCTTATGTGGTAAAAGGGACTTTGCAAATGTGATTGAATTAAGGATTTTCAGATGGGGAGATTAGCCTGGATTATCTGAGTGGGTCCAAAGTCATCACAAGGATCCTTCTGAGAGGAAGGCAGGAGGACCAGCTGGTAGTAGAGGCTGTGATAGAACAAATATATTTATCTGAGTTTCAGATAACTCCTCTCTAAAATGATAATTGTGAAGATTGAGATAATGCATTTGAAATATTTTGCAAGAGGATGGTGCATGCATGTATAAGCATACAAAATAGGTCGGCATTGGGCTTCCCTGGTGGCGCAGTGGTTAAGAGTCCGCCTGCAAAGGCAGGGGACATGGGTTCGTGCCTGGTCCGGGAAGATCCCACATGCTGTGGAGCGGCTGGGCCCGTGAGCCATGGCCGCTGAGCCTGCGCGTCCAGAGCCTGTGTTCCGCAATGGGAGAGGCCACAACAGTGAGAGGCCCGATTACGGCAAAAAAAAAAAAAAAAAGAAAAAAAATCGGCATCATTTTTTAAGTAAATATTTTTAAAGTACATATTTGTGTTTTATTTTCAACTTTTAAAGTAAATATGTGTATAGAAATAATCAAAAAATATAATCAAAAAAATGTAAATCATGGTTGTCTCTGGATAATAGGATTTAATGTATTTCCCATTCTCATATTTCTTATGTTGAACATCTATATTTTGTGACAAAAAATGTTACTTTAATAAGTACTAAATAAAAAATAAAACTATATTAAAAAAAAAAAAAGAGAATGGAGCTGTGTGAGGGAGGGGCTGTGAACCAAGAAATGCAAGTGGCCTCTAGAAGCTAGAAAAGGAAAGGAAAAGGATTCTTCCCTAGATCCTCCAGAAGGGAATGCAGTCCTGCCAGACTTTTATTCGAGCCCCGTTGAGACCTATGATAGGCTTCCGACCTCCAGAAGTATAAGAGAATAAATTTATACTAAGTCACTAAGTTTGTGGTAATTTGTTACAGCAGTAACAGGAAACTAGTACATGGTACCATGTTTTACCTTAATACCAGGTTTTATGATGCATATGTGTATACAGTTTATAAGTAGTTACACTTATATATTATTTTAAATAATTTATTTTAAAATTATTTAAATTTTATTTACAAATTAAAAGTTAAAGAAATGTTCACAGTTGAACATCAGTGATCATTATTTCAGTATTATATTTCTTTTGTATAAAACCCCCAAAACTTAATATACTAAGAACAGTCATGGCTAAAGAGGAAGACCAAGCCTTCCTTAAAGAAAAGAGCTAAATGAGGGAGAATAAGTGAAATGCTTCTTCTATCTCCATAAATTGGAATAAAAATGACTTACATGACATCTTGTTTAACGCAAAACAGTTAACCCTGTTTTTTACAACAACCCAGCGAAGTAGAGAAAGCATTAGTCCAATTTTATATAGGCGAGAGTTACATCATAAGGCTGTTTCATTCTTACTTGTATTGAGCCCTTACTATGTGCCAGATATCATGATAGGTGCTGAGGAAATACTAATAACAACAACAACAATGTGATTCTATTTATTTATCATTTATTGAACACTTACTCTGTACAGGTACATTTCAAGATTTTATTCATACATTAACTAATTAATCTATAAAACAAACCTAGATAACAGAACAGACATAGTCTGGCCCTGAAAGTAAGCACAATCAATTGTTAAGGAAGAAAGTGTAGACATATCATCAGATACATTTTCCTGCCAAGCAAGTCCCAGGACAGAATTAAAATCACAATTTGGGAATCACAGGGAAGATACAGGTAACCCAGTCTAGGTAGAGATAGGGAAGGTTTTTCTGAGTTAGTTATTCCTGAATGTAATCTTGAAGGCAAAATCTGTCAGTCTCCCTTGGTTAAGCAATATAACAATATCACTAAACACAAAAATCTCATGGCTTAATGCAGCAAAGGCTTAATTCTTTTTTTTTTAATTAATTTATTTTACTTTATTTATTTTTGGCTGCATTGGGTCTTTGTTGCTGTGCGTGGGTTTTCTCTAGTTGTGGTGAGCAGGGGCTACTCTTAGCTGTGGTGCACAGGCTTCTCATTGTGGTGGCTTCTCGTTGTGGAGCACAGGCTCTAGGCGGGCGGGCTCAGTAGTTGTGGCTCCCAAGCTCTAGAGCACAGGCTCTATAGTTGTGGCGCACGGGTTTAGTTGCTCTGCGGCATGTGGGATCTTCTGGGACCAGGGCTCGAACCTGTGTCCCCTGCAGTGGCAGGCGGATTCTTAACCACTGCGCCACCAGGGAAACCCACAAAGGCTTAATCCTTAATTACACCACCAGGCAAGGTAGATTAGATAACTTTTCACAGTGCCTTTCCTCCCATAGTGACTCAGGGATCACAACTACTTCCAACTTGCAACACCACATCTCTGAGTTCTCTCACATGGCTGGAAGAAAGAGATGGAGAAGGTGCACTGAGTCTTATCTGCCTTGACTGGTAAATAATGCACCTCACCTCCACTCCAGATTATTGATCAGAGTTAGTCCCATAGCCTGACTCATGTGCAAGGGCAAAGAAGAATATTGAACATTTGGTGAACATTACTCCCTGCCATAGTCAGACAAAGAAGATTGAAAGGAAAGGGTTAGCAAAAGTACAGAGGGGAGAAACATCATCATCTGGGCCAGGTGGACTTTGGTTTTCTTGAATGTGATATAAAAGAAAGTGTGTAAATGATAAGAACTTGAAAGAAGAGTCATGGCCTAGATAAGGAAAGGCCCCATAGGAGATGTTAAGACTCTTGGGTTTTATCCTATAGGAGAGACAGAGGCACTGAGAAATTGTAAGTAGATTTGAACTCTGGGGATTGTGGGCTAAACTTGAAAGGGACAAGGCTGAAAGCAGGAATACCAATTATGAGGTTATCAAATAGGAGAATACTCACCAAAACCTAGATGATATAATAGAGGTAAAGGAACTGTTAGAGGGAGAATTGGCAAGAATATAAATATGGACACCAGGATGAAGAAGTGACAAACAGCTTCCAGATTTCAACTTTGGGTAACTGGTACTATCAATTTAGATAGAGATTATTGGGAAAAGCCTATTTGAAGAGGACAATGGAGTAGTTTATTCCAGACTTTTTAAGGTTCAGTTGCCAGTGGGAAATCCAAGCAGAGTCCACCAGCAGGAGTTTGGATAAAGGTCTAGAGCCAGATCCAAGCTTAAGATGAAGATTTAGGAATCATAAAAGTTTGGATAAAGGATGAAAGCACAGGAATAGGTGGCTCACAAACTGTGAAAATGAGATGAGCAGTGGCCTTGGAACTCAACCCTGGGAACTACCAGCATGTAAAGTGTGGGGAGAAGAAAGGGTCTCATGAAGATGCAAGAGAAGGTACTGCCAGTTGTGTAAGGAGAAGAAGCCAAGGCATGTTTCAAGAAAAGTGGGATCGACCATCTTAAGCGGCATAAAGAAATCCAACGGGATAAGGACTGAATTTTGTCATTGAATTTGGGGATTAGAAGCATCCGGTGATAGCCTTACTAGTAAAGAAATTGGCAAGAAAGAGAGATTGCAATGGACCCGGCAAATGCTACATAGTGGATAAACCAGCCATAGGGTAGCCACGTCCCCCGAGAAGTTTAGGGACTTGTTCAGCACCCCATAACCAGAGCAAAAGTTCAAGATGGGCAGAACTGAAATGGAGGCCAGGTCATGCAGCTGCTTAATGGCGGGGCAGGATATAGTCATATTCACCAGAATACCTCAAAAATAACTGCAGTCATTCACCACATTTTCTAATTTACATGAGAGTCTAGATGAGTTGTTGAAGGGAATTTTCCAAGCATATATTCAAACACACACACACAATAAGGCTTGAAGAAGTACAATGTTTAGGTGATTTACTTTAATGGGAACTGAGCAGAGCACAACAAACTAATAATACGCTACTAAATCCAAGTGCATTTTAGACTTTTAGGGAGTACTTAATGGGACCAAGCAGTCTTAGCAAGTTAAATTGAATGGATGTATTTTTAAACAGCATCCTACATGAACATAATTCTATCATGTGATCTTTTTTTCGATAAGCAAGGTGCTGAGCTAATATTTAAGCCCTTGCTTAAAGAAATGAAATACTTAGAGGGACAAAGTTCCCACTGCCTCTTGGGGGTCACCGAATTGTCTGTGGCCCTAAATAAAGGAAAGACCCTGGTTTTCATAGCAGGCTCTGGGAACATAGACAAGCTGTATGGCTCTCACTTGGTAGGGAGTGGAGAGAGATAACGCTGACCATGAAGGCCGGAACCAGATAATGAAGGGCTTTATATATCATGCTAAGGAGTCTGGACTTTATCTTGCCGGTTAGCAGAGAGCTATTAAAGACTTTTAAGTAAGGGATTATCATGATCAGATTTCTACTTTCTGGCAGCTACAGTGTGGAGGAGAACTGAAAGAAGACAAAGACTGGAGGCAGAGAGACCAGTAAGTCCTGCTTATTCTCTTTTTTCCCCTCTGCCTCAAGATTCCCACATACCAAGCCTCCAGATGCATTTTTAGTGTGAACTTGCTTTCCAGGGACAGCCTCCCTGGTCTGGGTATTCATTCCCTGACTACTGACAATGCGTGCACGTGTGTGCTCTTGTGCACGCGCGCACACACACACACATATGCACACCCAGAGCATGGTTTTCATTCTGATCCTTCTTGGGCAGCATCAAAACTTCCTGTTGTATCCCGATCACCCGGAAGTCAGATCAAGGAACACCTGGATATATTATATGAATAAAGGACCTCTTGTCTGTTGGGAAGACAAGGAAAGTGCATGGGATTTGGTCAAGAGATGGGGATGGGGCCATATGAATGTATGAAAATTACAGTCAAGCTGCTTAGATGAATTTGCTGGAAAGTGTTTTTATTTTCTATATCTTTACAGAGCATTTCTCATGGAATACCTGGAAAGGTATGCAGAATTCTAAAAGGCAGCAAGAGAAAGAAATTGAAGAAGAGAGGGAATTAAAAATGTATGTCCACACAGTAGACCTTGAACAAGAAGTCTCTAGTGCGGAATCTTGTACACGGATTGCCACAGGTTAGCCATAGAAGAGATGGCTAAGGAAAATGGAAGATCACTTCCTCCAGGAAAAGAAAAGAGTAAATGCAGTAAAATATTTGCAAATAATGCTTCAATGCAAGCAAGTTTAAAGGGAGGAGTAACAGAAATTATCTATGTATCTGGTTCTAATGGTGCAAGTGTTTCTAGGTTATTAACAGCAGGAGAACAACTAAATTACAGACAGTTAATAGCTGTAAGTCTTGGGAGGCAGAAAATAATGTAGCCTGAGTGGATTGCTAAAAGATATTATACTTACAGAAAACTTTAACTAATATCTATGTGGTCTTTAATGTTGGAAGTACCGTCTTTGGAACATTCTTTTTTTTATCCCTTGGAGAACAAAGTAGTATCTGTGGTTTTTTGTCTTCCTCACATTAAAGTACAGGAGAGAAATGGAGATGATCTCATCTAAACAGTGAGGTAGAAAGAGGGCAGGGTCATTTTATATGTTATTGAATCACTAAGACATTCTTGAATATTGCAAATTTGAAACGTGACTGTTAATCACAATGGTGCAATTCATTTCAGAGGAAACTGTGGCTTATGTTGGTGCCACTTTGCACATCTGTGAGAATAAGGAGGTTGTACAGAAACAATTGGTATCAACTGCTCTCTGCCGTCCTGGGAGAAGACACAGGGTCCATTTCTTACCCTGGTGACATCTGTGATGTTGTGAGCAGATTGGGTGTATAGGGGAAGCATGAAATGACAAAAGAGAACATCCAGCACTGAAGCTGCTGGTGGGCATCAAGGTCAGCAGGAAGATGGAGATAAAATGGCAAGAGTAAACTAGATTATGCATAGTGCTGGGATTGAAAGGTCCTCTTTCACTGCTCAAACACTGAAAGCTGGAACAGCTTTGTTTCATGGTGTCAGAGACTGATAACTCTCCTGTTCACATAAAGTAGAGCACTAATCCTCATAGAGGTTGCTTCCACATAGTTTATAAACCCTCTAACCTCAATAGCTGAGAGATGATGGGGATAAGCTGCTAGGTTTCAGAGTGCCAGATCTTTGGACCTGAAACATTTCTTACTTCCTTCCTTTCCTTGTAAGGCCAGGACACTAGGTCTTCCAAGTGTCTGTACTAATTAAATGCAGGTCTAGTATGCCAAAAATGTTTTGAATGTAAAAGATTAACGAGAGAGAAAACTTTTGTGAAAGGAGGGAATTGAGACAAGAGAAGCCCCTCCTGGTTGGCATGGTTTTAAGGGGGAGGTAATCTTGAGGTCTTAAGAACATGAGCAGTGCAATTTTTTTTAAGAGACACTTGGCTCCAATGGAAAGGAATGAACCAACTATTTCAGAGACTAAGACAGCAGCCACCCATGAAGGCTCACCATGATCGTGGGTGACAGATGAGCTGTAAGTGGACTGTCTGAGTAAATGAGGACAAGATTAAGCCATTCTACATTTGCTTCTTCTGGCCGTGTTACCTCTTGTTTTGTTTTAGAGCTCACCATAAGGGGAACCCACTGACCATTTTGACCTTTCCTTCCAGATTTGGCATTTGGAGGAATAAATCAGGATTAGCCCTGCCATTTAGCTTCAGAGATGGTGCCTTTAAGACAAAAGTAAGACCATTACTGACAGTTTTAGCACTTGGGACAATATTGCATTGCTCATTTGGAACAGTAAGAATTAATCAGTAGGAGAAACTCAATGTTCCTGTGGGCAACAATGCTCTCCCCCAATATTTTGACTATTACTTGTTCAATCAGCTGAGTGGTGGGAGGTAAGCAAGGAGACAAAGATTTGTGTTTTGGTAACTTGCCAGCACTTACATGTCAGCTAGCCTTCTGAGAAGCAGAAAGATTTTTTTTTTTTTTTTTTACAAAAACATTCAGCAGTGGTCAGACTGATGAACATATTTGGAGACACTGAAATGAGGTAGTAATGGCAACAATGTTATTTTTACAACATTGGAAGAAAGGAGGACAAGTACCAGCTGCCAAACTCATTGGTCACATTGATCCCTAATAAATCCTGGGTGAGCCTGCCTAATATTAGTCATAAGAGTTAAGCCTGTGAATCTGTTAGGACTTAAGACACATTACTTTTATTTGGGAGGGTAAGAAAAAAACCTTCTGGCATACGGTAAGGGGAGGGGTAATTTAGTACGCTTTCTTAATGTTTTGAAAAGCAGGACTGAGGCAACATTTGTTTTCTTGGATGAATATCTTCTATTCTCAAGAGAAAATGGCCATCTCTCATCAGAGAAAAAAGGGGGAAGTGCACCTAAGGGAAGAGAAACTTTGGAAAAAATCTTTCTTGTTTCAGAAAAGATTAAAAAACAACAGCAACACATAATATAATTTCCACATACACTGAATTCCCATTTACTGAAGACCAACTAAGGCATCATACTCCCTGTGGAGTCACCTTTCCTTTTCTAATACATTTAGCAATTGCCCTTCACAACTCTAGTAACAGTGCATTCTGCTAATTTCCCTATTTTACAGATGAGAAAACAGCTGTTTACTGTGATCCAACAACTTAATACGGCCAACAAAGACCATATAGCTGGTTAATTGTCAAAGTGGGATTGTGTATCAGGCCTGTTAGAGCCCAAGAGCCTAAATGTGAGGCTAAATTATGGAAAATTTCACCTCTTTGGAGGTAGTAGACTTGGTGATCAGGGGCGCAGGAAATGAAGTGGCTCAGATCTGGAATCTTCCAGATCTATGAATTGAGTAGATCTGGAAGATCTATGAAATGGAGGTCATCATTCTTTCATAGAGTTTTTGTCAGGGTTAAATTACATAACATAGAAGCAATGTCCAATACACCACAAGTGCTTAGGGGATTTATATGTGCACACTACTATATTTAAAATAGATAACCAGCAAGGACCCACTATATAGCACAGGGAACACTGCTTAATATTCTGTAATAACCTAAATGGGAAGAGAACTTGAAAAAGAATAGATACATGTATATGTATAACTGAATCACTCTGCTGTACACCTAAAGCTAACACAACATTGTAAATCAACTCTACTTCAATATAAAATAAAAATTAAAAAGAAAAAAATTTTTTAAAGTAGCTGTTTTTTGAATGACAATTATTGGAATATGCTTATTAGTTTTGTTTACTCTTTGACCAGTAATACCCAAACTTGGGGCCTACTCTAGACCAATAGGTCACCTATTTCTGGGAAGAGACCTTAGAATATGAACTCTCATCCATCGTCACTTACGATTCTTAGGATCTGGCTAGTTGGGGACATCATGCTTTGGGATTTTTGGTTCCTCTTCTATACTCCGAACTAACCAGTTGCTTAGGTAATTTGTTAAAGGCCACCCCATGCCACTGCTCTCTCTAGATCAGCCCTGCAAATTACAAACCAATCTTTATTTTCTCCCTGATCTGTAAAGATTAGTGATGCTGTACCAGTCAGATAAGTGTCAGCTCTTGTTCTCTTTGGCACTGAATTATAAAAGCACACATTTAGAGGAAAGATTGTCTGAGGCCTTCACAGTGAAAGTGCTTTTCTTAAACAGGTCTTGTGTTGACACCCAGAAAGCAAAGTCTCTACAGAGCTTTCCCCCCTCCCCAATCATCTGTCAATCTTTAAAAAATCAATTCAGAATTTACCTATTCCAGAAATTGGTACTAATTGCCCTTGATTCCAACTACTTCCACATTACTCTCAGAATTTCAATTATGAGTCTATAAATATAACTGGCTTTTGGTTACAGGACAAAAGTTCTTGATAATGGCAGTTTAGTATGTCTCTTCAACTAAACTCTATAGTCCTTGAAGGCAGGAACCATTTCTGTTGCATATTAAATGTGGATGAAGATATGGTCCCTGTCCTCAAGGAGCATAATATCCAACTGAAGAAAGATGCTGACCTGCAACTATTAAACAATATTTTCCATGTAACTAGATGCACATTATAGTGCTCTGGCTATTCCATGAACCCAACTGTTGACTAAAATACTACGTTCAGGAATGTCATCAGCTTGCTAAGGAGACTCACACCTGAGTTTCATAGAATGTTTGCTATTTTGGAGGGCCAAGCAAATCACTACAAATGTTTGGAGTAAATCAAAATGATATTTACTTTTATATATAATCTTTTTTTTTTTTTTTTTTGCGGTACGAGGGCCTCTCACCGTGTGGCCTCTCCCGTTGTGGAGCACAGGCTCCGGACGCGCAGGCTCAGCGGCCATGGCTCACGGGCCCAGCCACTCCGTGGCATGTGGGATCCTCCCGGACAGGGGCACGAACCCATGTCCCCTGCATCGGCAGGCGGACTCTCAACCACTGTGCCACCAGGGAAGCCCTATATATAATCTTTATCTAGAACTTCTTCTCAAAGTCCACTCTTTTCTAGTCCATGAGCATATTATTCTCTAGACAAGCATTTTTCAACTGTAGCTTATGTTTTATTACTAGGTCAGGAAATTTATTTAGGGGCCATGACCATCATTTTAAAAACATGAAATAGAATAGACAATGTCATAGACTGTATACTTAATAAAAAAAATGAGTTTATGAAAATTGTTTTCTGCACATGGACAGGGTCACAGTGTAAAATGTATTTCTTACTATGACTTGTAATCAAAAAGCATTTGAGGAACAATGCATCTAGTCAGCACCCAGAGAAATGAACAGATATTCTTAGGAAGACTATAGAAAAGCTTGATGTTTGCAACATGTTTTCCCATTGAAGAGAATCACGTTATGTTGTGGTAATGCTTTCTTTGCTAAGTTTAAATCTAACCATGGAGAACAAAACATCAGTCATGTTACTGATAAAACTCTACTGAAGACCTGGCTTAGATAGATGGCCACATCAGGAAGTGGGCTTCCTAATGCTTCACATCGGAAGTGTTGGAGTTACATGTCACCCAATTGTATGCAGAATTAGATAACTACAGACCTCACTGGGATCAAGCTCCCATAAATCTACCTCATGATGGACTCTCTGCACCAGAGAATCTAAGGTGCTAAGATCAGAAGGCCACTCTCAGGAAATCTTAAAGTGTGACTCACAGGGAAGTCACAAAAAATAATTCCAGACTCAACCAAGTAGGTAGTTCTCAAAAGAATCCCCAGAAGCCATGGGAAACCACCACAGTTGTCTTGAGCCTCCCCACTTGTAATGGCTTGTCCTCCACTTCACATGAATGCCTCTCACTGTCCAAAGTTAAGGGTCTAAAGATCACCCTGGCACTAGTCCTACACCCATGAAAATTTGAAACACAAGCAAATTTCCAGGCCTTTGAAGCCTTATGCAAAACATTTTTCCTAGAAACCAGTACTTGATAAATATCTAGACCTTGTGACAGTTACGAGGAGAAACTCCTGGTGACTTAGTTGCCAATAATTCCAGTACTATGTGGCATTATGGCTTGTTAACATGAAATCAGTTGTGAGCACTCTCCTATTCTGAGCAGAATACAGATATTTATTATATTGTAGGATGATGTGTAACAGAGAACAAATTTGACTCCATATTGGATCCGTTCCTTTAGTTCTAACCTTTGTGTTCTGTTGCCTGTGCTTAGTCATGCAGGCTCTGCACCTTTTGTAAAAGAATGTTGCCTATAGCCTGAAATATACAGGATAGCACATTTCTCAAGGCTCTGACCTTTAAAGGTGTAACACTTATCCATTAAAAAGTTGCAGAAAAGAAAATAGCATTTGTCTTGTTGGAAGTTTATAGGAGCATTGTGACCAGACCTACATGGACAGCTGCAAGAACAAAGGATTCCAGCACCAAGAAGTTTGCAACAACTAGCCATACCCCCTCCCTTTTAGTGTAAAAGGTGCCTGAATTCTAACTTGGGTAAGATGGTTCTTTGGGACACTAGTCCTTTGTCTTCTCAGTCTGCTGGCATTCCGAATAAAGTCACTATTCCTTGCCCCAACATCTTGTTTCTCAATGTATTGACCTGTCATGTGGCAAGCAGTACAAGCTTGGACTCCATAACAGATGCACCTATGCAAAGTCTCCTCTCTCAGAGAGCAGCTTCTGCAATATCACTCCCTTGTTGCAAAATTTAGAAATTCCCCAAGTCTTCTTTGAGTCACTTTTCCTTTCTGATCATAGTTAAAACCTTATTGTGCACTACCTTTCGACCTCTTTGCATTCCGCACCCCAGAGCTGAGTATACCACCGCTTCTGTCTAACCACACAGTCTCCATTCTATTTTTTAAAGATATTTTTAAGAGAGTTTTAGGTATACAACCAAGTTGAGAGGAAAGTACAGAGATTTCCCGTATACACCCTGTCCTCACACATTCAGAGCCTCCCCATTATCCACATCACTCACTAGAATGGTACTTTTTTTTTTTTTAACCAACAATGATCCTACATTGACACATCAGAATCATCCAAAGTCCACAGTTCCCCTTAGGATTCACTCTTGGTGTTATACATTCTATGGGTTTGGACAAAAGTATAATGACATATGTCCATCATTAAATATCATAGAAAGTATTTTCACTGCCCTATCCATTCTATCTTTATGAGCTAGCATTTCTTACTGCTGCTGATAATGGAACTAAGGCCCATGAATTCTGCCTTCTAGATTTCATTAGTTTTGCTTCACCTGAAGAATCACCTCCAGCAGATTGCTGAACTGTTGGAGTTTTGAGCGTCTATGCCCCTCAAGGCCCAGTCAAGCGCAGTACTTTTGCCATGCTTCCTTCCCTAGAACCTGAATTTTCCTGAGCTCTTTATCTCATCAGGTCTTGAATAACTCAGGAACTTTAATGTCAACAAAAATATTTTCTTCTGCCATAACATTTTTTCGGGAGCAGTGGAACATGTCTCTTGCATTCTCTTTATCCTCATCCTCATTTTAGGGAGACTCAGTTGTGTTTTTACAATTAACTTACATTGCCCCTTTCTTTCTCTGACACATAAAAAGCTCACTCTGTTTGCTGGATCTTCCAATCTTCTTTTTAGATATTTATTTTTCTAACATTCTCCTCTCGGTTTAGCCTGGATCCATAACTACCTGCATACCTATCCTTTATGAAGCGTGAATTCAATGAACTGAGAGTCTTCCAAAAGTATATATCTTTCAAACAAATGTGTCTACTTCCTCCACCCCATCGCCACATTGAATAATCCTACTCGGGAAGCATTCTCTCATCAGATGACCATCGAACTTAGCACTGAACTTCAATATAAGACATAGTAAATTATAGTGCTCAAGAGTCCAGATTCTGGAGCTAAATGACGAGTTTGAATTTAAGCTATTTTATTTCTTAGCTATATATATCCTTGGGCAAATCCTTTAAGTTACTTTGCCTCAGTTTTCTTATATGTAAAATGGGATCATTAACGTTCCCTCCCTTATGAGATTATTATAAATATTAAATAAACTCACAGGTAAATTTCTGAGATTAGTTCATGATACATAGCAGGAGGTATTATGTGTTATCTTCCCTGAAACTTCTTTTATTCATACATTTCCCAGGCATTTTACCTCAAGAGAGAGGTGATCACTGGTGCACCTACTAATTCCTTAAACATGATTCTCTAGTCCGTTCTTCTGATATATATCTAACTTTTATAAAGTTGCTAGTTGATATTTGATTCAAGCCTTAAGGGAGCAACTATTGGCGGTTTTAAGGGTATGCTTCTCCCTGGTTTTCTGGATCCAGGCTCCTTCTGAGAAAATCATTCCAGTGAGCTTCTGGAGGTCTTGCTGCCCTTCCTCTGGTTGTTTACTTTGAACCCCAATCACCCTTTCTTATCAAGTAACAACTAGAATACTCTTACCTAATCCTATCTATAAGGACACTAAACCTGGGTGTATCACCTCTCCCCTTTCTTATTTGTCCAGACTGACCTCCAAGGTATTGTTTTTCTGCTTATTTTGGTCTACCCTCTTCTGTAAGAACTTAACCTTGCTCCTAAGAAAATCTCTGTCTTCCTCTTAACCAAATGTTCTTTATTTCTCTTTCATTTTCCCAAAGATCATGTTTTGATAGCTTTTAAAATCCAATCCAATTCTTCTTTGTTACCAGAACAAACCCGGTTCTTGAAGACAGAGTATTCCTAGCACAGACTTTTCTATTTGCCTTCTTAACTTTTGGGTTTGAATAAATTTCATTAGGTGGCTTCTCTACCTCAAGCAAAGATGGTCTATCCCTTACTTAATAAGGGTTCCTCTACTGGGGGCTATTCATTGATGTAATCACTATCCCTCTGAGTCTGAAGACAATGGGTTGGGCAGAGCTCTTTTGAAACAAACCATGTGATGCAAGGTGTGAGCCTTCCACACTTCACCCCTTGACAACTGAAATGCAGATCAGGAAAGACTATACCTGGTATGAAGCTCTGTTGCTCAAGCAGAACTTAACTGCTCTGAAATCTAAAGCCCTAGCTTGAAGGCCTTGTTGGGGAAAAAAAAAAAAAAATACAATAAAGCTAAAATCTTTCCATACAACCTGTGCCTAAAGAGCCCGCACAATGATATATTACAGAAATAATCTCTTTTTCTATGATATTCTAATCCTTTTCTGGGTCTCATCTGCAATACAAGGCCAAGCTGTCCCTGTGTAATTTGTGGGCAGCAGCAACGACATGTACATGAAAGCCTGAAGGCCAGCTCGCTGGGGTCTGTCCCAGCTAATAACCAGTTGTCCCACTGGAAAAACAGCACAGATATGCTGCCTCCAAAATACCAGGATACAATTCTAGAAGATCTGGATCTACAAAGCACTAAATAAATAAGTCTTCAGGCTGCACCATCAGAAGCAAAGATCACCACGTTTCATTTTGGTACCTAAATATCAGTCCTTGTATCCTTCTTTCAAAGTTAATAGACTGTGCATCACTCCTTTGGTCTCTTGAAACACTCAGATAATAACACCCTGTAGCCATAGGAAGCAGATGAAGATCAAAATATTTCTTACTGATAAAAGCTAAGCTGGAGGCTATGGCCTCAGTGTACATTTTCCTAATTCTTCACTCCATAATTACACCCAGCCATATGGTCACAGTGAGCTGGGCCACCACAAGACACCCCTGTATGAGCCTTCTGACCATGAAGCTTAGCACCCAGAGGATAGAGATCAGAACATAGACTTTCCATAGGCAGGCAACTTCAAAAAGAGAACCTGGAATTATTGCCTGTTCTTCTTCTAAGTTGCTGGTCAGAAAATCCCATGAGAAGGCATAAGTCAGTGAGGGAGTGGGACCGACCACGTGCATGAGTCTACATGAGATGTTCCCTCATGGGGACATGAGGCCAGGCTAACACTTCAGATTTGGATTTTAAATAATTGTCTTAATATTAAAAGACCAGGAGTCTGGCTGGATAGGGAATTGTTCACCAAATCCCGAAGACTTTTCTAATATTCTGCCCCAGTAATTAAATGTAAATAATGTAGTGAAAGGCAGGTTAACCATTTATTTTACACTGCAATGTTTCTAGGTTGGACAATAAATCACATTAACCATCTAGGGCTAATGCTGATTAATTTTTTCTTGCCCACCTGTAAGACTTTATAAACTAGAGTGTCTTTAATTCAAGTTAGAAAACAGATTCATGGGACTTTTCCAAAATAGCTTTTCCAGAATATTTTAGTAAGAGTTCAACTCATATGTTAACATATTTTAAATGTTTTTGAAAGTGCTCTGAAAACTGTAAGATATTGCATAAAATATGATGTTGTTTTCAGTAAGTTTAGAGTTTTACACGGTGTCTTTTTTCTAATAAACCATATCTATTTCTAAACGTGGATGAATTTTTGTGTCTCATCTACTGAACTATTCACTGTCCTGGTCAGAGATTGAACCTGATTAGGTTGATGGGATACACTTTCTAAAAATTCTTAGAACACAAATGGGAACCTCTGCTTTTTTGAAATAATTAAGAAACATCAATAATCCCAACTACCTAATGCAATTACTATTGTCATTTTTTGAACTTTCCCTTTAGACTCTCCCTCTATTATGTCATTTCTCAATAAAACAAATTAGTCTTAGGTACTTTTCATATAAGAGTATTTATTTCTCAGCTGTAACCATTATAAAATCTGTGTTAGAGTTGTATACAAGCCGATTCTAAAATATCTTCCACTTACTCATGGCTGGTAGGATCACATATGACTGGTGTTTCTCTTTTTCTATGGAGAAAGTTCTCTTTGTTCAGGCTGTCACGTGAATTACTTGGGCTCCTTGGGGACTGTTAGATGCTGGTGGTGATTAATGGGAAGTTAAAACCCGTCCCATGACACCTCTTTCATCTTCTTCATGGGAGAGTGTTTGAAAAGGTACATAAACATCCCTACCAAGTAGGAGTCACTCCCAACAATACCATTATCTGACATTGAACCTTACAATTTATAAACTTAGGTCAAAACATTATGTGTAATTTCACTTGTGCCATAAAATTATTCTTGAATAAATAAAAATGACTTTAGCTTGAAGATTTCCTTTAAGTGAAATTTTGGGTAAATAGAATGCATCCAAATTCTCTTAATCATCTTTATGTGCCCAGACCAGATTACTTTTTCCTGGGGACTTCATTATAAGACAAGTCACAAATAAGGTGATCTTGTTAAAAGAGACTGGGGTCTGCTCACAGGCACATGTACATTCAAAATGAAAATATCTAAAATAAAACTTCTGGGTTCCCTGCTGTTATCAGAGGAATCTCAGAGGTGTCTGTAAGCCAAATAATAATGAAGGGGGGAGCAGTGAGAGTGAGAGAGGGAGAGAATAACAAAAACAGTTTTCTACTTTTACGAGGTTAGCAGGTGTTAATCACTCAAGTCCCCAGGAAGCCCTCTTTTCCCTCCACAAGAGTTTGCAAAATAGCTTTTGTGTACATTTTACCCCTTCTACTGTAACCAGACCCTGCATCACTCTCACTTTTCTGTGAAGTGATTGACTGATGCTGCCATGCTGGTCTACCTCACCCACTGTTGGAATCAGTGATCATTCTGGTCCTGTTGGCAGGCCCAGGACAGGACCGTGCTATGACAGGTATAATATAGAAATAATGTAGACCCTAGTGTAAATAATTAAAGTTGTATTTTGAACACAGTTTACCAGTGACATCATTTATCAATATCACTAGAATTCTTCAACGAAATTACAGCTTTATATGTAGAATTTAGATGTCTACCATTCACGGCAGTACATGAAGGATGTTTCTATGAAACATAGGTACTAGATTCATTAACATCAAGGGGCAGGTCTTTTTATGGGGGGAGGTATAGTTGATTTACAATGTTGTGTTAATCTCTGCTGTACAGCAAAGTGAGTCAGTTAGACATACATATACATATTTTTTTATATTATTTTCCATTATGGTTTATCACAAGATATTAAACATAGTTCCCTGTGCAATACAGTCAGATCTTGTTGTTTATCCATTCTCTATATAAAAGGTTGCATCTGCTAATCCCAAACTCCCAGTACATCCCTCCCCCACTCCGTTTTCCCCTTGGCAACCACAAGTCTGTTCTATATGTCTGTGAGTCTGTTTCTGTTTCATAGATAAATTCATTTGTGTCATATTTTAGATTCCACATGTAAGTGATATCATATGGTATTTGTCTTTCTCTTTCTGACTTAGTTTGATAATCTCTAATTCCATCCATGTTGCTGCAAATGGAATTATTTTGTTCCTTTTTATGGCTGAGTCGTATTCCATTGTGTGTGTGTGTGTGTGTGTGTGTGTGTGTGTGTGTGTGTGTGTATATATATATATATATATATATATCTCACATCTTCTTTATCCATTCATCTGTAGATGGACATTTAGGTTGTTTTCATGTCTTGGCTATTGTGAATAGTGCTGCTATGAACATAGGGATGCATGTATCTTTTTGAATTATAGTTTTGTCCTGATATATGCCCAGGAGTGGGATTGCTGGATCATATGGCAACTCTATTTTTAGTATTTTGAGGGACCTCCATACTGTTTTCCATAGTGACTGCACCAACTTACATTCTCAAGGGGCAGGTCTTGATTCAAATAACTGAGCCTCTATTCTCTTCTCCTTCTGCGAAACTGAACCCATTCATGGATTACTTTCTAGACTCAATGAATATAACCCTAGTTGTATTGTGCCTTTTGGAGAGAAGTTCAGAGAACAAAAATCAAGGTTAAAAATGTGAAGAGGCCAACTGTTGGGCAAGTATAAATTAGTGAATAGAGAAACAAACTGACGTCAGTTTCCATATATCAGGAGCTCTTACTTGTATCAGTTTAAATAAACATGATGTGTTTTTGATTTAAAAAAATGTAAATTTGGGGGGAAAATGTCAAAGGAAATCTTTGTTTTCTCTTAACTGATATTTTAATGTAAGTAAATTATACAAATGTAATATAAATAATTCCAGAATATAGCTATTTCAAAATGGTCTTGATATCATGTCTTATAAGAAAAAAAAAAGAAAAAGAGGTTTGAAAACAACTCTTCCAAACAGAGTTGAGGGATAGAGTATATGCTTGTCAGTTTTTAACCAAGGTTTATAAATCTGAGATGCCCATCCATAGATTACCTCAGTAGAAACTGATCTTAGAAAAATGCAAAAGTCATCCACACTCTTTTAATCTATATTCTTTTCTCTTCATTTATTCCTTTGTCTCTTGATTTCCAATAAAAGAGTACCCTAGACCTATCTTGTGCAGGGAAAAACAACATATGTTTATAAAGAGTTAATAGAACAAATTAAATTGCTATAACATATACTACTGTCTCAAACTTTCTGGAGGATTATTTAACATCAAAAACTTTAAAAGTATGCCCCTACTTTACTTCTCAGAAATTCTACTTCTAGAGATCTATCTCAAAGTTGAGATGCATTAAATGTTGGTTACTGCAGTATTCTTTATAAAAAACAAAAATTGGGAGCAATGTAAATGTCTGACAAATCAAACCCATCAATGTAAATTTGTTGTCCTGAATGATTGTTCCAAAAATGTAGAAAAACACATAATGACATAAGGAAATCTTTGTAATATATTGTGATGAAAAGCAGATTAAAAACAGTTTGTACAGTATGATCTTATCTCAGTCTGTTTGGGCTGCTATAACAAAATACCATAGATTGGGTGACTAAAACAACAAACATTTATTTCTCACAGTTCTGGAGGCTGGGAAATTCAAGATCAAGGCACCAGCATATTCAGTGTCTGATGAGGAACTCTTTACTTGTTCACAAACAAGCTGTCTTCTCCCTGTGCCCTCGCATGTCAGAAGGATGAGAGAGCTCTCTGGGGTCTTTTTTGTAAGGGCACAAATTTCATTCATAACATCTCCACCCTCATGACTAACCACTTCCCAAAGGCCCATCTCCAAATATTATCATACTGGGAATTAGATTTCAACATATGACTTTGGGGAGAAAATTCAATTTTGCAAAAGAAACTATATACTTAATATAAAATTTTATATTCATGGAAAGAACTTCAGAAAAAATTGTCTTTAAGTTTAGAGATTATGAGTAATTATATAATAACAATAGTAATTTAGTGAACAGTGTTCTCTGTACCAGGCGCTCTTCTAAGTGCTTTACATGCACTGTTTAATTTAATTTAATTCTCACAACAACCGGAAAGATGGGCATTATTGTCCCACTTAGAAGATGAAGAAACTGAAGCCCACAGAAATTAAGAGGTTTGATCAAACTAACAATGACAGACAGAGGCTTGAGCCCTGGCAGTCTAAGCAGAGAACACATTTTAAATTACTATACTATAAAAACATCCCAATTTTTATTCATTTATGTTTTATATCTTTGTCCAAATTTTCTAGAGTAAATATGCATTATTTTATAACCAGGAAAAATATCTAATAAATATTGTTTTAAAATCATGTTAGGCATTGTAAGGAAAAAGAAAAAACTCCTAAGTAAGTGTAGAATAATATTTCTATTTCAAGAAATAGATTTTCTGAAACTAAATTGATGGATTAGAGTCTCCTTTAATTTGCTTTTGGGATACAATAAAACCATGTAACTGATGAAATAACAAATGACAACATTTCTGCCTTACTAATCACCCTTTTTTTTAATATAGATGATCAACCTATCCAAGAAACATGATATTTCCATAATATGACTGTGTCTGTGCTTGCTTCCAATTTTCCCCCTTCATTTCTCCTTTCTAAAGAAGTGTAAACATCTCACGTAGACATATGACAACTTGTTCTCCTTATAAGTAAGGAGAGAACAGAGTACAGAAAATGATACCATTGTGGAATTAAGCGTATCATCCTTCTTTCAAAAGGAATTGGTCACAATTTGCTTTGTTGGAACGATCTGTCCCTTGTTACCAATTTATATTGCTCTGTGGGACTGTGTTAGAAAAACATTATTATTATTAGCAGTAGTGATACTTGGCAGCCATTCAGCACATTTCATCAAAGACTCTAAGAGCTTAGCCATCCATCAAACTTGCCTTGGTGTGCTCCTGGGAGGAGGTGGTATTATTTCTGTTTGGAACAGAGGTTAAGTGACTTGCCCAAGGCCTTGAAGCTAGTGAGATTCAGAGTTGGGAATTAAACCCTGGAGACTTGACATCCAGCATCCCACTCTCCTTCCTGGAACACATTCCCTCTGCCTGTCTGAAAGATGTAGGGATAAATAAAGCATCTAATAGAAAAATGGCCTGCTCCCCAGCATGTGTTCTTATGTTCAAGCTCTTCTGCCATTAAATTGGAAAAGCACAAGTACTTTCATTCAGAATGTGAGCTGGTACCTTTCAGTTTTGGCACTTGTTTCATTCATTCCTTCACCGAATATTTATTTAGCACTACCACACGTTAGACAACAATTTAGTTTTTGTGAGCAACACATTCATGACCTGCAGGGAGTTTTCAGTCTAGTAGGAAATAAAGACAAACAGATCATTATAATAATGAGTGATGTTGGTTAGTGTTTATTACTGTATCATAGTCCACACTTGAAATGTAGATCCTTCCTCTTTTGCTGTATATTATAGATTTTAATGAGGCAACATCTGTGTCACAACAATTTAAAGCCATATGTAGTATATGCACGTGTGTAAAGCATATTTGGTTCTTTGATTTTAAGTAAAGTATAAATAGATGATAATAATTCATTATCATTTTTTAGACGTTGGTAGCAAATAGCTACTAAGACACGTTAGAGTTAGAACATGACTCCTGAGAGGCAAAATTCTTTTTTGGTATTTCCTTTTGCTGTAATAAAAAAACATTACCAGATTTAAAAATCTGTTGTTGGATTTGAGCTAAATACTTCCTCTCAGAAGAAGCAGTTGCATGTAGTATTCCTGATGACTAATCCATACATTTTTATTGTAGCCTCCTAAGTGTCTGGCACTGAGCTATGTGCAGTGACATGTACAAGAGACTGAGAATCAGACCCTGCCCTTCAGATGCTTATATTTATAAAGGGGTGAGTTTATAGACTAGGTAGAATTCTATGTTTCAAAATTTGTCACTTAACTTTTAAATTCTCTTTAAAGAAATAAAATTCCACTAAATCCTAAGAATGAGGAGTTTCCATGTTCCTATCTGTAGCAACCATCATTTTCCTACTACCTACAACCAACTGGAATGTTTGAATAGTAAGGAGTTGTACACAGAAGCAGAGACTCCCAAGTTAAAGTTTCAAAACTATGGTGGTATTTCATTTACTCTCTCCAAGCCGTTATTTCTGCCACAGTAAAATGAATATAGTAAAAATAACTGTTTAACATATCTCTGATGTTTGAAGGATCAAATGGGATCTTACACGTAAAAACTCGCTGGTAAACTGTGAATATTATAAAAAGTAAGTAATTATAATCTCCTTTGGTGAAATAAAATGGTTGGAATACATATAGTCCCTTTGGGGAGGATATTCCTTGCTTGATATGTATAATAATAATAGTAATAATAACATAATTCTTATCATTTTACCCATATCTAAACAGATGAGGGCAGCAGCACCCTGTAAACTCAATGTTATTTCTTAAAAAAAATTGCTTTAAAAGTCAAACTATGAGTACCTTGTGTCTAAATGCAAAAGCTACACATATACTGATTTATAGAACATGCAAATCTCAGTCACAGTAGAATATCTATTCATGATAAAGATGCTCAGCAAACTGGAAATAGAATATAACTTCCTTAATCTGAAAAAGACCTCTACAAAAAATGTACAGCTAACATACTTAATGTTTTCTCCCTAAAATTAGGAATGAGATAAGGATGTTCCTTCCCATCATTTAGATTAGACATTGTAGTAGAGTCCTGGCCAATGCAATAAAGTAAGAAAAAATGTTAAAAAAACTGAAAAGGATAAATGTTAACTATCTATATTTGAAGATGGCATAATTTCCTATGTAGAATATCATAAGGAATCTATACACACACAGACACAGACACACGCAACTAATAGTATTAATCAGATACAAGGTCAATTTATAAAAATCATATTATTCCTATACATTAGCAACAGTAAAACAAAATTTAGAAAATTAAAAAAAAACTTACTACTTAGAATCTAAACCAATTAGCATTTAGGAATAAATTTTAGATTTCTATACTAAAAGCTACAAAATATTGCTGAGAAAAATGAAAGGGTGTCCAAATAAATAGAAAGACACATCATGTTCATAGCCTAGAAAACTCAATACCATTAAGATGTCCATTCTTCCCAAATAGATAAATAAATCCAAAACAGTCTCTGTCAAAATTGCATCAGACCTTTTAGTAGGAATTAGGAAACTGTGTCTAAAGTTATGTGGAAATGCAGAAGACCTAGAATAGTCAAAACAATTTTGACAACAAAGTTGGATTACTCATATTTCTTGAATTCAAAGTTTACATTAAAGCTACAATAATCAAGACTGTAATATTTGCATAAAGACAAAGACATTCATAAAACAATGAAATAAAAGAATCTCAAGATAGTCAAGTCAGTTTATATAGTTGATAAATTATGACAAAGGTGTTCACTTCAAAGAGAAAAGCACAGACTTAAAAGAAAGGCATTGGAACAACTGATTATCCATATGGAAGAAAATGAACTTTGATCTTTGTCTTGTATCTTATGCCAAAATTAATTAGAAATGATCATAGTTAAACATAAAACTATACGACTTACAGAAAGAAACATGGGAGAAAATCTTTGCAACTTTGGGATTGGCAAAGGTTTCTTTTGTACTAACCACAAAAGAAAAGGGAAAAACATGATAAATTGGACTTCATCAAAATAAAAACTTGTACTCTTCAAAATAGTGTGTGTGTGACTATTTTTTGATTGGTTGGTGGTGAGGTAACAGGGCAGTGCTCCAAGAATCTTGTGCTCAGCCTGAAGTTACCATCCTCCACCTGGGTGGGGCCTTTACTTCCTGTTGAAGAACTCAAAGATATATTGTTATTACATATCCCTTGATGAGGAACTGGGACTCTGCTTTATCACGGCACTATTGTTTCTTGATTGCTCCTCCCTCCTTTGTTTCTGCATTCCCTCACTTCCCAATTAGAAACTCTTTGAACTGGCCCTTTGGAACTCAAGGAAGGTCTAGGAGGCCGAAGCTTTTTTCCTACAAACAAGAAACAGGGACACAGAAAGTCTTCTGCACCCAGGAGGGCCCCACAGGGTCCTGCTCGATTTCACAATGAAATGTCCTCATTTGTACTGTCTTTTGCTGTTCTCGCTTTCACAGGTCACTGCTGAATTGCCTTTATTTCTGACTGTGAGACTTCCTCAGCTATTACTCCCAGCTGTAGCCCCTCACTCTTCCCCTGGTATAAAAATCTCCGCATGACAACCTGTAGGCTTTACCATCTTCAAGATATTCTTCGGCCACATTGGAATTATTCTACTGCTCTTCCATAATACTAAGGCCTGGTCAATTATGCCAGGCTATTTTGAGTTCATATGCATAGACCTGTAGTAGCTAGATGGGTCAATGGATAATCTACCTGAGGTAGGTGTGTAATGGAGACTGTCATGACCTACAGAACACCTTGCTTGTTGGAAGATGGTACCATTATTCCATTGCAGTGGATTGCTTCTGTGCACAAAATGTGGACCAATATTCACAGATCGTTTTCAAGAAAGTGGAAATAAGGTTTTATGTGAAATTTCCCAACAGTAGGCCATATGTAGCCTGTGGACAGCTATATTAGTTTTCGTTTGTGGTTTTAACAAATTATCACAAACTCAGTTGCTTAAAACAATACAAATTTATTATCTTACAGTTCAGTAGGTCAGAAGTCTGACATGGATCTTTCTGGACAAAAATCAATGTGCTAGCAGGCTGTGTTCCTTTCTTAAGGCTCTTGGGAAAATGTTCTTTCCTTGCTTTTTTCAGCTTCTGGAAGTCACCCACATTCCTTGGCTCATGGGCCCCTTCCTCTATCTTCAAAGCCAGCAATGTCATGTTTCTCTGGCCCATTCTCTGTTGTCACAGGCCTCTCTGACCACAGCTGTGAAAGGTTAACCACTTTTAAGGACTTGTGTGATTAGAACAGACCCATGTCCAGGATAATCTCCCCATTTCAAGCCCCTTAACTTTAATCACACCTGGAAATTCCCTTTTGCCGTGTAAGTTAACATAACAGATTCCAGGGATCAGGATTATGGATACCTTTAGGGAGTCTTTATTCTACCTATAAATGGGCCAGTTGTAACCTCTGGCCTAGATATTCTATGAAGTCATCTCTAGTCTAGGATTCTTTCTACTCCCTAGTAAAGGGCTATGGGCCTCTTCTGCTTTCTGTGTCCTGGATTTACCAAGGTGTTGTCAAACCTGTCCAAGGGAAGGTTTATGGGATTCCCCCAGACCTTCTCAGAAACCTGCAGGCACTCAGGGAAGGTCCTTGCTGCCTTTTTTTTGTACCAGGGCAAGATCTGGTCTCAGGGAGCAGAGGGAAAGTTTTACTCTGGTCTCATCTAAGTGTGGTAAATGCTTAGCAACCTCAGGGCTAGGCTTTTGAAAGTTTGTTTCAAAACCAGTTTGTTTTTGCCTTGAGGCTCTGAGAGCTAAAGGGCAGCAGTGGTTTGACTGTCCTAAAGAAAGGAAGATCATCAGGTTACAGGAAATACTGCAGAGAGGGACTAGTTAAAATTCTACTATTTTATAAATTAGTTTTATTTTGCCAGTATTTTCTTAAGTGAGAGATCTGTGTGTGCTCAAGCAGACCACACTTAACTATTGCCCATGAGATTGAAAAAAAGAACAATTAGCAAGCAGTGCTTTAAATTTCCATTATTTCCAAGCAACTTAATGCCCACCGACAGATGAATGGATAAAGAAGATGTGGTACATATATACAATGGAATATTACTCAGTCACAAAAAGGAACAAAATTGGGTCATTTTTAGAGTTGTGGGTGGACCTAGAGACTGTCATACAGAGTGAAGTAAGTCAGAAAGAGAAAAACAAATATCGTAGATTAACGCATATATGTGGAATCTAGAAAAATGGTACGGATGAACCAGTTTGCAAGGCAGAAATAGAGAGACAGATGTAGAGAGCAAAACGTATGGACACCAAGGGTGGGAAAGTTGGGGGGGGAAGGTGTGGGATGAATTAGGAGATTGGGATTGACATATTTACACTAATATGTATAAAACAGGTAACTAATAATGTACTGTATAAAAATAATAAGTAAATAAAATAAAATAAAGTTCTATTATTTCAATTGAAAAAGTTGTAGTTGACATCCAGTTTTCCATTCTGCCTTGAATAAAATGTTTAATGATATGAGCATTTCAATAATATGTGAAATGTATTTTCCCATAACTTATGCTATTATGTTAAGCTTACAGTCTTATATAGACTAATAATTTCATCACCTTCACTCCATAAAATAAGAAGATTTTAAATAAATTAATAATATAACTTCTATATTTCCCTTTAAAATTTGAAGATCTATTTGCTGGACTTTCTAATTTCCAGTTTGCTGAAAGTCAATCTGACTACAACCACTACTTTTAGGATAGTTAGTGATTAGAAAAGAAGATTCATCATTTTATTTCAAATGCAGTTACCTATGAGTATATGAAAAAGCATTCAATGTCATGAATAACCAAAAGATGCAAATTAGAATACAGGACATTTTGTCACTTGATAGAGAGTTTTCAAAAGATAATGAAATCTGTATTGTCAATTTTGTAAAACAAATTAGGAAATTATTTTGGATGTCATTATGACAATAAATGTTATAAAATTTTAAAAAGTATGTATTGGTTAGAGTTTCAAGTAGCTTCCAAAACACATAATAGCTCCAACACAGTGGAGGCTTATTTTTTGTACATGGTGCAGTGTTGGAGCAGTAAACATGTGAGCAGAGACCCTCTCTACAGTCACTGGGACACCCAAGCTAACAGAAGTTCCACCACCTTTAATATGTGACTTCCAACCTTGTCCTGGGGATCGTTGTCATTCCGAACAACCGAAAAGGGAAGAGAGTATGGAGAAGTATGCATAAGCGGTTTATATGGGTCATTATTGCACTATCATTGGTTGAACCTCAGACTCATGGTCACATTAAGAGCAGTGGAAGGAGGGAAAGGCAGTCTGGCTGCATCTAGGAGGAAGAGGAGACCATGGATTCTGGTGAATAAATCAAATTCTCTGCTACAGTATGGATTATATTTGATCCAGCATTTCTACATTTATCCTAAGAAAAGGTAAGGTTTGTACCCAAAGATTGAGCTACAAAAATGTTTATTAAAGGAATGTTTATGATGTTGAACAATCGGATGCTCTTTGAATGTTCAGAAATAATTTGTGTACTGATTCAAAATACATGATGATGTGCGTATATATATCCATATATATGAGAAAAATAACTGACTATGGTACAAGAACAGCTATAGTAACAAATGATGCTCTACATAAATATTTATTCACTCGGAAAAATATGTATGGTATATCATTAATTTTAAAGTGCTGATTATGAATAGTACGTAGAGTTTGAACAATTTTCATCATAACAGCATATACTGATGGGTGGAAAATATCCTGGAATGATATTGACCAAAGCTATCATAGTAGTTACATCTAGATGGCGGGGTCATAGGTGTTTTGATTTCCTTTCCTTTGTGTATTTGTTTCTTTTTTTCTAATTTCCCTAAAATTACCTTATATTTATTTTGTGGGGTTTTTTTAAAATAAAAATTACAGTCAACTGTATTGCACATCTTGCAATACAAAAGTTATCTCTTTCTATGGGTTATTTAAATCATTACTTAGATTTCTTTTGGAGAGTTACATAGACCACTTGAACCTGAGAATTCTATTTGTAGCTGGATACCTGTTCCCAGTCACTCTGCATTTGAGCACTACCTTGAACTATGTAAATAACTCTTCCATGTGGCAGGGGCTACATCCTCAAGATTATCTTTTTGTACAGTGGATTAAAGTACTTAAAAGTTCTTTTCAGTTGGGCTAACTTGCTCATAGCATCCAAAACAGAGTGTGTCTGCTGTAAGTAGCTGAAATGATTAGAAATCTCTCAGATTATCACCCATCCTTTGTTTTTCAAAGCAGTATTGTACAACATAGTATGCCAAGAACCAAGGACACACTGGGAATGCTGTTCATGAAAGAATGAGACACTTCACTGTGACTGCTTGCTCCCAGGTACTCACAAGCTTTCTTTAATCTGGAACATAGCTAATTTTATAGTAAATTCTCAGCTAAATGCTTGTTGGCTCATTATTGAAGTGTCCCAGCATTTCATTTTGACTGTCTGTAAGCAAGGTGGTTTGTCAAGAGGTCTCATTTGGTAAATCAGAGCAGAGTCCTTACTTAATTTTTTCAATTGCTTCCTTAGATAAACTGCTCTACAGCACAAATACATATTTATAACTGAAAATATTAGGAATTTAAGAATCATAAGCATAGGATAGCAATAGGCACAGCAGCTTAAATAGCCATTGAGGATCTATTAATATTAAATCAGTCTCCTATCTGAAAAGAACAGTTCTCTGCTGAGTTATAAAGATCAGTAAGATGGGGCTTTGAGGAGGTGGTGTTCTTGGTAAATCTATGGGGCTTCAGGTTGCCCTCTGCACAAGGGCTCATGGCTAAGGGGCCGAGGGGGGGCTGAAATCCAGACTTCATCGGCTTCTCCAAGCTATATGCATCCTTGTGTGAGGCTGTGTCTATCTCGGCACTTGAAGGAGATTAGCACAAACGCTCTATTTTGTCTCTGCTGTCCCAGCCATTATTTAAGTCTGAAGCTGTAATACACCTTATTAAGCTTCTTTTACAGTTAGAATCAAAACATTTCTTTTATTACAGTACTGAAGGTTAAGATTAACATGAACCACTTATTGACTTAACCAGGGTCTTTCTTCCTTCCTTCCTCCCTTCCTTCCTTCTTTCCTTCCTTCCTTCCTTCCTTCCTTCCTTCCTTCCTTCCTTCCTTCCTTCCTTCCTCCCTTCCCCTCTTCTTATTATATGCCAGGCATTACACTAGACTTCAGAGATTAAAAAATGAACATCAGAGACCCTGCCTTCAAGGAATTTACAATCTGGTGGTGGCATCATTTGAAAAAATGACAATTACCAGATAGTGGAAGTGTGGGCAAGGCTCGCTCATGAAAAATTGCCGTGGCCTCAGCTTGCTTCACAATGTCTAGGTGATCAGTAAAGTTCTCTGGGTCAAGCACAGGGCATGATCCTCACTGAGTTGTAAGGTTTTTGGAGCACAGTTGTTAGTAAGAAAACCCCCAGGTTTAAACATTCTCTAAATAATGTCCCCAGCCCCCTTCTCAGCCCTTTACCCTCAAGATTCTCACCTCTGTTTTATTTAGCTTGAAATTCAGCCAGTCAGCTTTCATGTGAGTCCTTAGCTCAGCCAGGCACTGAGTAAGCTCTAAAGCTACACTGTCAGAATAGATGAAAAGAAGATGTAGTACAGAGTATCATCAGGGTACTGATGATATTCCAATATTTGCATTAAGTAACCATAAATATTTTTCATCAGATTTCAAAAATTCCCTGTGCCCAACCCAATTTTCTCAGGAATACCCAAAGAAATTTGGTAGAGGTATTTTATAGAGTCAGTGGGAGAAGATGGATTGATCTCGGCTGGAAAGAAGAGTTTAAATAAAAACGATGAGCTAACATAGGTCATGTGTTTCTGGGGCATTTTTTTGTAGGTGTATAGGATTCTATAAAACTGAATTTGACTAAGTCTTTGCATAGTGACTTCTAAAAACTGATATTCTTTTTTTGTGCAAAATAGAAAGAATCGCCTTTTTTCTCCCTTAGACACGAGTGTAACAAGTAAAACAGAATGTCAAAATATTCTAGTTAAAATGCACGATGTCAGAGATTCAGCTTCATTGCTATTATGTTCGCAGCAGCATGGTACCTAAGAACAATGGAACTGGAGTGAACTCTTCCAGGCCCAGTCTGCTTTATTTGAGCCCAGCACTTTCTTTTGCACTAATTTCCCTGATTGACAGCAATATTGGCAGTAGGAAGGAATTTATGGGTATCATTAATGACAAGCAGTGGAAGCTTTTAGGTATTTTTTTTTTTTTTTAAGAAGGATTATGCCTTTCGAACTAATATGGTACGAGGACCTTTAATGAGATGGGGTTCATAGAACCTAAAATGAAAATCTAACATGTACCATTATATGTGTAGGTAGAGGCAGTTTTATAACTTTCTGAAGCATTTTATCAACTGGGAGCGTGACAAAGATGAAAGGCCATCATGAGGATTTATTTTATTTTATTTTTTTTGCGGTACGCTGGCCTCTCACTGTTGTGGTCTCTCCCGTTGCGGAGCACAGGCTCCGGATGCGCAGGCTCAGCGGCCATGGCTCACGGGCCTAGCAGCTCCGCAGCATGTGGGATCTCACGCACCGGGGCACGAACCCGTGTCCCCTGCGTCGGCAGACGGACTCTCAACCACTGCGCCACCAGGGAAGCCCACCGTCATGAGGATTTCTTGCTCACCCTTCATCTGTGATTGGTTACTCAGCCAAAGCTCTCCTTGATGTCTGTGGTTCTGGGTCTGTGTTTAAAACCTGCACTCAATCGGATGCTTGGCAAATGAGATTGCTTTTAGAAACTAGACAGAAATGATGTGCTTAAATTCCAGGAGATGACATTAATGTTACCATAAATGGAAAATCAAATTGTCATCGTCTTAGAGGAGCAGAGAAGAAAAAAAAATCTATTTATACCAAACACATCATAAAAATAAGTTACGTCACACGAAGTATGAATTACTTGAGTCCCGAGAGAAAACCATTAAATATAGGCATATACAAAGACAGTTTTGACTATAAAAGAAATGAAACAAACTCAGGATCTGATTGGGCCATTACACTAAGGAAGAGTTGCTAAATAGACCCCCTATAATGGGAGGCTGCACATTTCTAAGATACCAAGGACATTTTAACTGCAGAAAATTTGGTGATAAAGGGAAAGAATAAGGGGATGGGAGGGAAGTTTCCAGAAACACCTTGCTAAGCACCATTTCCCATTTCCCAAGTTCAATTCTGATTACTTCTGCCATTTTAGAAGGCTCAAAGCCTGAAAATTTGACAAGGAAATAGACCAAACAATTGAACCCACATGTAAACTATTTACAGGTTTGCTAGCCCAGAGAAATGGGATGGGGAACAAACAGCAGCAACAGCAGATTCGAAATTGGCTATAAATTTCAAATAAGAAGTGTTAAGTTTCACATTGGGCATGGTATACCAGAATAAGCTTGCTTTAGAATTTATATATATATATATATATATACATACATACATATATATATATATATATTTGAAAGAAGAACACCTTTCATTAGTTCTCTCAGCTTGTTGAAGAGAAATTGTAGCAGAGAATTGATACCCATGGAAAAGACCTATTACTGGGGAAAAGCATTTATATTTCCTGCTTTATTACCATAAGTGCTTAAACTTAGCAGCTCTGCTGAAGTAAAAAGGGTTATGTTCCAAATGTACAAGTGGGGTCAGGCGTGTAGAACTCAAACACGGACTCTTTCTTTAGCCTCAGGCAGGTCCTTTAGTCTCTGTCGCTCAATTTCATCTTTCTACATAGCTCAGTGGAAACTACACAGCCTCCCTCAACAAAATTACCAATAGCCTAGGGATGCTCATGCCATCATCAGGGGTCATCTGATACGGGGGGGACAAAGCCAATGACTGTACACTGCCCAAAGGGATCAGGCAGTGCTTTAGGTGCTAGTCTTAACCCTACGGATATTGTCTTATTGGCCTTGGGCGTTTTGCACTCTATACTCTTGTGTGCTTGTGGAGGCAAGTTTTGACATGATATAGCGGTTCCCCACTGAGTTACTATCAAATGTTTGAAGTTCTTTCTACATGTAAATATGCTCTGAAATTCAGCTGAGACAGTTACATTTTATTCATATTTTCACCCATTGAAATATGTTTTGAGAATAAACACTGTGGTGGATAATGCACTTGATAATGGGATTAAAAAGGAAAATATATTGCCCAGTCTTCAAGGAGATGAGGAGGAAACAGATGTAGAAATAAACATCACCATGTAACGTGATCAGAGCTAGCAGGGGTCATATGAAGAGGAATAATAACAGGAGTAACAGATTTGATCTCAGGACGTTGAAGGAAGCTGCACAGATATTTGAACTGGGTTTTGAAGAATGAGGTAGAATTCACTGTATGGGAGCTATATGATGGATGGATGTTCTTATACAAGGTTAAAGACAGAGCAAAGTACCAGAGGAATGGAAAACATAGTGTGTTTAGAATAGTTTTTAATGTGAAATGGGGAGTGATAAAAGATGAGATCAGAAAGGTAGGATGTGTCCTGAACTTAAATAGGCTTTGAATGCAATTCTATTGCAGGGTCTCAACCTATTAGCTCATCATGGAATCAATTCAGTGTCTTCCCTTCCCAAGACTTCTCCCTTGCATTTATATCATTTCCTCTGAAACATAATTTTATACCTTTCTTCTGGATCATATCTCAACACGTATACATGTACTAACATTTACTCTCTTCAAATAAAAATTCTTAATGCTAGGATTTATCCTCCTCATCTCTCTGTGCTACTGTCTATAACTGACTATAGCTAAACTTACCTTCACAGATAGTTCTCAAAAGTATTATTTACTTCTTTAATAAATACTTCAGTCTTCACTAGCTATGATGGTTAATTTTGTGCCAATTTGACTAAGCCACAGGGTGTTCAGATACTTGGTCAAACATTATTCTGAGTGTGTCCAAGAGGGTTTCTGGATGAGATTAACATTTGAATGGATACACTGGGTGAAGCAGATTGCCCTTCCCTAAGGTGGGTGGGCCTCATCTAATCAGTTGAAGGACTGAATAGAACAAAAAGGCCGACCCTCCTGCTCATAAGAGATAATTCCTCCTGCCTGACTGCCTTTGAACTGAGACATCAGCTTTTTCCTGCCTTCAGATTTTAACTGAAACATTAGTCCTTCCTGGGTTTCAAGACAGCTGGCCTTGAGACACTAGAACTACACCATGGGCTCTCCTGGGTTCCAACTTGCCAATTCATCCTGAAAACCTTGGGAATTGTCACCCTTTATGATCATGTGAACAAATTTCTTATAATAAATCTCTCTTATATATTATATAAACATTAAATATAAAACTTATTGGTTCTGTTTCTCTGTATGTGTCTAATACATCAGCTAACACTCTGATTCTCAGTTTCCTTATCTTTATAATGAAGATAATAATATTATCTACCATTGGGTCTATTATGAGGAAATGGTACTACTAATATCTATGTGTGTAATATATGTGTGGAAATATTTATTTGGTGGAAATAAACATTACATAATTGGAAGCTATTATTATTAAAAAAAAGTTTCTGCCTACACTACTGTTTGGACTTCTCTGTTCACACTCTATCATTACATCAGACATCTCTTGTGATGGGCCTCATATTTTTGGATCATCTTTCTTTCTCCAGTTATTTTTGAGCAAACAGTTTAGCACATGTGCGACTCAGCAGCACCACGTCTTACCTATACCAAATACTTCTCTCTTTTTATTAGCTTTATAGAGCTATAATTGACATACATAAACTGAACTTGTTTACAGTGCATGATTTGGTAAATTTTAACACATGAATACTTCTATAAAGCCACAACCACAATCAAAATAATGAACATATTCATCACCTCCAAAAGTTCCTCACTGCCCTTCAATTCTCCCCTCCTGCATCTCCCTGCCACCCTTCTCCAGGCTCCGATTGACCTGCTTTTTGCCACTACTAATTAATTACCACTACAAATTAATTGGAATTTTCTAGAATTTTATATAGGTGAAATCAAATTGTAGTATTTGTATCTTTCTTCTTTCTCTGAGCATACTGTTTTTGAGGTTCATCGGTGTCGTTGTAGGCATCATTAGAACATTCCTTTTTATTGCTGATTAGCATTTCATTGAATGGATATATGAAAATTTATTATATTATCTACTGATAATCATTTGGATTTTTTCCAATTTGAGGCTTTTAAAGCTGCTATAAATATTCATGTTCAAGTCTTTTATGGAAATATACTTTTATTTATCTTGGGTAAATACCTTGGAGTTAAATGGCTATATCATATGGCAGATATAGAATTAACTTTCTAAGACCCTGCCAAACTGTTTTTGAGCAGGAGTGAATGAGTTTCAGTTGATCCGTATACCTGCCAACACTTGGTATGGTGAGTCGTTTTAATTTTAGGCATGTCAGTAGGTGTGTGGTAGTAGTTTACTGAGATTTTAATTACACTTCTCTAATTATTAATGATATTGAGCATTTTTTTATGTGTTTATTTGCCATCCATATAATTTCTTTGGTGATGAGTATGCTCAAATCTTTTGCCCATTTTCTAATTGTGTCTTTTTATTTTCTTACTGAATTTTGACTTCTTTATATATTATAATACAAGTCCTTTATAAGATAAATGATATGCAAATTTATTCTCCCAGTCTATGGCTTAACTTTTCATTCTCTTAACAATGTCTTTTTGAGGAGAAGATGATTTAATTTTGATGAAGTCAATTAATCAATTTTTACTTTTTGTAAATCATCTTCCTGGTGTGATAGCTAGGAAATTATTTCCTAACCCCAAATCACTTACGAATCATTTAGGTTATCTCCTATATTTTCTTCTAGAATGTTTATAGATTTTGAATTTACAGTTGAGTATGTGATCCATTTTGAGTTAATCTTTGTATATGGTGTGAGGTATGAATTGAAGTTCTTTTTTCTTGCTTTCTTTTCCTCTTTTTAAATATAAGATATCCATTGTTCCAGCATACTATGAATGGAATATTTGTGTCTCCCCCATCCAAATTCATATATCAAAGCCTAATCTTCATTGTGATAGTATATGGGGGGCAGGGACTTTGGGAAGTAGTTAGGTTTGGATGAGGTCATGGACATGGAGCCCACATGATGGGATGGGATTGAAGCCCTTATAAGGAGATGAAGAGCACACCCTTTCTACCGTGTGAGACTACAAAAAGAAGTCAAATGTCCACAGCTCAGGGAAAGGCTCTCAGCAGAACTCGACCAAGCTGGCACTATAATCTTAGACTTCCAGTCTCCAGAACTGTGAGAAATATGAACCTGGGAATCAAAGAGTGGAATTGCAGAATATACATTTTGCCCCCTGTAATCTTGGTTTCTGTAGGATTCAAAATCCTGGATCTTGGGTAAATGGAAAAGATGCTACCACAGAGAACACAGGAAGGATTCTGCTGAACTTGAAGAGACTGCTACCAACTGGTCAGTTCAGCCTTGCTATGTGAATGAGTCAGCAGACAAAGAAAGAAGTTACTATGTTGGTGGGAATAACTGATTACCATTAGAACCTAGGATTGCTAACACGTAATGAGGACAGAAGAGAACATATGTAAAATCCAGGGAACTCACAGGAGTATTTCTTATTACTTCCATGATCAGTAATACCTCTAAATGGGCAAATCCAGCAACCACAGCCAAACAGATGCAAAGCAATTAAAGACTCAGACCCTGTAGGGATGAAGGTCTGAGTCACTACTAAAGCAAACAGCCTAGTCTTGATGAAGGGCTGGCCAAAGGTAAGGGGAATATAGAATAGGTGGGAGAGAAAGCTGTTGATAAATATAAATCACAGCCTCAGTCCCAGGTGCAGCAGTGGGAACTACAGCTTGCTCAACTAACCCTTCAGCATTGTCTTTTGTAGAAATTAACGTCAACCATTATCTTGAAGGTCCTGAATGATGCAAGGAACAGATATCAGACTTTCTTATTCCCCATCTTACATCTTTTATGTTCACTTTTAATTCCAATTATTGTTGTTAGCAACCAGATTTTTGCAAGCATAATCTAGCAATACCGCTTCTCTGCTGTACCTTGTATCTCTATTTTTCTGTTCTGACACTTCTTTGATTATACTGAGTGCAGCATATCTCAATAGTGGAGTTTATAAACACCTGGAAGTATGAAGAATGGACACCCCATGGATGACCTTTGTCTCATGACCTTTGATCAAAGATCACAAAGAATGATCTTTGTGTCCCATAGGCAGTCAGTTCTAAGGCATGTTCTACAGCTTCTCAGAAGATTCTAGGACAATTGAGTCTCCAGTGATGATGAGGTTAATGTATGCTTGTATTGACTTTCCTTCCTTCTCTGCTTCACTCTTCCCATTCCTCCACTCCTAGTTCCTGGGATCATGTCTCAAAATAAACTATTTTCACTGTAGCCTTTGTTTCAGACTCTGCTTTCTGGTTGGTTATACAAGCTCAAACAGTTGTCATTGGCATCCATGTTCCAATGGTCATTTCTCTGTCCTTATTTCACCTGTCAGAAACATTAGACTAGAGCTGACCACTCACTCTCTCTTTTGTAACACATTTTACTCTTTTCGTTTCTATGATGGACACTGACGTGGTTTTTCTCCTACCTCAGTGGCTTCATCTTATTAGTCTACCTCATTGCTGCTAAATTTTATGTTGCACCTATAAATGTTGGAGTGTTTCAGAGTTTGATCCTTGGACGTTTTTCAGTCCACTTTCTTTCCTTAAGACATCTTATCTAGTTCCCTGACTGTCACTGAGATGTCAATGAGTCCCAGTTTTGTATCTCTAACCATTATCTCTACACTGGCCTCTAGACTTTGATACATATGCAAATACATATTTGATTTCTTCCCTTGGATATCTAACAGGCTTCTCAAAATTATCTTGTACAGAGCTGATCCCTAAAACTGTTTCTGATTCAGTCTTCTCAATCAGCCATCTATTGATCAAGACTAGGAGTCATTCACCTCTTTCATTTATATTCCAAGTCTTATCCATAAACAAGTCCCAGCAATTCTACCTTCAATATATACCATTTGTCCATCCACTTCTGTCCATGATCATTGCCTAATCCGTCATGACCATATTTCACCTGAACCACTGTAATAGCCTTCTTTCTACTTGGCTTTCCAACTCCTATTCTTGCTCCTTAGAATTCAATCTCTGCACAGTAGAGAGAATGATCCCTTAAATTCATTAGTTAGAACACGTTGTTTCCAGGCTGCAGGTTCTCTGCTGCACTTAGAGTAAATCTAATGACTTATCATCACCTTCAAGATTCTTGAACTGGCTGCTGTCTGACTTCATCATTTACTGTGCTCCACCTCTCATTATGCTACAGTCACACTGGCCTTGTGTCTATGAATTTCCCTAGTGTATTCTTGCCTGAGGGCATCTTTACTCTCTGTTCCCTCTGCCTAGGACAAGCTGCCATAATATCTTTGCGGAGCTTGCTCCTTCTTGTTATTTATCTCAACTCAAATATCACCTCTTCAGAGAGGTCTTCAAGTTTAGCCAAATACCCCACTCTCACGCCTACTCACTCTATATCATATTTCCCTATTTTATTTTTTATATATGTGTCATTACCCAAAATGAGCATGCTCACTTATTCACTTAATTGTTTATTGTCTCTTGCTCCCTTGGGGATGGAAGCTCCCATGAGCACTTACACTCTCTAACACTCTTCCCGGTACCTATGTGGAGTTTAATAAACACGTATTGAATTAACAAAAAAAAAAAGATTTCACTTCAAAACAAGGTTTCACTTTTTAAAAAGTCTTAAAACTACGAATCTTACTCTGCCTTACTGCTAAATATTGACTCTTTGCAATTTTGTCAATTTTACATAATCTCACCTGCAGTTTTTTTATTTAGTAATTCCTCCGTAATTCCTAAATAATGGGAATTTGTTGCAGTGATTAAAAGGGGTATATGTACATAGCTATTCCTTATTTGCTGTCCTTATTCACAAACATGGTTCTTTTGGCCCATCATGTATAGAAAATAAACTGATATAGTGTAATGTAGTCAGATAAATACAAATTGAAGTTAGAAGGTCAACCTTTGGTATCAGTTAATTCACTTGTAATACATTATAAAATGGGACTTGTTCTGCCTCTCTGTCAACTAAAGTTTCC
Source organism: Tursiops truncatus (assembly GCF_011762595.2). NCBI lineage: Eukaryota > Metazoa > Chordata > Mammalia > Artiodactyla > Delphinidae > Tursiops > Tursiops truncatus. The sequence continues at coordinate 20,390,995 of NC_047050.1, forward strand.
AAAGGAATAAAGCAATAGAGGAAAATATCCTGACATTGCAAAAATGTCATTTGACCCCTCTATGCAAGATTTTCAAAGGTCCCCCCCAAACCCAGTTTTATGGTCTTCAGCCCACTCACTCAAGGGAATAAAATGCCTGAGTTTAAAGATACAAATGTCTTTGGAGAAAGCTGTTGCAATTTTTGGCGCTTTCCTTGCCCTCCCTCTGGGAGAGGATTGGGTGTTGCTTTTCCTTCATTTAAGCCATGAGAGAGGTGTTTCAAGCAGACCATCTAGAGAACCAGCTCAAGAATCCTGGAACTTGGGTGGCATGGTTGACCAGTATCTATAAGACAGTCTTGGTGGCGGAAAGAGTAATGACAACACTGTGAGCAAGGTGATGACAGGTGGGAGTTGTATGTGTTTCCCCTGGATTGAAGAAGGGCCCAATGGAAGAGAACAGGCCCAAAGCTTGTTTTAAAGGAAGTCCTAGAGAGCTTGCTGAGAAATGTGAGACATCCCAGCAGCAAGAAGCCTGTGTATACCACAGAGTGCAGAAGCTGAGGAGTGTATTGTATGTATCAAGCTGGGGGAGAGGCACCATCCAATGTCAAATGAGCCACTGTGAGACATTCTCCATAGAAATGATTCCTGAAGAATCAATAAAAGGAAGATTCAGCCTGAAATAACTGTAGTTAAAAATTGACTTCATGTGAGAGACTGAATACTTTCACCCTAAGATTGAGAACAAGTCAAGGATGTGTGCTATCACCACATCTATTCAACTTTGTACTGGAAGTCCTAGCCAGTGCAATGAGGCAAGAAAAATAAATAAAATATAACTTTAAAAGCATTATACTAAGTGAAAGGAGCCAGACACTAAAGGCTAGATGCTGTATAAAAAAGGTGAAACTAGAGGAACAGTTATCAGATCAGTTGCAGGGGATGTGAGTATGGGAGAGATTAGATTAGGAAGTGGCAAAAGTGAACTTTTTGGGGTGATGGGAAATTTCTATGTCCTGATGTTGTGGTAGTTACATGACTGTATGTGGTTGTGAACTTTTCTTAAGAAATTAAATAAATCTCACTTACAAAGTTAGTTGTGCCAAGAGCTGTAATAGAGATATGGAAAATGGGTGGGGAAAACATAGACAAGGGAAATATAATCTTCAATAGGGTGGTGGAATGCTTTGAGATAAATACATGGTCTACATTTATCATCCCACATGACAATGAGCATCAAGTGGCCAAGTACTAAGAAATCTGAGCTTCTAAGGTTGAATGGAATATTGGATTATGTTATACAAATGCATCATTGCACCCGTGTTCCTGCCAGTTGAATATATGCTCCCTGAAAGCAGAGATTTGGTCTCATTTATGATATTATCCCTTGTGCTTAGCACAATGTTTGGAAATTCACTGGCACCATAAATGCTTCTTGACTGATGGACTGAGCAACTTGTAGGAAATCACTTTTAAGTCCCCAGATACCAATCAGAAGATTACTCTTCTCAAAAAGTAGAAGAGTAGAATTTAAAGCATTTTGCCTATTTCCAACACCAAAATGTTTACTGTTCTTCAATTATATTCACCCAGTCTCCCCCAGAGGCAGATCCACACATTTTCTCCTGGAAGCACGTTGGTCTCCCAAGCCTGGATAAGTACCCATCAGGTATGTTCTTCCTAATTTGGTGTTTCTTACATTGTATGAACACATATTTATCTTCCCCTCTACCCGGATTATAGTCTATATGACCAGGATCCAAGTCTGTATTATTCATCTTTGTATCGCAGAACTGAATACCAAGTCTCATTCGTACTGAATACGCTATAAATATGCATTGAAAAAAAATGAATACTTATAAACTTTAATTTTCCTTACATCAACAATTAAGTGAAAGGGCTAAGAAAACAGAATCTTAGTAGAGCTAAAAACATGTATCCTGCTTAAGAATTTCCTTAATCAGCACCCACTAGGGTCTGAACCTATTTTTATTTTTGTACCAGTTAAGTATAAAGTTAAGTAAGGAATAAGGCCAGATGGAGAATACAATATATTCTTGTGGATTTGTTTTAACCTCCCACTAGGAAACTAATAAGTTGAAGCAGGGACAGTGGTAGTAAGGAAAGAATAAAATATTCTCTGAACAATGGCTCTACTTAAATATTTCCTTAATAAATGCCACAGCATTTGGGAATTCATTAAAGGGAAGAACACTCTTTTCTATATGTTACCTGCAGCTTCAGCAAGAGGAGAGATAATTAAGAGGTTCTTTGAACGGAGCCCAACTTTCTCAGCAGCAGACTAATAGCTATGATTTTCTTAAAAAGGACTTTCCTAATAACCTATAAGCTTTCCTAATCCCTGATTCATGCCTGTTTTCTGTCTATGAATAAAAATAGAATAGTTCTGGAACCCAACCCGATAGCGCTTAAAATTTAGAATCTCCTTTAAAAGAGAAGACAGATTGGCTCATAAGTATCTTCCCTTGCTGAATATTTTCCTTCTTGTCCCCTATTTCTCACCTTTTGCAGGGCTCCAATTCCAGATAGCAATTTTTAGCAGTACACATTCATAATATTTACCTTAAAATTGGGGTGCATTCTAAAGAAGTTGATTAATTTAGTTAAAAATTTTGATTGTGGTGGTGGTTGCACTACTCTGCTTATTTACCAAATGTCATCAAAATGATGACTGAAAGAGGTGAATTTTGTTTTACGGAGGTTATATTTTTGTTATAACTCAATCAACTGTGAAAGAATTGTTTTGGGATTTTGCTATAAATTGTGTAGAGTGCAGAATTGAAATCTAGGGTTATCTTACACAGATGTAGGTGTAGGTAGATGATAGATGATAGATATATAGCTAGAGATAGATAAACCTTTTGTTGTTTTCTCCATAGAAATGTTTATTTCTGGATATCCTGTATTTTGCTTATTATTTTATATGGATTTTCTTTTCCATTTATTTATTAGGAGCTAAATTTCAGCAGTGAAGAAAGACTTTTTTTTTTATCAAGGAACTTAGATTGTAGTTGTCATAGGTATGTAAGAAAGCTATTGAATTCATTACATGACCAATTTAATGAAATCACTTATTAGTTCCAATGATTTTTCAGGTGGTTCTCTTGAGTTTTTTTCCATGTGGGTAAATCACATTATTTGAAGATTTAAAAAATTGTTTCTCTCTTTTCCAGTATTATAAGACCTCATTTCATTTTTGATTGCATTACTTAGCATTTCCAGAAAGATGTTAAGTACTAACAATGAACTGAGTACCTCTGCCCCATTCTTAACTCTAAATGAAATTACTTCCTATTCCAACATTAAGCATGATGACAGTTAGTTAAGATACCATACATATTTATATCAAGTTAAGAAATTATTCTCCTATTCCTTTTTTGCTAAGAGTTTTCTTAAAAGGAGTATTATTAAAAATTATCAATTGCTTTTAGATCATCTATCAAAATGATCTTTGATTTTGCTCCTTTGACCTATTAGGATAATTAATTGTATTGATTCTTAATATTAAATTATACTTGGACTCTCTTTTTCACATACTGCTGGGTTTATTTGCTATTATTTCATTTAGGATGTGCATCTATCTTCAGAAGAGAAATGTTCTTTTTTGTCACTATCTTTTGTTAGATTGTGTTAATAGGGTAATTTCACTGTTATGTTATAAATTGAGAATTTTCCACTTTTCTCTCTTCTATGGAACAGATAAAAGCAATGAGATTTACCATTTTCTTGGAAGTTTTGAATAATTTGTCTATAAAAGAGTGAATCATGTACCTTTTGAAGAAAATTCTTTTACAGAATTTTAAATTTCATGTTTATTGATTGACAAGATTTTTTTCTCCTTAACTCAGTTTTGGAAATTTATCATCTCCATGAACATCATAAATTTCATCAAGATATTAAAAATTATATGATATTCCCATATATGTAAAAAATCTTACCTACAACTTTGGTTATATCATCTCTTTTTTCATGATGTTTTATCTGTTTCCTCTCAATCTTGTTCATTCTCTGTGTGTGTGTCTCTCTCATTGTCAAGCCTTGTCAGATGTTTTTCTCTTTGCCTTTGAAAAAAGGAAAAAAACAGACAAGCTCTTGGACTTATTCATTTTATTTTTTTGTTTTCTGTTTCATTTCTACTCATATCTGTAAAGTTATATTTCCCTCCAAATGTGTTTCTGTGTGGTCTAGGATTTGTAGCAAAGGCTGTTAGTTGCCTACCCAATATTCAAGCTCATCTTTTTAGCTCAATAACAGAATCCTGATATTAATTTGGGTAGCAATACATGTTGTCTGAAAACTACATTTTTCAGTCTCCTTTGAAGTTAGGTGTGACCACGTTCCTAAAACCTGGCCAATGAAATGTAAATGGAAGGTAGTGGGTGGTACTTTCAGACAGGCTTTTTTTTTTTTTTTTTTTTTGCAGTACGCCGGCCTCTCACTGTTGTGGCCTCTCCTGTTGTGGAGCACAGGCTCCGGACACGCAGGCTCAGCGGCCATGGCTCACGGGCCCAGGCACTCCACGGCATGCGGGATCCTCCCAGACCGGGGCACGAACCCGTGTCCCCTGCATCGGCAGGTGGACTCTCAACCACTGTGCCACCAGGGAAGCCCCGGAGACAGGCTTTTTAAGGGAGTTGACTTTGCTGTCCCTAATTTCTCTTGCTGGAAGGTGGATGTTATGGTCAGAGATCCAGTAGCCACCTTGTCACTTTGAGAATGAAATCAGTGTTCAAAAGATTGTAAAGCAGAGGGATAGCAGAAGGAGCTTGAGTCTTTAGTATCATGTGAGACTCCCAAACCAGCCTTGGAATGCTTACCTCTGGAATTTTTTCAAATGAAGGAGAAATAAACTCACCACTATCATCCTATTCTCATCATAATCTATTCTCAACATAAGAGCCATGCTTACTCCTTTAAGGGAAAATCAGATTATGGTCCTCCCTTTATCCTAGACATTATTATTTGTCTTGAATTCTATGTTGTTGATTATTGATATTGGCTTTCTTGGTTTGTTTGATACCTTAGTTAGTAATATCTTTGACTATGCCTTAATTGTTAGCGTTCTTCTGTCATTTAGTTTTAGGTACAACTTGTAAATTTATTATAAAATTTAACTTTTTGTTTCAATTCACTGTTTAAAAATAGTGACTTTAACTGAATACTTATTATGTGCATTGTGCCATGTATTGTGGAAAGTACTGTTTTATTAATACTTATAATGATCTTATGTGATATTTTGTTCAATATTTTTCTTATCTGTTGCTTTGCTCAAGTTGTCCTTTAATCTCGGTAATGAGATTCATCTCCTGAGGGTCTGGACTAATAGAGATAGTCAGAGATTCTCTGGAATAGCAGGATTAGTCCTTTTTAGACCAGAATAGCTTGAAACAATAACATTGTTGTCAAGATGTTTACTATTTCATGTAAGAAAAGCCAATGAGCCATTCAAGTCTTGTAAAGTGAAGTATAAGCAAACTGTGAGTGGAAGCCTCAAATTATTATCTAATATGTGAACCAGAGATTTAAGGTCAATAAACACTAACTATTAAAATCTGTCTTTTTCTGCAATAGATGTGCCACAGATAATGAAACTAGTGTAGCTTCTAGATTTTTCCCTTTTTTAAAACTTCTTGTAATTAAAGGCTAGTCTCACACTGACTCAGTGAGTCCCTAGCCAAAATGTTAAAATGTAGGGCCATGAGTTCCCTGGCTCCACATTTAAGGACCTGAAAATATGAGAAAAAAAGTACATAAAAGGCATAAAGAACAGATAGAACAGATTCTTGGAGATTGAATTTTTAAAATCCTATTGTTTTTGCAAATAGGCACTTACTCACCAGACATAGGTGATTATCAATTTCTGCCAGGAATGTGGTAATAAATGCCGACTTCACTTGTCACTGATCTGCTTTGGGGACAGAGAACTGTTAACCTTGAAAGCAAATGCACACCATTTACATTCTTACATAAATCTAATTAAGAATTACCAAGGAGAAGAAAAGTTTCAGCCCCACTCAAAAAACATATATAATGTTACTCTCAATCTTTTTCATCAACAGAATATTTTGCAAAGCATTATGTCATTTTGCTTTAGAGATTTCAAATAGGTATCTTCTTTTGCATATAATTTTGCTATTGGAGGAAGGAGTAAGAAAAAAATTATAAATAGAGGAGAAAACTTACATTAAGATCAGTGTTTAAAAATTGTGAAAGGAGATTAAGGTGACAAGAGAATATTTTAAGTAGATGTTATTAATTTCAAAGTGGTGTATTTCCTTAGATTTAACTTGACATGTAGTTAGTGACCCCACAGTTAGAAAATTCCCATTTATCTGAAAAAATGACAGAATGGAAAGTGTACAAACTAACCTATTTAAACTTAAAACCACTTTGTTATTGAAAATGTTAAAAACGATCACCTTTCAGACTTATTTTGGAATGGAATTGACATAGAATGAAGTTTATGACTTTTGGAAAATTAATCTTGCTAGATTTTCTTTATGTTTTTAGCTTATGATGGTCTCAGATTTTGGTGACAGTCACATTAAAAAAATCATTACAGAAGTCTGCTTTTTGCTTATAAACAAAACAAAGAGAAAGATATTACTATGACCTTATCTTAATTCTCTTATGAATAGGATGAAACATATTATAACTTTTCTTTTGGAAATAATTATCATAAACCATAGCCCAAGAAGTTTTAAATTAAGTTTAAAAGCATTAAATGAATACAAATAACTCCAGATTTAAAAGACAACGTTTTTCCACAGGAAGAAAATAATGGCTGTCAAAGAGTCACCAACATTCAATTCAAGCATCATCTCATAAATACAGTGTCCCAAGATGCTGGGGGACTTATAAATATAAATAAGATATGCTCTCTATCTTCAAGGAACTTTCAGTGGAGGTGACATGCAGAGCCAAAACATGTATAAATCAAGGCAGAAAAAAACTCCCAGACTCCTTTGCAGGGACATCCTCTTCCATGCGAGCTCCCTCCCCTGCACATACAAACTCACACCTTAAAGGTTTTTCTCTGTTGATGTTCTTCAAGGATGGGTCTTTGGCTCTTATCCCCTCTAATGTTCTATATTTTCTAAGAAGTTTCTAGGCCAATGAGCCTCAAATATACAGCAACACAGACTTCTCCTTGGATCTTAAGTGAACCTTAAACACAAGTTTCCCCAAAGTGAAAGGATCTTCTCCCCAAGAACTGATTTTCTTCCAGTGTTCCCTGTCTTGGTGAATGGCACCACCACTCATTATACACAACCCTGAAACACTGCCATCCCCCTCTCTCTCACTCTCCATTTCAAACCATCACTAAGTCTAGATGATTTTATGATCTCAGTATTTCTCAAATCTGTACACTTCTCTTTACCACCACTGACATCCCCATCACCCAAGCCACCAGTTCATACCTGAACTATTGCAATAGTCTTGTAACTGGCTACTCTGCAGCCACTTTTGTTATCCTCAGATAATTTCCCTGCTACAACAAGAGGGTTCTTTACAAAACCATGTCACCCACTTAAAACTCAGAGGTTTTCCATTTTTCTTAGAATAAAGACAAAATCTGGACACTTCCTATCACAACAGATACTCTTACCTCATTCAGCCCTTGCTTTATGTATTCCAAGTATCTCTGACTTTCTTTCATTTTTTTGAATAAGCCAAAGTCACTCCCACCATGAAGATTTTGCATTCTCAGCTCCCTCTACCTTTTCCCCTTTTCATCTAGTTGACTCCTATTAGTCCTTGAAATCTCAGTTTGCCTGTCAATTCCTCAGAAAAGCTTATCCCAACTACCCAGGAAAACCCTAGTTATACATTCTCAAAAAACACTTTGTTTTCTTGCAGAGCTCTTTTCCTAGTTCACAACAGTTTATCCTTATATCTTAGGGCCATTATTTAATTAATAGCTGTCTTCCCCAGTAGTCTAAGCTTTGTGAGGGCAAAAACTCTTACAGGACAGAGCAGAGTGCCAAGTTCATGGTAAGTTCTCAGTAAACATTGTTGAATGAATGGATGGATGGAGGAATGAAAGAAAGGATGGATAGATGAGCAGAGAAATTATCAAGGCAAATTAAAGGTAAAGGGAGAATTTATTTAATTCTCAAAGTAAGGTAGGATAGGTTTCTTGAGGTCATAGCTTTTGAGCTGAACCTCATAGACTAAGAAAACGGGGAAAGTTCGTCTAGGTTAATGGGAGAAAAGTTTTTTTTAAAGTAAGAAGATATAGAAGTTTTTAGATACTGTTGGCATGGTAAGTTAGCAAATGTGGCCAGAGTAGGAATTTGTGAGGCATTATATATACAAAGGGCATATAATGACGTAGTAAGAATCTTATTTAGTAGACAGTGAGACACCAGTGAAGATTTGGAGGAGGAATGCATCATATTTAACCTGTTGAAAGATAAGTTGAATTTAAAGGATGGACTAGAGAGTCAAGAGATTGGAAAGAGAAATAGTAGTTGAGAGGCTACTCAGGAAAGAGAACGGAGGTCTCAGCTTGGACTGTGGAAGTAGTGTTGGAAAGGAGAAAAGGGCTAGATATATTTCAGAGAATGAACCAATAGTATCAATAGTACTGGGTGACCATTCAAATGAGAGGAGGAAGAAGGTGATGAGATTCAAGATGCTTTGATTTCTCTGCCCATAGGCCCATGGGAGGAGGACCAGAATTAGAAAGAATAACGTTGGTGAAATAAGTTCAGACTAGAAAAAAAAAATTGTATAAACCAGTATAATATCATTATAAAGATTATTGTCAGAGAATAATTGCAGTCCTACCCTTGGACCCTGGAGAGGAGACCTTGCCCAAGGACCCACAATTTAGAGGGCTCTACCCTGGTCCTGGTCTGGATATGTTTCCCTGTGGGATGAGGAATCCACAGATCTAAGAGGGATGTGCCCTGGAGTCCACCACTCATTGCTAAATCAGCTCTGGGTTCCTGAGACCCTAGAAACCATGCCCAAATGGCCCCCAATCCACTTCTGGAATAGGTGCAGTCTTCCTCATTAGGTCCATCTTCCGATGTGCTCCCTCAGGCTTAAGAGATGCTCAAAGTATAGCTGTCTGTAAGTGTATGGATGCAGCCTGCACCTGAGGTATGGGGTTCTATACATGAGGCCCCACATGGTATTGGATAGAGCCAGGCAGTGGAGAAAAAGAGAGAGGGCAGGACTGGAATGGTTCTCACCTTTAGTTATGTTCTTGGGAGGAATTCCCAGAACTCTGAAAGAAGTTTAAATTTGAACCTGGCCTTTCAGGTTTTTATGGAGGCATATTTGCCAGAGTAGAAGAATCAACTATATTGAACTGTTAAAATATCAGACATCTAAAATGTCTATACTGTTGGTGGGAATGTAACTTGGTACAGCCACTATTTTAAAAAACTAAAAATAGAGCTACCATATGATCCAGCAATCCCACTCCTGGGCATATATCCAGAGCAAAACATGGTTCAAAAGTGTACATGCACCCCAATGTTCATTGCAGCACTGTTTACAATAGCCAAGACATGAAAGCATCCTAAATGTCTATCAACAGATGAATGGATAAAGAAGATGTGGTACATATATACAATGGAATATTACTCAGCCATTACAAAGACTAAAATAATGCCATTTGCAGCACTATGGATGGACATGGAGATTATCATACTAAGTGAATTAAGTCAGACAAAGACAAATATCGTATGATATTGCTTAGATGCAGAATCTTAAAAAAAATGATACAAATGAACTTATTTACAAAACAGAAACAGACTTACAGAATGAACTTATGGTTACTAGGGGGGAAGCGGGGGAAGGATAGATTGGGAGTTTGGGGGAATAACATGCACACACTGCTATATTTAAAATAGATAAACAACAATGACCTACTGTAATAAATAAATAAATATCAGCCATCTGTTAAGATATCAGGCTTGGAGATATAGACTCAAGAGCCATCAGCATCACTGACACCACGGATATGGAGGAAGCCGCCTCTGGACCAAGTGCAGGCTCAGAAGTCATTATGAAGGGTTGGATGTGGGATAGGCAGAAAGAATGGAGCCAGCAAATGAGACTTGGAGCAGTCCTAAATGTAGAAGCCTGCTCAGATGAGCAGTCAGAAAGGTAGGCATTCATGAAAGCCAAGGGGGAATTTCAAAAATAGCAGGATTATTAATAGTATCTTTTTATAGATAGGTCAAGCTGGATGAGAACTGAAAAGTGACCAATAGATTCTAAATGACCTTTTAAATAATTGTTGCAATGATATTTTATGGGCAGTAATAAGATCCTAAGGGATTAGGAAGGAAATGAGATGTGAGAAAAAAAAGGGTCATAAGTAATGAACATTTTCTTGAAAAATTTAGTAGTGAAGGGAATAAAAGAGAAGAATGGGGAAGTTTTTATTAGGATTGGAGACAATCAGACTTGTAACCAATGGTATAGAAGCCATGGAAGGTGCAAGGGAGGGTAGGTAATTGATGGAACAAGCATAGCACACTTGGGAAGTAGCAGTGTTCATAAAGTGGGTTAAAGGGGGTACCAGAGTTAATCTAAAAATTAGTGGCTGCCATTATAAGTAAGTTTGGAAAGGAATAAGTGATAGCAACTGAGAGAGTTTGCATCTGGTGGTCTTCCTTTTTTCTGTGATGTACAGAGCATGTTAGAGTGCTGTTATGTGGGCAGTTTAAAAAGAGCAGAAAACTTCTGAAGTAATCACTGTTGGAAAAAGAATAGTAAGTTAACTAATTCAATGAATTAGTGAGCAGCGTTGGACTAGTAAAGGCTGCTCTATACACTTGTCACCAAATAAAGCAGGTTTGGTCATGTCTCTCCTTGACAGCTTCATTTAGAAAGTCAGGAAATTCAAAAATAGAAAGTGGATTTTAGGTTTTCCATGTTTATTTATTCAACTATCTAATATTTATGGTTTTGCCTAATTAGCTGATTTAGACAAGCATGGAACCTATATTTGGGGAACTAACTGCACAGTGGAATTAGAATAAGGTAAGTAGTCAATAAAATTTTGAATACTTGTGAATGAACAGTTGAACCTTTTCTTGGGGATCTGACTCGGTAGGAAGGAAAGTGAAACCAGATTGTAAACTCTGAGATCAGGAACAACTGTAATGTTTTTCTGTAAAATCTGCATTGAATAGGTTTTAAATAAACCCTTGATCAAGAAACGAATGAATGAATTTGGTCTTACAAAAATTAATGAGTTGGGCATAAATGAATGGTTATAGAGTAGAGAGAAGTTAGACCTGGAAGTCTGGATGAAATTAAAGAGTAGATTTAATGGTAGTGCAAGATTGACAATGAGAAGCTCAAAATAAGGATCAGAGGGAAAATTTAGAGTTTGGCATTTAGGGACTAAAGAATTCCAAATAATGGAAGTGCTATCGTGTGGCTCTGTTAAAACCAAATGAGGGTAAAATGTGTTGGATTTGGTCCAGGAACTGTGATATCTGAGTATTGGGTGGTTGTTCTTACCCAATGAGGTAAGGCAGGTCTCGAGGGAATCTGGTGCAGGTTTCAAGAACGCTGAACATGAAGGGGAGCTTCCTGAAGTTAAGAAAAATCCTGGTAAAAAAAAATAGTAGAGTCATATAGGCAAAAAAAGTAGGAAGGGAAATTAAACGAGGGTGGACACACAAAGACAAAGTGGCAGTGAGAAAGGAAAGGAGGTGGATCTTGATGGTATCTCCTGGTTCTGAAATATTATAAATTTAGGACAATGATCCACTTTCATTTAAGAGAGTTATCGGGAAAGCTAGTTCATCTGAAGAAATCCAGTTCTCCACTGCAGTGGAGGTGCCATAAGAGACAAAATAATGGCCCTCGTATGTTCTCATTTTTATCCCCAAACCTGTGAATATATTACCCTACAAGGCAAAAGGGATTTTACAGAAGTGATTGAGCGTAAGGATTTTAAGACAGAAAAATTATTCTAGGTTATCTCTGTGCAGTCAATCTAATCACATGTGGCCTTAAAAGTTGAGAACCTCTTCTGGCTTTAGTGAGTGAAAGGTGGCAGTGTGAGAATGATCCTGACACTTTGCTGCTGGTTCAGGGAGGTAAGGGACCACGGGCAAGCATTGGAGAGAGGTTTTCTCTAGGAGCTAACGGGTCCCCCCGCTGACAGTAAGGAAACAGAGATCTTGAAACCGAGCAGGACCCTCTGGAGCTCCTGGGCGCAAAAGCCTTTCTGTGTCCCCCCTTTCTTTTCTTTCCTTTGTTTTTTTTTTTTTTGAGATTCCAGGTTTGTTGCTATGAATTCTTTTTTTTTAACATCTTTATTGGAGTATAAGGAAATAGGCTTCATTCAGCATCCATGACCCTCCCTGAATTCCAAAGAGCAGGTTCAAACAGTTGCTAATCAGGGAAGGGAAGGGATGCAGAGACAGGGGAAGAGCAGTCAAGAAACAATAGTGCAGCCTTGGAGCAGGGTCCTGGTTCTCCCTCAAGGGATATACATAACAATATCTTTGAGCTGTTTTGCAGATACTGAAATTCCTACCAGGTGGAGAGGTGAACTGTATGCTGCCCACAAGCCAGTAGACCACAGACCGCTTGGAACCAGAAGGTTGATGATGCCAACTCCCACTTACCTCAGCACCAAACAAATGTCCATGAGCTGATCACGCCCTCCTCTTTGAACCATTACTATAAAACTCCTCACTACCACCTCCAGGTGGGGACACAGTTTTGAGGGCATTACCTCTGTGGTACCCTTTGCCTGGCAAAGCAATAAAGCTATTCTTTTCTATTTCACCCAAAACTCTGTCTCCGAGATTCAATTCTGTACCTGTATTCTGAGGCTGAATTTTGGCATCAATATCAGTTCTACAACTGCATAGAGTCATCCCTTGGTATCCCTAGGGCATTGGTTCCAGCACTTTGATTTTGCCCTGGTGAGACCCGTCCTGGACCTCTGATCTATAGAACTGTGAGATAATAGACTTATGTATGTTGTTTAGGCCACTAAGTTTGTGATCATTTGTTACGACAGCAATTAAAATAAAAAACAAAACAAATTCAGGGGCCATTATTGAAATAGAGATTTTATAGTAATTTTCTGACAAAAAAGTGGGGATTTTAGAGAAAACATATGAAATATTTAGGAGGATATTGATAAAGACGTCTCAGGTTTCCAAAAATGCATGGATAATTTATTTTTCAAAGGTCACACTCTTTCACAAAATTACACAGGGGTGAAGGATCTCATATTACATGCTTAAATAGAAATTATGTAATAAAATATGAAATGTCAGTTTGACAATTAGTCCTAAAAATGTTTTTATAAGCTAAAATGAATAATATTTTATATCAAAAACCCACCACAAATGACTTTTTGTAATTAAAGAAAAACTTTTTTTTTAATGAAATGGGGTGAATATCCATTGCAGAATATACAGTTTGTTCCCTATAATCTTAGATTCTGTAGGATTGACAAAATTAAAATGATTGACCTCTTGGCTACAATTTAAATCTAGAAAGGGTCTAGAAAAGGCTTGGTCTTAGCCCTGGAGCTTAGTCCAGCTCATATGGCAGTCTTGAAAATTGCTCAAGAAAAAGAAAGAAAAAAAACTACCTCTTTGTACCTTTTATGATTTCATAGTAAAGATAATTTTCAATCCATCCTGTTTCCATTCTAGTCCTACATGCCCCACTGGTCTGGGAAAAGTTTTCCTGACAGAAGGATGAAAACAAAAGGGAATTTGCCTGCATTTTGCTGATGTGCAGGCAAGATCTTTCCCAGAATTTCCTTTTGGCAAAAGCAGATCTTTCAATTTACATAAAAGTGACTGTGTTTTTCCTTTTACTTCTACCCTTTTGATTTACATTCTTCCTTATTGACTCACTTCTTCCTGGCATGTTAAAAATCACTCCTCAAATTCTAGAATGACTAAGAGTACTTTCTGGCTCTTCTTCAGGCAATGCTTCTTCATGACCACACTCTCTAATTCCAGCCGTTTCACCCCCATGACTGGCCTGAAGAATGGGGCTCAATCTGGGGAGGTCCCTGTGCACCTCTTCTCTCTGAAAGTGGGGGAAGTAAAAACATATTTATGACACAAGACCCTGTATGGTATTTTAGTGCCTAAAATATTTTAAAATAGTATTATTTTTATATAAAAAAGCAAATGTATTAAAGTTTTGGTATACAAGATAGTAAAATGTCAATTTTTAGGAATAATGAATAGGGAAGTTTTGAGGAAGACTTAGAAACAAAATAAATTCAGTAATTTTTTTGTTTTTTAAACTGATAAAGGAAAGCAGAAATTAATAATAAAAGGATCATAGGTTTGGGAACTAGGTAGAGCTACCTTTGATGTGAACTCAAATTTTGTAACATATTAACTCTGTGACCTTGGACTTAATAATATTTAACCTTTCTGAGGTTCAGGTTTATGTCTTCTGTTGTTCCCATCTGTAAATGGGGATGGTGACACCTACCCCATTCAAGGCAGTTGTTGTAAGGATTCAAACACACTAATTCCTAACACATTGCCATCCTGTATGCTTGTTGAGGGTGGGAATAGTGTCTTCTCATTTTGTTTTTCCCATGCTAAAGACATTAGCCATCTGGTAGACACACAAAAGATGTACATTGAATGGCTGAACAAGGGCAGCAATGTGAATAATCCAGAATAACAGATCATTGGAATGAATGTATTCCTAGTGGGGAAACTTACCTGTGGCTTTCCAAGGAATGAGATTTACATGATTCATGGATAGCCAATATTTGCAATTAGATTGCATTCCATGGGAACATATAGGTTGAACAGAAAGCTACCCAAGACCTTGCTGAGCAATTAAGGGACAACTGGCCTGGGACTAAAAACCCTAACAAAAATAAATAGAAGTCAATAACAATGCCAGTCCCTTTATATGCATTCTTTTCTTTTTTTAAGCACTAGAATCAATGGATCTAGGCTGTCATCCATTTACTATCGTGCTGCATTGGGAGCTTATCTTGCACCATGGAACTCTTCTTTTGGAATATCCAAAGACAGGGAGTATATTTGGTAGGGCAGTTTGGTAGTTTGGGGATTTTGATTTTTTTTTCTCCATGAAATCCCTGATCCCAGAGTCTGGAGAAACCTAAAAGCTAGAACTGAGCAAAGATTAATTGGAATGGTGGCTTCAATTTATTCTGTCTCGTTCCCACTGTTCTTACAACAGGTTATTAACTTATTTGGAACTCTGTAGTGAGAACATCTTTGAGCTAAAACTTGGGATCATTTTTAAGAAATAAAGATGGTAACTAAGAGTAAGAAAAATGACATTACCAGTGATCAGGAAAAGACTTATCTTGAAAATAATATTATAGATTATTACTAGCATTATTTTTAATGTACTTTTTACAGCCAATATGTCTTGCATTCAACCCAAAATGACTCATAAATATTTTAAGGCCATATGGTTTGAGAAGAGTCAATCAAATTTAAACAAAGCACTTGTTTTAAAATGGCATATTTAAATGTTCAGCTAAAAGAATGAGCTTCCTTTAGCCTTAGAATAGCATCGTGCTTTCTTTAGTGAAGCCAGTTGCACCAGGGAGTGAATATGAATCACTCTTAATTTCATTAGTCTATTTATATTACTGCCCATTATCTGAATCATCAAAATATGATGATGATCAGGCTTTTGCTTTTAAGGAGCGTGATTTTTCTTCTTCTTTGTTTTGCATTAGTTCAAGAAATTCATATTGTATCTTACTTGTGAGTGCCTACTATGAGTGGGAAAAGTAATTAAAGACTTGTGATGGCAAAAAATTTCTTAACCTGATGGCATAAACCCCATGGATTTAAGTGATTTAAAGGACTTAGCTTGTTATTTTGTAGCGGTAAATATGATGAAGAAGAGAATTGGATTTTTAACAGAAAACAAAATAAACTTGTTTATATCTAATTAAATTGATTCATTAGCTATGTTATAATAACTAACACACTAAGGAAAGCATTGTTAAATAATTAAATACAGAGGCAGTCAATGTTACAATATTGCATTGTTTTAATCAAAGTGTCAGCTCCAATAATGTAGATGGCCCTGGGTTGTGGACCTAGGACAAATAAAGCTGAAAGGATTTAAGCGGCAGAGATGTTGGAAAAGCAGAGAAGTAAATAATAAAGAGACGGTTCAGTGCTCAGGGCTGAGCTAGTGTTCTGGTACCAGGTCCAAAAATTTGGCAAGATAGGAGGAAAGGGAAGAGCGGAGGCTTATAACTTTTATTATTAAAATAAAATTTTCCTTGGAGATCAACATCCATTGGTTGAAATCTTAGTTCCACAGATTGCTTACAGCCTGACCTCAGGGTCATATCAGAGCTAGTTTTCTCATTTGCAAAAGGAGATAACACTTGCCTCTGATGGTGGTTTCATGTGTTCCCACCATTAGGTGTTATCTTTGGACTGATCTCTCTTCTCTAGGAACTTACATTTGAGTAGATGAGAGAATGTGTACTCAAGTAACGACAGTAGAGTGTGATGGATACAGTGTGTCTGCAAAGTCCTCAAGTGACAGAAAGATTGCTTGGACAGGTGAGAGCAACCTGCACAGAGAAGGAGACATTTAATGCTATATATCATTACTGATTATCCAAGGTCGGCATTTGTCTTAGTCTGCTTGGGCTGCCACAATAAAACACCATCACTGGGTGGCTTAAACAACAGAACTTTATTTTCCTACAGTTCTGGAGGCTAGAAGTTCGAGATCAGGGTGCCAGCATGGTCAGGTTCTGGTGAAAGCTTCTCTTTCTGGCAGACCCACTGCCTTCTCCCTGCGTGTTCATGTGGTCTTGGTCATGCTGAAGGAGAAAACAGTCCGCCGTCTCTTCCTCTTCTTATAAGGTCACCAGACCTATAGGATTGGGGTCCCACTCTTATGACCTCATTTAACCTTAATTTCCTCCTAAAATCTCTGTCTCCAAATACGGCCACATTGGAGGTTAGGGCATCAGCATATGAATTGGGCTGGGGGTGGGTGCAGGAGAACACAATTCAATCCACAGCAGTATGTAGTTAGAAGCAGGCGCCAAGGCTGTAAAGACTAAGGGATGATGGATACAGAATCTACACAGAGAGGCTGTGCAAAAGGAATTCACAGGCAGGTCGTCTAGTCCACTAGCAATTCTTCACCAGAGTTGAAGTTCTTCACGATAAGGTAACAGTTTTTCTCAGATTAGGACATTTTGCATATTTGCAACTTTTTAGGGCAAAAAGCAGTCTCTAATGTCAGGCTTCTGGTGCAGCTCAGTGGGAGCACATGATTGAAGAAATGATGCTGATATAGAAAGAGATGATGGAGAAAGGGGAAGAACCACTGTCCCCTCCATCTTTGATTCTTACATGGGGCCGGATACACTAACAGATGTTCAATACATGTCAGTTTAATTAACTTGGTAGGAAAATCCAAATACATAAAAACCAACTTGTGTTTTTGACCCAGTGATAACAGAAAGTGCCTTCTTTTCAGAAAAAGAAAAGAAAATTGCTGCCTAATATTTCAGGAAAGGTGAGGTATTTGTTAAAATATCTGAAGTACAATGCTTTTTCTACAGAAGCTCATCCTTGCTGAACTCAGTGAAGAGTGGGTGTAAATAGAGCGGGTGTAAATGTCCTTTCCACTGTCTCTTCTGTGTGCACAGGAGGACTACATTGTGCCCCACTCCTTCAAGTTTGATTGGGATCACGTGACCCAGGGCTGGCCCATGGGATGTGGGCAGCTGTGATGCAAGCTGCTTCCAGGCCTGGAACTTAAATATTCCTTGTGTGGCCCTCAACCTCTCTCTTCAGTGTTGGTTACACCCTGACTTGGAGACCACATGATGTACATTGTGAAGCTGTCAGATAGAGGAGGCTCAACTAACCTGAACTGGCTTTATACCAGTGAGAAGGAAATGTTTTATTGTGTTAAAGCCAGTTAGATACCAAATATAGGTTAGCTTATCCTGACTAATACATTACCCTTCCCATGTGTGAGGAAATGTGTTTTCTGTTCTGCTTAGTTCTATTTTATGTTGGTTTTCAAAAACGCTGGTCCCAACGAATTAAACTGACTTAATGACCCCTACTGGGTCCTGATATGTAGTTTGAAAAACACTCTTTTAAAGAATACTAGCGTTCAGATAAGGCAATGCGATGCTCACCATTAAAACAAGTGGGTTGAATCACATTCTTGAAGACTTTGGCCCTATGGTTCAGACTGATCACAATTAGATGGTTTCATTGTCTTCTTAGGTAGGTAAAATCCTACCCCAGTCTTCTCATCGATTGCTAACGATGGGAATCAACTCTAGAGACGTGCATTTTCCAAAATGAGGCAAATAATATTAAAACATCATAAATGTTAATTACACACTCCATAGAAAGGACAAAGGAAATAAGATATGAATTTTGAAATGATTTTGTGGGGTTTTTTTCTTCTTGATCTGTGATGGCTCAGACTGCCTTCTTGGGTTTCATTTTCAATCACCATCTTCAATCTAGGATTCCCAAACTTTTACTCATATCTATGGCTTCCTGGAGTAGTCTGCCTGTGGGACATCCCCAGGAGTTGCTACAAGTCCAACTGCTCTTCCTCCTGGAGGCTTAAATCCTCCGGGATAAACGTGAAGTCAGTTAGGTGTTGACTTTTTAATTTACTCCAATAATTAAGCTCTACGAAAAGTTGCCCATTCACTGGGGAGCCAAATCTTTTCTCCCTGTGCTCATGGCATCCCCAACCATGAAACTGTTCCATGAAACTTTGAAACTGTTCTCCAACAGAAGAATGTTGTCAGGGTAGCACCCTCACCCCCTTTTGTTTGTTTTTGTTTCTTTGTTTAAAGTAATATGTTGGTCAAGCAAGACAGTAGTGGGCTTGGAGACAGCAGATCTCTATCACTTCTGAAAAATGTAGGAAGTCTGGATACCCTGGTGTATCCTAGGCTTAGATATGACTCAGCTCACCCTCCTATCTGTGGGTTTCAAATGATTTTAAACCCTAAGGAGATTTTTTGGTCTATCCTATCTCTACTTGAACTGTTAGGAAAGTTTGATGACAAGGAGCCAAGTAAGATTTCTGCTCTTAAGAACCTTTATTTTTTTTTTCATTAGACCACCTTAATATTCCAACATAACAAACATATGCAGAGCAAATTTAAAACAGATTCTGACCTAACTTCTTCACAGGTTAAAATCCTCTGATGTTACTTAGTTTGGTGGGAAAATGGTTAGTAAATGTTTTTTGCCAACATAGTTAAAAGCATGTGGTCACAGCCTTATGTGAAGATTCCACATTCTGTGGATTTGTAGACTACAAATAGAAATGTAAGAAAGTACATAAAAATCACGAAGTGCTAATAACAAGCAAAGGTACAAATAATTAATACTCAACTATGATGTTGCCATTTACAACAAGACAGAGTCTACTGAGAGTAAAAGTGATACATGTATGTTGGACATTTAAAAACAGAAAGACAGAAATTATGGTAAAATTTAAAGTGCCATTCTGAGAGGACTTATTTTAGTTACCATAAATTAATCCCTACTACTAGTTCCTTTATGGATTATGAACAGTGATTATTGTTTAAGGTCACTGATAACTGGGATGAACTAGAAGTAAAGATAATTAGGTTATGATAGCCATGATGGCTGTTGACATTTGGGAAGAAGTAGAAAGCACCAGTTATAAAGCAGTGGGAATCATCTGAAGCACACGGCCATAGATGTCCATGATATTTCCATTATGGAGAGCCAATTGGGGACAGAAAGATTTCAAAGATTTTGAAACCTCTGCCAAATGAATTAGATATTCTTCCATTTACATAAATAGAAAACCATCAAAAAAGGTGTTAAAGCAGTAGAAGGCCCTATTAATTTGAAATTTAGATAGCAAGCCTCATGGTAAAATATTGGATGGCTGGACTAGAGGCTGTAAGTCAGAGGTAGCAACCTAAACTTAGGCAGGAAAAGTAGAAATGGAGAGTCGTGAGTAGAAAGGATATATAAGGGAATGCAAATGTAGAAGTACCAGGACTAGGTGACCAACTGAGTGTGAAAGTGAAGGAGAAGTGGAAATTAAGAAACGAGCCCAAGATTCCTTTCATGGTGACTGGGTAGATGGTGATACAATTAAAAGAACATAGTAAACAGATATACACTACTATATATAAAATAGGGAAACAACTAGGACCTACTGTATAGCACAGGGAACTCTACTCAATACTCTGTAATAACCTATAATGGAAAAGAATCTGAAAAAGTATGTATATATATACTTATATATAGATATACATAAAACTTTGAATCACTTTGCTGTACACATGAAACACTGTAAATCAACTATACTTCAATTAGTAAAAGAAAGAACATAGTAAAGAAGTGGGTTTGGGGATAATGATGATCAGTTCAGTTTTGAACCGGTTGAGTTAAAATTTCAGGTTAAACCAAATTCAGGTTAAACCAAAGACGATGGTCTTTGAAAACCAGGTCAAAGAATTCAACTTTGATATAGTAATTAGACAAGCTCTATTGAAGACCTAAATTGTGGAATAATAAAAATGGTATTAAAGTATACTTTATTGTATATACAGATACAAGTTTTAAGAAAAAAATAGATTAAGAAAAATCTATCTTTGAGAAGCTGCTGATGTAGGCATGGTGATAGCAATAGAAGAATTTAGGAAAGAACCACAGAGGGGAGATTTGACATCATGTCATGTAAGGAACACAGATTCCCTGACATATACAACATCGGTGCCTGAATAAGGTCACTTCTCCAGATAAAGTAAGTCCTGCAGGTGGAAAGTTTGGCAAGAGTACTTAATCGGGGTGGGGGGGTGCCTTCATGAAAATTATAAAAGACATCCTCTCCTGTGGTTGTCTACAGCCCCATGTTGGAGCTCAACACCTAGCATGGAGAGTGTGGCCTGAATTTCAGCTCCCACTCACCCTTTTGATCTAACTTCCCTTTGCAGTGTGGGTGTTGTGCCAGAGGGAGGGTAAGCCTAGATAAGAGAAAAGGAAGGGAGCCATGTTTTGTTTTTACTTTAAGTAGATAAAAGACTCTCTTGGGGAAGGAAGATTAGACTTTTTCAAAGGGCTTTACTGGGCAGAATTATGACCAGCACATAACTATTTCAAAATGGCAGGTAAATGTTTAAAGTAAATAAAACTGCTCAAAAGCATGACTGACTTTCTTGGGAGACAGTGAACTCAGTCATTGGAAGTAATAAAATGGACTCTGGATTCTTAATTGATAAATATTTTACAGAGGAATTCTTCAAGAAAATTCTTTCAAGCCTGTGATTTGATGATTACTTGAGTGTTATGACCAATAAATCTGTGACCACAGAGGCGAGCTGACTGGCTGGAATGGAGGAGACAGAACTTGGGTTGGCTCCTGTAAGAAGAATATTTTCTCAAATACAAAGATTTGGCGAAAAAAATAGAAGAGCCCCCTCCCTGCTCCCACTTACCTTTTAATATTTACATAGCTGTATAATGTTTGCTCAGTTGACTATGATTTAACAGAGCAGCTTTGTCGTAAAAGTCCTACTTGGATTGATAGATTATTCTAGTAGAAGTTGATATGGATGAAATCTTGATTTGACTTCAGCCAAATTATGTGTCTGCATCCCCCAGATTTTCTAATGTAGGTAATTGGATAGCTAGTGTTTGTTGGTTTCTGTTTCTGCATTCAATTGCTTTGAATTGGTATACTTCACATCTAGGACACCCACTTTATTTCAAAAGGGGGGTCTTCAGTAAGACCCAGCTATAAATAAGTGTACAGGTATCAAGTATCTGTATTTAACTGAAGTAAGAAAGAATAATAAATATCAAAAACCTTGTTTTCATTGAATATTAATTGACCAACTAAATTAAGGAAAAGAAACTTATTTTCAAAAAAAAAATTGTAAGCTTATAAAAATCAAGTTTTTTTTCAGACTTCAGCAGTGAAGAAAGTTGAAAGAAAATGGAGAAAGGAAAACAGCTCACTAAGAAGGAAGAAGAGGAACCTGAACCAGCAGGTTAGTTTCACAGTTCATATTGCTTCTGTCTTTTCAAAGGATAAATAGAAGGTCAGGAAGATAAAAATCCAGTTTTCTGGTTCAGGGGGTTCTTGCACATCTTGGAACATAGTCTACCTTCCAATTCACAGCTCTCATTGGAGATTAGAAACAGGTTCTAACAGATCAGTGTACCTAAGAGTTAATAGCTTTAGTAAAGTAGAACATTGGGTCTACCAATTATGTAAACCAATACCTACCTATAATGACAGCAGTGTAATCAGAATTGTCAGAAATGGAGGAAAATAAACTTTTAAAAGATCAGAGGTACTCAGCGAAACAAATAACTTATCACTTAAAAAAAATGGATTCTCATTTAATTTATGGGAAATCCGTTCATCAAGATGAAAATAATAAGCAGCAGCAGCAACCACCACCCAGTGCCTTTAAAAAAAAAAAATCAGTTGTTGTCAGCTTGATCTAACCAGCTAGCTAACTAAAATATTATTTCCATTTAAGTAGCTTTACTAAGTGACCAGAAATGTGCATCTTTATGATAAACCAACGATTATTGGATTTAGCGTACTATCATTGCTACTTAATTGAAAGTAATTTATGTCAAAGTGGAGAAGAAAATTTAAATAATATTTACTCTTATGTGGCAATCTTTCATAGTCTATTGCCATTTGGCAGGAGCATAGTCTAAAACCAGGTTCAGTATTGTAAGGTACTATTGTATCGGTTATCTATTGCTGCATAACAAATTACCATTTGAAGATGGGGGCTTTGTTTCCTAGTTCCCATTGCTGCAAATGTTTGAGGTATCAAAAGGGTGCTGACTCTTTAAGTACTCATTGCATCAGACCATTGCTGTGTTCTCTGTAAAGACCAGAAAAAGGCCTCTCTCTCCACTCTGACCAGGTTTTGTCCTTCAGGCCCCAGAGCAACATTGTTTATGTCTGTGCCTGACAAGGATCTTCCAAAGGACACTTCCTTTATCTTCCATTGGCAGCCCCTCCATCACAGGATGTGTTGGTTAATTTTATTTGTCAACTTGGCTGGCACCATGGTTCCCAGATATTTGGTCAAACATTACCCTGGTGTTTCTATGAAGCTGTTTTGGATGAGATTAACATTTGAATTGGCAGACTCTTGAGTAAAGCAGACTGCCCTTCCTAATGTGGGTGGGCCTCATCCGGTCCGTTGAAGGTCTGAATAGAACTAAAAGATCAGCCTACCCAGAACAAGACAGAATTCTTCAGCCTGCTGGCCTTCAAATCAGAACAGCAGCATTGGCTATCCTGGGTCAACAGCATGCCTGGGTTTTGAATTTTCTACCCTCTATGACTGTGAAAGCCAATTCTTTATAATAAATCTCTTCATATATATATATAAATACATATTTATGTCTATATCCATATTTATGTATACACATCCTATTTGGTCTGTTTCTCTGCATAACCTTGACTAATACATGGGTCATATTTATTTAACGCGGGTGGGCAGCACACTGTGCCATTCTCTCCTTCCTGTCTTGGTACCAAAGTATAAATCCTCTCCCTCCTCTTCTTGGTCTTAGTCAATACTCCTCAAGTGACTTGATATGCACATCTCTAAAGTTTATTCCATTTTGGACTGCTTTCCTAGGATAGATTCTGAGAAGTGGAATTCTTGGGTCAAAAGCTATGAGTTATTTAAGGCTCTTCATTCATACTGGCAAATTGCTTTCCTCAAATATATCATTATTTGGGACTTCATCAATAATGAATAGTCACATCTGTATAGCATATTGTTATTCTAATTAGCATTTCTTTGATTGCTGGCCAAGATGAACATATTTTTATGTTTTTTAGCCATTATTATTTCCTTTTATGAGAATTGTCTTTTCATGTCTTTTTATTCATTCTTTTAAGGATGAGGATCAAGGACATTAACCCTTTATTTCATATAATTTGAAAATATTTTTCTCATTTTGTTGCTTGCCTTTACATTTTTGTGAATTTCTTTTCTTTTTGTAAAAGAAATATATATTTATTGTAGAAAATTTGGAAAATACAGAAAATCACATAGAAGGAAGTAAAAATTACTCCAATTCCCCTGGAGATAGCTATTACCAATATTTTTCTACAAATTCTTCTAGTCTTTTGTTGTGAATATAGATAAATATATATACATAAATATTTCATTTTTAGGAAAATATAATATTTCACATTTTGCATGTAAGATTTTCAGTTTTTACTCTAGAATATATAGTGAACACCTTGCCATGTTATTAAATATTCTTTTATAGCATGATTTATTTGACCTATTTCCTGTTGGAAATTTTTGGTTGTCAGCAATTTTTACCATAGGAAATAGGAATGAACGTCCTGGTAAATAAATCTCTCCAACTATCAGTAGTATTAAATAATAGAATTATAATTTCTTGTGAAAAAGGAGACATATTTTAAAAGCTTCTGATACATATAACCAATCTTTTCTCTGAAACAATTTATATTCCTATAGTAATATAAGAAAATGCTCATTTCTCTATATCCTGACAATACTTGGCATGACTATTAAAAATAGCACCACTAGAAAATGACTTTGACAATATGTAGGGTAAAATGAGCATCTCTGATATTTCACCTTTCCCTTGACATCCATTCTTCTATTCATTCCACTAATAATTAGTGAGTCCTACCACAGACCAGGCACAACGCTGACTTCTAAGAAAACAGTAATACCCACTCCGCTTCCTGAATCATTATCTTCATTTCCTGGGTCAAAAGAAATTCTTGGCATGTACTTTTCCTCTCAAGTATCTAAGTATCTCAAGGATACATTGTATCTCCCCTATTTCTCAATTATGGTGCAGTTACTCAAATAGGACATTCTGACCAGTGTCTGTTCTATTTTGGCCAGTACTCTATAGGATAGTTCCATCTGAGTAACTTTTTTTTTTTTTTTTTTCTGATATATTCCTGATTTTTGTTGAAATCCATGTAATACAGGAGGTATGGACAAACCAGTTGAACAGTGAGCCTCTGGGAGAAATTGTGAAATAAAATTGAAAAGCAATTTCGTATTACAGAAAGAGGATAGATTTTGAGTAAGAAAGATCTTAGTTTTCACACCTGCACTGTAACTGTGGACAAATTACTTAGTTGCCTCTTTTGTGAAGTGTGGCTTGTATAATACTTTTCTCATTGAATACAAAATTCTCGAAAAGTAGCCACAGAGCAGAGCTAAGAATTTTTGGTATGTTTCAACCGAACTTTGTTGCTTGGGCTGCCTCATTTCAGTAGTCTTATCTCTAGCTTTGCTGCCCTGTGTCTTCTGAGGAATCCTTAGCCTTCCCTGCTGGCACTGGAAGGTGTGGATCTCCACTTGAGGTTATTAATGTGTGCTTTCTTCTCTAGACAATGCCTTATGTTATGAACCTACCTTCGCCCTGCTCAAGTGCAAACCCCTGCTCTGACTGGACCCTGCTTTCCCCAGTGATAGTTTTCAAGGAAACCTATGAGCTCCTTGTGGACAGAAATCATGTCCTGTGTTTTCTCTGTATTTTCATCCTCAGTGCTTACCTTGCACAATGTCTGGCACCCTGCAGGTGCTTGATGATTATCTATTCAACGACTATGCATCTGAACTTGGATGCTAAAGGCTCATGTGTTAAATTCCAGGAGTAATTTTATTTTTCTCTTTTGAATGCCTTTCATTTGTTTCACCTGAAGATATCCTACATACTTATCAAGACTGAACCCGAATATCACCTTCCCTGGGAGGCCCTCCACAGGTCCCCGATGAAATAAATTACTCACTTCTCCATGCTCTGAAGCACTTTGTCTATTTACTCTCTTCATCTTCTCGTTTGGTAGACTCTGATCTCCTATTTATCTTTGGATTTCTAGTGCTCAGTCGACAGAAGAAAGAGTTCAATAATTGTTTGTCTGAGTTCGATGGAGAGGAAGGCTATGTTTAATTGTTCCTATGACTTCCAATTTCAGGTTGTATAAAGGAGAAGCCGATTTAAAACGTACTTGAAGGACAGTAAGTAAAAAGAGGCAATGTGCAATAATCGGGTAGCACAGGGGGTGAGGAGATAAACTAGGTTTGATTGGTGGTTCTGTAGTTTATGGGTGGATGTATAGAGACCAACCTTCCCCTTTCTCTGGCTCCCTCTGGTCTCTGCCTGGTGCCAGCAGAAAAGCCACTAGAAGTGGCAGCACATTCCATATAATTTAGCAAATTAGAAATCATGCTCTAACTTTAGAGACATCCATTGATGCTAGAATTCCAGGCACCATGGCAGACTCATGGAAGATATTTATACTTTTCAAAACACACTTGGAAGCCCCTGCATGGAACTGTCCTGCTGAGACAAGTCCATGGGCCTTCCTTATGTAACTCATTAAAGGAAATATGTGGGTAACCAGAGCTGCAGTTGGAAGGCAGAGGGGTAAATAAGGACCAGCTTCAGAATCGAATTGGTTATCTTGAAAATCTGTCACTTCACCCTTGCAATACCTCATAACTTTGTGTTATTAGTAAATTTAATTATCATGCTTTTGATTCAACTTCTCAATCCAAAGATTGAGGTGTTTTTAAAAAGACTGGACTTTAATTTCCTAAGTTTTTTAGGAGATATTTAACCCTTTCCCTGTCAGCATTTCTGAGAAATTTTCATTTATCATATATGGCCTTAGACCATCATGGAATCTGCAGGCATTTTTTTCCCTCTTAACTCCTTATTTTATACCTGAATGTCCATTTTCCATTTATCAACTTTTTGAAACACTGGACAAAACTTAACTCAGGTATTGGTGGAGACAGTTTTCCCAAGGATCTCTGTCGGGAGCTCCATTTTTCACGGAAAGCCTCTTACACTCCTCCTTCACTGTGGGGCTGAAAAGAGAAAGTAAACATTATGGAGAAAAAAGGATTTAGTCTTGGAAAAGTTTTGTTTCTCTCAGTATTTCTAGTTTGACCTTGGGAAAAAGGAGTATACGTTATTGTTTGCAGACATCAAGTAATCTGTGGGTTTTGAATTTTCTACCAGTTATCTATCCACGTGTGGAAGCAACATACGTGGGAAAGGAAAGAATAGGAGACTGATTACTTAATTTTTTTTAAAAAATAAAACTGATGAGACAGACAGCAAATGATATTCAATCCTATTAAAGAGACTAAGCACAGACCTTAAAAAAAGAAAAAAAATCCTTACATTCCTTGCATTGGGATTGTGTGATATGGTTCCACAATTCAGGGAGATTGGAAATTACAGAACATCTGCAATGAAATTGGTTTTCTGTGGAAAACTGATGAATCACTTACTGCCAATGACTAGAAGAAAAAGCACTTGTTTATGCCCTTATGTAATGAATTTTTATGAGGTGAAGTTTGCTGCTTATAAAAAATACACTTTAAGCTGCTGTAGATGTAAAATAATAGAATTCAGAATTCAGAGCAATGCATTACTGCAAAGACAGTCACTAGCAGAATATTATCTGCTTACAAAACACCAAAACAGGGCTATTACTTCTATAATGGAATTAAAAAAAATCTCATCTACCCAGTTGTATTCTAGAAGAAAAAGTATTTAAAGAGACATAGCTGAAATTGACAGCTCCAAAATTGCATGTATTTTCAAAGAAATGTTATTAATTCTCTTATTGTGCTCCTGAATTCCAACTGTTTTCCCCTCAAAGCAAGAATACCACAGAACATTTTAAATTAAAAATGGCACTCCTAAGACTCACCACAAAGACAAACTGGGGGTGCTGGCCTCTCTATGGTGTTACAGAAATGCATGTAGAAATCTTCTCACAATAATACCATTAGTTGCTCTGCTCGATGTTTGTTAAGGGGTTCATGATCAAACCCCAAACTCTCCTGCCTTCTTCAAACACTTACTGAGCACTTGTATTGTGCCGGTCACTGTTTTCGGCTGCAGTGTTACAAAACAATGAGCAAGATACAGTCTCTATCCTCACTGAGCTCACAGTCTATTTTGCCATTTAAGAAAGAGAGTCATCCAATTGAAACTGAGGAATATTCTGGTAGCTTTGAGAAGGGGCATTAAGAAATATTGCACACAA
This sequence comes from Tursiops truncatus, assembly GCF_011762595.2. NCBI lineage: Eukaryota > Metazoa > Chordata > Mammalia > Artiodactyla > Delphinidae > Tursiops > Tursiops truncatus. The sequence continues at coordinate 20,419,078 of NC_047050.1, forward strand.
TACTGGATGGGGGTCCTTACTCTCAAAGAATTTATTTGCCCTTTGTACTTGGTCTGGAGCTAAGCATTTTTAAAGCAAATGACCATACTTTTCATGAGTGGAAAACAATCGTGGTGTTTTATAATTTTTGCTGATTAAAAAGGCACTCTTAAAAATTGTTGGCAATTTGAGAGAACAGAGGCTGCCAGGAGAGGATGGCATTTCCTGAGTGCTTAGGGAATATGTTTACCAGGGAGCCGTCCCTGACACCTCACAGGATGGTAAAGTCTCTGGCTCCACTAATTCAGAACTGTGACTAGATGAAGGCTCAGCTGAAGTTCAAGCTTGCATTATGTCTTATTGGCAACCAAACCATAAAAATACCTCAGAAATGTCAGCATTTCTGTGTCCACATCTGGAAAGAATACAAACTCCTGGGTCAGAACCTGCGTCTTGACTCTTAGTTGAGGACATATGGTTATCTTACAGGCTTAGGTGAATTGATAATATAAAGTATTTATGTCAATTGTTTTGATCTGGTGTGCTAGTTCTAGATATTTTAAAGTAACTAAACTACATTCATTTACAAATACTGTGCATGCATTTGTAAGTACCATACAAATACTTTTGGAAAAGGGAGTGGGAACTCTACCTTTTTGTTGCCTACATATTTCTAAGTGCTTGAAAAAAACGTATATGCTATATGGAGTTAGAGATTTAATATGTAATTTATAAATGCATTAAATAATTCAGACTCTTTTAAGAGTTGTGGGTGGTTGGCCATAAAAAGGGCAGACTATTTATTGTAATGCAAAAATAGCTACTCTAAGGTTTTTAGGATCTTGTATCTCCTAAATTCACATAAAGGACTAGTTTACTAGCTGTACACATGTTTACCTTTGAATTGAACTGAAACAAAACTGGCCAGGAGATTTTAAAGAAATAAGTAACTTGTTTTGGTGTAATTAAGTATTGCATGCTCACTGTAGAAAACTGGGGAATACAGAAAAAGTATAAAGAAAAAAATCAAAATTGAATTATTTATTGTAAGTATATGTGCCTGTTTATCTCACAGTTGAGATCATATTGTACTTAATAACCTACTTCTTTCTTCATTTTAATATTATATTGTAAGCACGTTCTCATGTAATTAAATGTATGTATATTTTTGCATAAAATTTTTTTCTATGGTATTTAAAACATTGCGTTAATTAAATAGCTCTACCATTTTATTTATTTCCCTTTTGTTGAACATTTGTGTTGTTTCACATCTTTATTATGAATAGTGCTATACTGAACATCATTTCAATAAATCTATATCTAAAATCTTATCGTTTCCTTGAAATAGATTCTTAAGGTCAATGGATATAAACATGTCCACATGTCCACATCCATCTGATTTTAAAATCAGCTTTACTTCCATAGATTTATGTTTTATTGGTTCTGGGATTTCAGCATGAACCAAACCTGTTAATGAGAAGAAGTTACTTTACTGCTAATGAGAAGGAAAGAGAACTACCCATTCAATACTGTACTCCCTGGCCTCAGAAGTGACTTGGTTTAACCTCATTTGACTTGTTTTAATTGCCAGAATAACAACTCAAGGCAGGATTCCATGAAGGCCCTTGTATAAAATTGTATTTACTTTTTTTTTTAATGACATTTTAAAAACCATACACTTTTTCTTGAAAACATCGAGAGAAAATAAGACCAGTTAAATATCGAGAGAAAATTACGACCTGGAAACATAAAGGCCTATTCTGTCTTGTTACATAACGTACATACTCTTTGAAGGAAAAAAAAAAAACATACACGAGAAATACTTGCCAAATTACTTGTGGTGATGAGTACAAATGTACACTACACACTAATTTTGGCTGCAGGGAACCCTGGAACATCAGTCCTATAGACAATATGGCCTATTGGTTTGGCTAAAAAGTCTGTTTGGAATTGTTCTGTTGCTGAAAACATCTTTTCTTAATAGAGTAACACTTCACTTACTGAGCGCTGTTAGGAAAAACAGCTTCCAAAGGAATCAAGGTTTTGCCTTTGAGTGCCAGCACATTTTGAAGGCTTCCTCAAATACAGCAATGTTAATGTCACTGCCTCCTTAACCAAATGATACAGATTGTAAAGTACTTTTATTGATGATCCGAGGTCATTTTTTTAAGCCACAATTACTATTCAGTTATTCTTCAGAGTCCGTGTGTCCCTACTTTAAATGTTACCAGATTAGGGTTTTTAAATTCTTTTTTTCCATTGATACCAGGTTTTCTATTATTTCTTGTTACTATAAGCATGCTTGCTTTTTACCAGTGTTCTCTATGTCTTGTCTGTTATTTTTCATCTGTTGGTGAAAGTTCATTAGAAATCTATTCAAAATAAAGCAGCCCCTAATGGGAACTCAAAGCACTACGCCATGGGTAGAGCTTTGGTGCATGAAATCTATGAAAATCGGTTTGAATTTCTCAAGGCTTTGCTGGCCTTGGCCATTTCAGATAGTGATGCCAGTAATGTACCACAAACCTAAAAGAAATCATAAGAATCGTGGCTTGTATCTACTGATTATTTGCTGTAGCCTTTGAACTGGTTTTCTTGCTCTCATAACTCTTCACACATTATCACTGTGATCCTTTAAAAGAATGTAAGTTTGATGTCATTTCTCTGTTTAAAACCTTCTGGTGGTTTCCTCATCCTTAGAATAAATTCGGGTATCTTTTCACCCTGGCCTGCAAGGGCCGGCCCCGGATCCCCTTATCTCACTGCCTCATTTCCCACCTCTCTTGCTCGCTCTGATTTCTTGCTGTTCTTTGAACAGGTGATGGTCGCTCACCTGAGACCTTGGGCACTTGCCATTTTCTTATCCTGGCACCCCTTCTCTGCTTGGCTCTCTCCCTCTTTTCATTCAGATCTCTTCAAATTTCAGCTCCTCAGAGAGGATTTCCAGGAGCATGTAATTCAATACAGCGTCCCTTGTCACTCTCCATTCCCTTAGCCTGTTTTATTTCCTTCAGAGTACTTCTCACATCTGAAATGATCTTACAACATGTGTTTATTGTCTATCACCCCTCCAAGAATGTAAACTCCATGAAAGCCAGGGGTTTTGTTTTATTCATGAACACATCTCTGAGTACAGAAGAAGAATGCCTGTAGGGGCTCAAGAGATAATTTTTGAAAGAATGATATGTTATTTAATTCCCATTACAGTCCTAAGAGGTTGACATTACTGAATGCCCATTTCATAGGTTGAGCAAACTGAAACTCAGAGAAGTTAAATAAACCTGTCCGTACCCCACAGCCGCTAAGTACTGAAGGTGGGGGAGCTGGGAACAGGGGAGTGGGTCATGCCTTGTGTTCGCTTGGAGGGATGTATTTTAGATACGATCACTGAAGCCACTTGGATACACTAAATACACAAGTAGCAAACCTGACTTGAGAACAAGTTGCACGGGAGAGAAAAGAAAAATGTTAGTGTGGAAGTTCTTATTTTCTCAAAGGGGGACACTCAGGGATGAACGTTAATGTAGCTAAATGCGACCCAGTTGTCGTGAACTTTGGGCCCTGAGGCCGCTGGGGGGTGGGAACAGAAGCACCAGGGTTCAGGTAAGTCTCCTGGCAGCCACAGGGCAGCAGGGACTCGATAGAGTCTGAGGCTGTCACAGCAGCTTGGCCAGCAGGCCTGCGTCTCTGAGGGGAGGTGAAGCTCCCTGAGGCAGCACTAAGTGTACACCCACTGATGAGAAGGTGAATGCCAGCTGCCCTTAATGTGCTCTGTGCCAAATATCCTTAAAAGCAGGGAAAACAAAGGAAGGGAAACTATAAAGAAAAAAGACAGAGAGATGGGAGCGGTTGTGATACCCACTGGGGTAGCCACCGGCTCCTCCTTTGAGGATGGCCCTGTGGCCTCACTGTGGTGAGTCAGGTCCGCAGGCTGCCTCAGCTCTCAGTTCCTTCAGGGTCCGCCCTGGGTGCAGAGCTGCCAGGCCTGAGGTCGTGCCCTCCCCTGAGGCCACATCCACTGTCTGAGAGGTGGAGGTCAAAGGCCTGACTACTCTGGCCCCGCCTAGGACATCCTGAAAGACAAAATGCTCCAGAGATCTCCTCAGGGTTGGCCGAGGCTGGCAGGCCTGGCTTACAGTTGTTTCCTCTGCTATTCCTGCTTCTTCACCATTTCCTTTCACAGGCGTGGATCCCTAATCACTATCTTGTATTGATATTCTAACCCTTTTCGACATCTGTTTCTGCAGAACCCAACCTGTGATGTTAGGTTTCATCACTGGCTAACAAGATGTCTCTTGGTACACTGGAACCCAGAGGCAGCCTCTGGCTAGCCAATGATGAGCAGAACAGCCACAGTCTCTGACCTCATGGGGGGTTATCACTTAGTGATGGTGGCGGTGGCAGATGTTAAATGAAAAAAGAAAAAAAAATTGTACTAAGTGCCATTAGGGTCCGTAGAGAAGAAGAAAACCCTATAATATTGACAACCGTTAGTTAGCGTAGGTGTATTGTGTTTTCATGTTAAAATTATGACAATGTGGGCACCTACTCAGAATTCGCTATCAAAATAACACCATAACAAAATTGCTGGTAGAACAAAATCTTGTTAACTTTATTTCATCCTTTCAAATCTGCAGTCTCAGACGACCATTTACTGCAGTCTCTGAGACCATTTACTGCAGTCTCAGACGACCAATGTCCTTATCAAAGTAGATCACTGGTAAAATAAAGACTCCGGGATATAGAAGGCAAAGGGAGATTCTAGTTGGGATCTACTGCTTTCCCCTTTCTGGCGGCCACCATTCTCCTAAGAACACCTGTGGTGAACTGCTTCCTGTCCTCCTTTAGGTGCATGGGGTGTTCGTGAGGGTATGTCACCCACATTTGAATGATCGGGAGCAGTATTTCTCCATCCTGGTTTAGGAATGTGCACATAATCTCGGGCTGACCAATAGCTGTGAGCTCCTGGACTTCGCCAGAACTATTAGGCAAGAAGCTCTCAGGCCAGTGGGATCAGAAAGCTGGTAAAACGGAAGTCTTGAGCTTCTGGTGGCCATCGTTTGGCCTGAGAACGAAGCTGACTGAATCCTTTAAAAGCTGGCTTCAGAGAAGAACTTAAAATTACAATTGACACATCAGATCTGAAAGTTTAAAACAACAGGTCTTACTATTGTCATTTTATGATGTTATGGTGTCATTTCTGAAAATAAATGCCCACTCATCTCAGAGTCACCACAATCTTTTATTTTTAGAGTCTAACCTCTTTCCAGGAAGTAGTAGAATGAAGGAGCATTCTTAGTGGTCATTTGATAAAAACTATCCATTATTCTTTTTTTTTTTTTTTTTTTTTTGCGGTACGCGGGCCTCTCACTGTTGTGGCCTCTTCCGTTGTGGAGCACAGGCTCCGGACACGCAGGCTCAGAGGCCACAGCTCACGGGCCCAGCCGCTCCACGGCACGTGGGATCCTCCCAGACCGGGGCACGAACCCGCGTTCCCCGCATCGGCAGGCAGACTCCCAACCACTGTGCCACCAGGGAAGCCCTATCCATTATTCTTGACATTAAAAATTAAATGCAATGATTAAAAAAAAATATGTTACCATTTATATCATATGTTTAGAATCATGTGGTTTCCAGTGTGAGCAGAATTTAGTCGTGCCTGGAAAGGAACAGAGGGCAGTGGCTGAGAAGCACATGTCCTCATAAGACATACCTAAATAGTATGCTTAGGATGATTCATGCTAAGGATTTAGACAAAATACAGTTCTCCTCAGAGGAAACAATTTTAGCTTCTAAAGGGCATTCACTTCTGTCATCTCGATTCCTGATTTCAGTGGTTGCAGGCTGTGGACCTCTGTGCCGCACTTAGGACAAGCAAAGGACGCATCAAATAAGAAGCTACTCTTCACACAGTAGTAACAGAAAACATGCTCGCAGCCTATGGTGTGAGGCATGGTGGGCCACTCCCCACACAGAGAACACTGTCTGCCGCTGGTGGCCAGCGTGCTGTCACTGCTTGGAGCTCTGGTCAGAGGGATACACCATGAAGAGAGCTTGGCTTTCAACTTCTGGATACTGACAAGTGGTAAGAGGAAAATCAGAAACTCGGCAAAGCTGTGCCAGAGGAGTTCTCTATTCATATACTCAAAGCCTACTTCTCGGACATTTTGGGGCCTGCAAAACACAGAACGGATGCCCAGCAGACGCTCGGTCAAAGTTGCGAACTTGCCCCTTTGGAGGAAAATCAAGAAATTAATCAACCTGCCCAGCTTCAAAAGTCCAACCACGAGATTCACGCACTGCTTGGCTTTCCTGAAGGATGCTACGTGACGGTTTCGAAACAAATCGTAGCATCGTTCTTCTAACCACTTCCCACCGATTGTACAGACGGCATACCACAGCTTTTGATTTTTGCTCAGTGGCTGGTATCTCAGGTTTGGGGAAAAATCGTTCTTGTACTGAATATTCAAAACTGACTGTCCCACGGTGGCATTTTTAGAGTAGATGGTGAATCTCCATAAGAAAAGCCACAAGAATGCTTTCACCTCTGGTTCAAAGCGGGCTAACAGCCCTGGCTTAAATCCATGAAAGCACTGAGTAAACTGGGACCAAACGAGTTGCTCCAGGGCCTTGTTTAGTTCAAGTGCATCCAACTGGCTTATTCTTAGCACTCTGTCTGTCCGCTTCATATTCTCATCTCTGGAAGCCATGCCTTCTCTAAAGGTCTCTAGGAAAAAGTACAATTAGAAACCATCATCAAACAGTTGCAATCTTGTACTATCTTCTCGACTTACACTTGGAAAACTGTGACACACAAATGACACAGGACACAGAGGAGATGGGCTTTCAGTAGCATCAAAGCAGCACAGTAAACAGTCACTTCTTACTTGGAACTTCTTCCTCTTTCTTCTCTCTCTCTCCTCCCTCTCTTCTTTCCTTTCTTCTCCTATCTTTTCTTTCCATTCTTTTTTTCTGGCCCTCCTAATCAAAGGAATAACAAGTTTTAGCACGTTGCATCTTTTTTCCACAAACTTTCCCCTAGGTAGTCCTCCTGGGTGAGATATTTTAAAGGGAGATGATAAAATCCTGAGGCTAACAGCGATGAGGCTGAATAATAACATGACCTATTAAATACACGAACTTAATAAATATGATGAACTATGTGGAACGTTGCAATGGATGGTAAGTCAAGACCTCAGTTTAATTTCCAGCACTTCTACTGACTCTGAAGGAATATTTTCAACAAGTCATTTAATGTGTCTCAAGAACATTTTACATTTGTAAAGGAAGTTAGGAGAAAACAAAATTAACCAGTAAGTATTTATTATTCTAGCACACACTCATAGAAAATAAATAGTAGCACAAAGCAACATGAATGCAGCAATGTCATTATTAAGGTGCACATACAGTTTTCTAAGAAAAAGAAACTATGATGTAAAAATAGACACTGAGATCATTTCATAAAAACACTAAGGAAACAAATAGGTGCTATAGGGATAAAAATCTTTTAAAATGAAATAGAAACAAGCTGATTAATGGTTAGCTGGGTATGACTGACTCATTCAAAATGCATTTATTAAATGCCTATTTTGTGCAAATCAATGAGATTAAACCACCCAGCAGCTACTGTTGTTAAGGAGTTTAGAGATTCTACATTTTACTTTAGGTATTTTACATTTTATTAATGAACTGGAAAATCCAATGTATGACAAGAAATCTCTTTAAATTTAGTTTCTAAAACAGGCCCTCAACACACAGAGCTGGATCATGATCTCTGGGCCGTCAAAAGGCCTTTGCAAGGCCCGAGGCACTAAGGGAACACTAAGCTACAGATGGAGGCAGGGATCCCCGTGAAGTTCACTCTCACCAACTGTGCAGCAATTGTGACCTTGGTCAAGTCATTTCACCATGCCTCTGCTTTGGTTTCTTCACTTACAAAACTAAGGACCGGAGACAAAATGACCTCTAAAGTTCTTTCAAATTCTATTATAATTTTTTACAAAATTATACAAAAACAAACAAAAATAACTACTAAATAATAGGTGGTTTAGTGCTGTTTTCTTCTCAAACCAGATCCATGACAGGAATGCTTCTCACTGATAAATAGGGTGGGTGATCTCAACTTTTTCCCCCTTCCTGCAGCTCCCTCAAGACTTGACTTGGCAGCCTATAAGCTACAACAGTGCGGATTTTGGCTGCAAGTTCTGTGCAATCCTTGCCTCACACTAGCCAGGAGCTACAGGAAAGAAAGAAGGGGATTAGGACAGAGTGCCCTTTCTTCTCTGTTTTTCTAATCCATTCACGACTCTATCCCCTCCCAGCCTTTTCCTCATTCTGGCTGCTCTCAGCTCCCCGCTGGATGACATCTAATTGGTCTATCTTACCTTTTGCGTCCTTCAGTGCATTTCCCACACGGCAATCCTTCTAAAACACAAGCCTCCCTAAACCTACCCCCAGGCTGCTTTCCTTCCTAATGCTTCAACCTCTAGTCACAAAGTGGCCCCCTCTCTTGTTCGCTAGTGGACATTTGCTGTCTGTTCCCATCACCTGGAACAGTCTGTTCCCATTCTTTAACTGAAAAACTCACATGAGACTAAGTTTTTAAGTACTAGCTTAGGGACCACTTCTTTCTGACCCTCCAAATATGAGTTACCTGCCTCTCTAGCTGTTCCTTTAGCACCCTGTCCTTCCTCTTTCTTGGCCTTTATGTATTTACTGTTCGTAAACTACTTTTTTTTTTTTTTTTTCCTGTACGTGGGTCTCTCACTGTTGTGGCCTCTCCCGTTGTGGAGCACAGGCTCCGGATGCACAGGCTCAGTGGCCATTGGCTCACGGGCCCAGCCGCTCCGTGGCATGTGGGATCTTCCCGGACCGGGGCATGAACCTGTGTCCCCTGCATCGGCAGGCGGACTCTCAACCACTGCACCACCAGGGAAGCCCCGTAAACTACTTTTGAACTATTTCCTCCACTAGAGGATAAGCCCTGTTGCGAAGATTCAGTCTTGTCACAGCTGAATCTTAGCAACTAGCGCAGTGCCTGATACACAGACCGCCTCCTGCAAATACTAGATGAGTGGAGTAGTGAACACAAAAGTCTAGGGTGGGTGAAGGGTAGAAAATACAAATTCCCATCCAAAAACCTTTAAAACTATTTCAAGTTACCATATCCAGACTGTTGATTACTACTTCTTTCAACATGTTTCTTGTGCATCTGCTGTTTCCCAATGAATGTGTCAGAGCCAGTGATAAAATGGGAGAACAGACAGTCTCAACCCTTGCAGAGATTATAATCTAGTGAGTGGGAGGAGGGGGAAAGGAAGAGTGTGCTGCACAAAATAACACTCAGGCAATTACAATAAGGTGTGATAGGTGATGTGCAAGGGGAACTTCAGAACATTTTGCTTGCACCTAGACCTCAGAAGGCCCAAGAAGGCTTTGGGGGGAGGCAAGATCTCTGCAGCTACCTGAAGGATCAGCAGTGTCAGGCAGATACAAGAAGGTAAGAAAACCACTCCAACAGAGGGAACGCTAGATGCCAAGGACAGGAGGGGTCAGGACAAAAGATCAGGCTGGAAAGGAAAGCAAAAGACGGAAGCTAAAGGCTCTAAAAGCCGGGTTGAGAAGGCTGCATTTTATCAAGAAGGTAATGAGGGAGCCACTGAATGGCTGTAAGCAAAGAACTAATCATTGCATTTTAGACAGCTTGTTCTGGCCACATGGAGAATGGATCAGAGGCTGAAAGACTGGAGGCAGAGAGACCAATTAAGATGACTGTTAACATGATTTACTGAGAAACTAATGATGGTCTAAATTAGAAAGGTATCAATGGGGATGGAGAAAAGCAGGTACCTTTGAAAGCTTGGAGGTGGAAGAATGGACATGACTTAGTGAGAAGTAAGCCAAGAATAACTGACTTGAGTAATGAAGTGGATGGTAGTCCAATTCTCTGAAATAGGAAACACATGCAGAGATATAGATTTGAAGGGAAAGACAATAAATCTGTGTAGTTTTAGAGATCTCAGGCTCCTGTGAGACAGCTAAGTGGAAAAGCTCAGTAGGCAGTTATGGGGATATGACAGAGAAAATCTGGGTGGAGATTTTGAGTGTGAGCCCCCTCTCATGGGACCGATCTATTTTAAATTTACTTGATCTATTTAAATGCTACGATCAGGAAGGCAGTGGTCTAAAGATAGGTAGATCTTGTCCATTTACAGCACATTCGACTTTCTTTGTAACAACATCATCTTATTCTCATGGTTTCCTACTCCAGCTACTGTGGCATTTCATGGGTTACGTTCACTGCTAACACAAACCTTTGGCCTTTCAATCTTTCTCTGCTGGGGTCTTCGCATCACACTCCTGTAGTCTCCCTCTGTGCTTCTAGTCTAGCGCTCTTCAAACCTCGGCACTCAACATGCGGAGGCCTTGTTAGATTGCGTCCCTCGGTTCCAGATTTTCTGATTCAGTAGGCCTGGAGTGGGAGCCAAGAATTTGCATTTCTAGCAAGTTCCCAGGTGATGTTGCAAATTACTGGGCTAGTCCATTTCCAAGCTGAATTCATAATTTTGTGGTCATATCTATCACCCATACAGCTCAATGCTGCATGCTGGTCTTCCCACTCATTTCTGCTTGGTTTTCATTCCTAGATCTACAGAGGTTCTTACAAATCTTCACTGATTCAGGCTTTCTCTTTCTGCTATTAAGTAGTCCTTATGAGACTGAGACCATTCACAGATTCCACAATTTCTATGAACATCAATACATCCTAGCCCTGCCAGATGCCTGGGATGCAAAGATAAAGTCTTGTCCTGGCTCTCACTTTAAAGACTCCCACCAAGGTCTGCACAAGGGAAGCAGGCAAGGTGATGGACAAGTCAGGCATTAGCGAAGGTAGATGGTATTGCAAGGTTCTCAAAGACACTCCATAAATCTTAAAACTATCTCAATAGAAAAGAATCCCAAAATTTATGTAAAAAATCATCAGTGATTATTTTTCTCACTTTCTTCTGCAGTTTACAAATCTTCTCTAATTAACATAACATTTATGTAATTAAGAAAAGAAAAAACTAAAACACTATTTGAAAAACCTCATAAGCAAACCAAACTCTATAAAGTTACTTATTCTTATTTACCAAATCATGTCTTTTTTACCTCATTATAGCCCCTGGGATAAAGTACAAACTTCTTAGACCTAACCTAACTCAATTCTGTCTCCATCTCTGTAACCATATAACCCGTTATTCACCAAAGAACCTTTAATTGCAGACTATCCTTCGGTCCTGCCTTTGTACCTTTTCTCATGTACCTAAAACACTTACCTTCCCCAGCAACTCCTCTTACCGCCCTCAACCATCTGCCCTTCACATTCCAACCCAGTTACAACATTTTCCACAAAACCTTCATAATTACCTCCAACTCCCACTGTCAGCATTTTTAACTCTGACAACAATTGTCCGTGTCACATGCTTGAGCCCTCAACTCTTTGTACTGTGATTTCAGTAGTGTGAATACATCTTCTCTCCCTAACTTGACCATAAACTAGTTAAGGGAAAGTGCCTCATACTTGCTTCTCAAAGTGCTTGCCACCCACAAAGTGACTTTGATACCTAACTCAGTTTTCCTCATGCAAAATTCTATAAATCCTTCAGGATAGGTGGGAATACGGTATATGCAACTCTTCTACTGTAACAGTATCAACAACTCGGCGTCTTCCCCAGGTTTCGTATTCTGTGGTCAGCAAGATAGGGGAAATTCTCTTATTTGTAAAAGTACTCCTGAAAAAGCTCGGATCATACTGGACATCGATATCAAGTCCAACACTACCAGTCCCCTCCCCTCACCCCTTCCCTGCCCCCAACTTAAACTGGATGGATTGCTATTCTTCTCAGTTGAGGGTCAGATGAGAAGGATGGCTTGTGTTAGAGCACCAGTTGTGCCAATTTATGTATCTTCAGATATTAGAGTCACAATCAGTTCTTAGTAATCTTATAGAATTTACCACAAAGACAGGCACACAGTAGTTGCTTAGTAAAGATTTGCTGATCCCATATGCAGTGGAATGAGTAGTTTGGTAGTGAATCTGTACTGACTGAACATTGCTGAGAGCAGATGAACTGGAGGTTGAGGGGACCTATCTCTTCTCAGGTCCCTTACTTGTATGTAGGGAGAAACTGCTCAGAGAGAGTGGCTTCTCAGAGGAATCATCTATTTCAACTCCCTCATTTCTGGAGGAATCATACTGACGGACATTTAGTAAAGACAGGAATTTTTAATGGCTGCCAGAAAAGAAGACTTAACACACTCTCTAACCAATCCAGTATTTAACAATCCTTATTATCAAAAAAATTCTTTCTTATCCCTTCTGTTACAGTTTAACATTTTTTTTTTCTTTCCTTTTCTTCGCCCCAGGCCTGGCCTCGGGGTAGATTGAGAACAGCTGGGCTCGATCTCCTCCCTACAGAAGACTCTTTACTAGAGCAGAAGACTATTATTAACTACTCTTTGGCCTTTGCTCTTCCAGATAAATAATTTGTTTCTCTGTTTTTTTTGTTTTAGATTTTAGTTTCCAACATTTTAGTCATTTTTGTGACTTCTTTTAATTGTAAACATAGAACAGACACTGTCCATTATGCACCATAGTTTGTTAAAGTAGAATAGCCTTCCCATTGCTCTATATTCTTGTCTGGCAACTGTGACAGAGTAGAAAGACCAGATTTAAAATCAGATGGACTTGGACTCAGGTTCCAGCTTGGTCATTTAGTTGCTATGTAATCTTAAAAAAGTCATTAGCATCAGATTCTTCTAGAAGTTGGAAATGAACCACTACCTGACAATGCTGGTGAGATTAAAGCAGATAATGTTATGAAAGTGGTTTGGAAACGGGAAAGCAGTATTGTTATTGTACTATTGCTACTTTGGTTAGGGATGAGCATAAGAAGAAAAAGACTCGGTGGATTTTACCAAATCTCATCTGAAAAGACTGAAATCTTCATTATTACTCATCTAATACCTCAGTCGACCTGTGGTAAAAGAATGTTTTTTTCCCCAGGAAATACTGACTACACCATTAAAACATAATTGGGGCAGCTACACAGTGAACGTGATGGCACCTTGATGTGGGCATGTGTGGGGGCCGGACGGGAAGGGGAGAGACATGGTCCAGTGGAACTCATCACACCCTTCACTTGCATCTTATCTGAGAGGAGATGTTGGGGTGGGAATCCCGAGAGAACGGGGGTGGGTGCCAGCATGACCTGCTCTCTGGGCTGTTTCACCTGCATCCACGTGGCTGTGCCTGTTGATCCGGAAGCAGAGAAACCTCCAGAATGCACACCGATAGCACCTGACTCTACGGTGCTTCGCTGAACAGGGCCTGATACAGGCAGTCCAAGACGGGTGTCCAACCTTGGTTCCTCACCAACACACCCCATTCAGTTCCTCCCCCCCTGCTCCCCGCTGCCTTCTGGCAGGTCAGTTATTCTAGAATACTGGCTTTAGAGAAGGGCAGTGCTCAAGAGCAGAAGAAACTGATGAAATCGAAATAACTAGAAGTTCCATTCATCTGATTATAGAACTTCTTCCTTCCACTGTCATACAATAATATTTGCCCATAATGGGTATAGAGCACAGAAAAATGCCACAAGTGCCTTAAAATCACATAAAGTTATTCTCAGTCTAATGTAAGAAGTTGGTGTTTCAGTGAATTCGAATTCTCTGACAAATGGCTACTCAATTTAACCAATATTTATGGAGTGCCGACAAAATGCTGGGCATTTTCCTAGGTACCAGAGATTCGGTCCAAATAGTTAAGTCTCAGTTAACTTCTTTTTAGTCAAGCATTTCTAAAGAAATAGGATGCTATGGTAATCAAGACTAGCCATTGATCTCTGAAGCAAAGAATGGATCTCAAAATAGGAAAACACTATAAAGGGTCACAAAACTCCCTGGGGCAGAAAAGAGAAAAATTGCATATAATGTTGTGCAACATCCAGAAATATGCAAGCACTGACACTGGCCATGGTCTATCTGGGAAACACAGGGATGGGTTCCAACAGGAGCTGCGTCCTTCGTTATTTAATTCCCATCAATGTCTTTGCACTTGTTAGGAAATAAAGAAAAAAGTCGCCTGCTGTGACCAGAGCTTAAGGGCTTGGCAGGAGAGACTGGCTGAAGAGTCAACACCCTGCAAAAAGACCCTGTTTTAAGGAAATTGCATTGATTTTGTAGCCATGAGTAATCACTGAAGAGAAGAGACATAACAGGATATAAATTTTAAAAGATTAATCTGATGGTGGAGTTCAAGAAGTTGAAGAAAAGGAAAACTGCAATTCTGGAAGACCAGTTACAGGACTTCTTTTTCTTTTTTTTTTTTTTCTTTTTGTGCGGTACACAGGCCTCTCACTGTTGTGGCCCCTCCCGTTGCGGAGCGCAGGCTCAGCGGCCCAGCGGCCATGGCTCATGGGCCCAGCCACTCCACGGCATGTGGGATCTTCCCGGACCGGGGCACGAACCCGTATTCCCTGCATCGGCAGGCAGACTCTCAACCACTGCGCCACCAAGGAAGCCCCAGTTACAGGACTTCTGCAACCTTTCAAGGGCCTTAACTAAGGTGCTTATTAATAACTTTCTGAACAAGTCATAGTAATTTAACTTGCTTCACTGACAACTATGAAAATAAAAAAGATTACAGTGTCCTCCCATTTTTGAATCAAAAATCCCCAACTCTTCTGGTAAACCAATGCTTTCCTGACTGTTACACTGATCGCTAACCACACCCAACTATTGGTCAGTCTACTTCTACCTTCAAGAGTTTAAGTATTAAAAATCCCATATTATTGGTTCTTGTAGGTTAGCATCTAATTTCACAAAAGTAGGCTCAAACTTGAATAGTTAAAAACAATACAAGCTAATCTTTTTTCAAAAAAGTTGGGATTGTTTTGAATTGAAACAAACACCATCAGATTTAATTCAAATTGATTTTTCCAGAAGGCCAAAATCAGGTGATGCTTTTTCCTACTCTGCCGTGAAATCTCATTCTTTTAATACACAATCCTATCAACCTCTTCCTCCCCACTCCCCATTTCCCAAACTATACTAAGTTAAGATTCTAAAAAGTTAACCCAGGGGGAAACATGTACGGCCATGCAAAGAGACTTATACAATAATTAATTAGAAGCATAATTGGCACTAAATAAATTAATGTTTAGTGAAGGATGCTATGTTAAGGATATGTGAAAAAGAGGCTTAAGGCAAAAATCAAGACCAGATAAAAAGTATAGCACCTATGAGGGTTAGTGTCATTAACTTGTCACATAAATATGTTTAAGACAAAATGATCTAGCACTAAAAACTATTAAAAAGGTCTCCTGCTGGTATTTTATCACTAGACAGGTCACACTGCTTTTCTTTCACAGAGAAAAAAACAACTGAAAATTCGTTTACTAAGAGCAGCGATATATAACCTTATCCCTTAAATAACTCAGGCTTTCTTTTTAAGCTTTTCATTCCCCAAATAAAACTCTGTCATCTATATTGCATTCCAAAACCAAAACAAATGACTGTATCTCACTAAAGAGGGAAGCAGCATTTTTCAGGATGTATTCCAGAGCTTTTATTGAGTATAGTACAAATTATGAATGAATATATTTTATTTAAAAATATGCTATTGACAGAAATCTATCAATAATAATGTGGGTATTGTCAAGGGCCTGTCAATATTAATGTAATTATGATTAAGGGGATAACATGGATTTTTACCTATAATACCAAGTAACATCTCCTACATTACTGCTATCAATATACACATTATTATTGACCTGTTCCGAGATGCTCAGTACTAGATGTATTACCATTAGGCATGTTTGTCAATGCATACTGCCGACAAAAATTTTACACTTAAATTTACAGTCCTGTAAACTTTGTCAGCAGAAACATGTGATTCCCACGTAATCGCTAAGGTTTCAAACCCATCCATATGCACCCCCGCTCCCTGCCAGACTATCCTTTTCTAGATCCACAATAATCAACTAATTTTTAGTATAACAATGTTGCTACCACACTATCCTAAAGGTTCTAGTAATCAAAATGGAAGAGACCATTTTTGCCTTTTAGGTTTTAAAAAAAAAAATTTAATCAGCATTTCATATTAGGAGGTTATATGAAAAAAGTTCTATAACCCGAGATCTTAAGCTTTGAACCTATACCCTACTATTTTATTTCCTTTGTGTAGTCAGATGGATTTACTGTCCATTGTATTGAAATCAATACTAATAAATGGGACATGCATCAAAGAGAGATTTAACAGGACACTGATTCCCAGAACACATTTCAAACATGAGCAAAAGAGAAAAAGCTATGGCTGGGACCCATTAGAACACAGTGACCTCTGGCACTGTGAACAGGCCTAGAAATCAACAACTGTAAGTTCAAATCCCACTTCTGCCACAGGCTTGCTAAGTGACTTGTCACTGCTCTTTTGTTCCTCTCTTTCATCAAATATGAACTAAGTCTCAATAGTTTACAGATATCTGATGATACAAATCCCAATTGTTCTCATTTGGATACAGACAAGACATGCAGAATTTGAAAATTCCCTTATGGACACTAGATCTCTGAATTACTCTTAACTTAAATGCAATCCTCATCAATTTCCAAATAGAATTTTTCTTTTTGGGGGTGCTAGTGGGTACGCAACAAAATGTCTTTAAAATATATCAGGAAGGATAAAGTTCCAAATAGTATACATTTCTCAAAAAGACGAACAATGATAAGTAACTTGCCCTATTAGAGGGGAAATACTCTTTTTATTTGGAGACAGTTGGGAATTCAACTCAAAGACTACAGTCTTCAAGACTATAATTAGTCGTACACAATTGAGCACCTTACCTATTTCACTTATGGTTATTTACTCAAGTATCTACAAGTAACACAAAATACTTTTTTTTAAACCTGAGAACAGAATTGCCCATTACTTCGGCCTCACTTCACAAACACATTTTTAAGAAGACAGCACGGCACTCAACATCTTTTCTTTCAGAAAGTTGATACTTCTGAGTCTTTGAGAAAGAAAGCACATTGTGGAAATAAAGAGCAGATGTCTGAGTGAACGTGGGTGAGGGGAGTTAAACTGCTTCTGATTAGTTCTGTATTCTAGCCCAGGTTTACCAACAGGCTGTGTGACTCTGGGCAAGTCATTTTACCACATTGTGCTCTTTAGCAGTTAAAAAAAAAAAAAAAAAAGCACTGTAAAAAGTCTACCTCTCTAGAATCCTTATAGGAATTTAGGAAACCTTGGAAGAGGAAGAGAAAAAAATAAAAGAACAGTCATTTCCAACTGCAGAAATGGTTCATGTCGAACATGAGTTTGGAAAAGGCTAGAGAAAGCGGAGAAATTAGAACGGTGGTACCCATGAGACAGACTCAATACTCGTGGAAAAAAGTAGCGAAGCCTGATGGAAGAGAAACCCAACCAATCTGTGAGTTTACAACTGCAGTAAACCTGTACCACTTACTTTCTGGTTATGAAGTGCTAATAAGCAACGACCACAGCTAAGTGTCCTTTGCAAAATTAAATATTAAATCATTTAATCCTTACAATATTATGAAAGAGGTTCTTTCAGTATTTGTGTTTTAAATCAAGGAAACTGAGGCACAGCGAGATGAGCTGGCTTGTATGAAAATCACACAGGCAGAAGTGGTGGGGCCATGCTCTGTACCATCATCCTCTATGGACAAGGTGATGATGGATCTAAAAGATGAACATAAACACTTCAGTATGGCACTGCAGGACATGCAGATGGGGCTATTTTAAGTGGCTAAGTACTAAGAGATGAAGATTGCAGGCATGAACTACAGCAAAAATTGCAATCCAAGGATGAACAAACAGCAACTACATGAAACTTACAGAGCAAATAGATCTTTAAGTACTCTATAAATCTGGAAAAAAACCTGAGGATATAATTGCCTAAGAAGAGAATTCTAACTGACTTTAAGATTATTGGAACACAGGTTTAATTGCACATTTTATGGCACTTGAGAGAATGTGAGAAGAGCCATGAAGGAACAGAGGTATTAGCAATGGAAAAGGAGGAAGTACCATGGGATACATACTATGTATGAGGCACTAGACATTTTCTTTACAGTTCTTTACCTCATTTAATCCTCATAACACAGTAAATATTAAGCCTATTTTAAGAAGTAAAAAATTAAGAGAAGACTGACAACCTGTTTAAGGTCAAGCTGGTGCTTAGTAAATCTCTGGTAAACACTAGAGAAATGGTGGAACACACAAAAGGAAGTTAGTAGTATGAGTATTTGGTAAGCCTGGATCAAATTCAATCCCACAGAGCTCAAAACAGAATTTTTCCCTCATGACCTTTCTGAACACCAGCCTGCCAGTCAAGCTCTCAGGACCGTAGACAGGAAGAAATTCAAGGAATCTGGTAAAGCTGCCCGAGTTGCCTGGGATGCACCTCATCTACTTTCCCTGTCTTTCCGTGTGGTCAGAGAACCATTCAAAGAGACTCAATATCAAATCTGAACCAAAGGAATACGGGGGTGAAAAAAGGAGGTGCAAACATTCATTTAACTATTATGAACATACACCATACACAAGGTAGAGGCAATGCCAACTCACCTGCCTGACACTGTAAAGGAATGGGTATACATAATCAAACAGAATTACTCCAGAGCTCTTGGTTTTCATGTTTTTATAATAAGAAGAAAGAAAAGAAAACTGGGATGAAATTTTATCTCACCTTATTGACAGGCAGATAAGAAGGAAGAGTTCTGGAAAATAAAATGAAACAAGATAAAAAGCAATGTAGAAAAGGGCATTTTGATTCCAAGGTGGGAAAAGGTTGGGAAGTTAACAGCCCACAATGGGAAGTACAGAGGGTGCTAGACATCCTCTTCCCTGCTTCCACGTCCACATCCAGAAATCACAGCGATGGCACTTGCAGTGCCAGGATTACAGATGCGGGGCAAGTGCGGGCAGTTTGGGGCTTTCCTCCTGAGGTTTCTTCCACCTTCCAAAGGAACTGAGGAGGAACATGGAATGTTTAGAAACTGCTGTCATTTCACAGTGAAGAGAAAAAAGGGAAAGTCCAATTTGCTTCTAGGTTGTCCAACCCAGATAATCAAGGGAGGGAAAAAAAAAAAAAAAAAGAGGCAGTGATTCAGAGCAGAACTTTCGTCCAGAAATAAAGATTGTGCATACTGCATACCTTTTCCTGTGCTAGAGGAACCGGAGCATGGTGGAGTGCAAGAGGCAAAGAAACTTAAAATATACTTGATGCTGTGAGGAAAACATGGGGCCAGGCCTTGGAAATTTACTAGTAACGTGAGGTTAGGTAACACTGCTAACATCTTTATGGTTCAGCTACCAAAAATGGAAAATGGAAAACATCTGCCTTCCCTATTGCAAAGACTACTATGAGCTTCAAATATAAGCAAAAATTTTATGGCTAAAATTTTAAAAAGTAGGGGGAAAAGAGAAAAGGAAGTACGACTCTGATCAAAAAGAAAGAAACTTAAAATTTGTATCTATTAAATAAGGTTGAATATAGACACGTTTGTGGCTTTTGGTAATGAATTAACTGTGAACATATACACTTTATTGTTTAAAAAACTGTAATAATCAAAGGAATGCACCTTGAATACAAATGAAAAATTAACCAAAGAAACAAAATTTTAATGCTAGAAGGAAACAGATCATCTAGTCTAAAATATGAATTTAATCTTCCTAACGGGATCCCAGTTTTTCAAGCAGAACAGAAAAAATAGCTGTTCTTGTAAAATACTGCTGAAGGTCTGCTTGTTTCATCTCTCCTCTGCACGGCTCCAGTAAATTTCTACAGAAGTCCTCCTATGGAACAGTTTTAAAATCACAGATTGAGGTGCTACTCCTAATTTCTAAAAATGAGGAGAATAAGGCTAAGAGGTAGACCTGGTCAGGAGTTGAACTCAATTCTCTTGATTTAGTCTAGCATGTTCTCTACTATGTCCTGTTACTTCTATTTTCTTTCCTTTTTTTTTTCCTAAGGAAAAAAATAAGGGGTTCTCCTTTTAACTTGTAAATAATTCCTAATTCCACTCTCTCTTTTCTTCCAAATCTCTTTATGGCCCAAAACCATTCAACTCTAATCTTTCTGGATACAAGTAATGGATAATATGGGCAAGATCAGGAAGAAGATAAAGTGAAAAAGAAAAAGGAAGCGTCAGCCATCCCAAGATTATTCTGTTCAGGCTTAACTAAAGGTAACTCATCATGCGAAGGTATTTAGACGACAAACTGTGGTGTGGATGGAACCTCAGCCTCCCTGTAATTGCTTGAAACTGTCCAGGTATATAGTGTTCCAGGGACATCATAGAATACAGACGTGTTGTGAACGGTCAACAACTTGGTCTGATTCTGTGAACAGCCCTTTCACTAAATGTAGTATTTTTGGAAAATGGGACCTAAAGAAATAAGTAAACAAACAATGAGTTTTAATTAAAGGCCTCAGAAGAACAATGATTTTTACATTCTCTCTCTTACCAGAAATCAATGTTAAACATAACACGCTCATCGCAAGCAATTTTCTAAGAAAATTCTCAATAACTTTTTCTCCCCAAGAAAATTAAAACTGCTTTTGAGTTCATAGTCTTTCAGAAATGTTGGAAACTTAAGCATACTCAACTTTTTTGGTACCAAACATAACATTTTACATGAACCATCAGATATTAAAGTTTTGACCCTGAATAATTCTTAAGCCGTTCGTAACAGTTAAATCTCACCACCGCCAAGTGCGGGGAAAAGATTTCCAAGTGCGTGTCTAGAAAGTCACTTCGCAGAATGCAAAGGAGCTCAAGTCTAGCTGTGTTTCTTTTTTTCTTTTTAATGGTGCGATCCTAAGACTATTTTTAGGAGTTTACGTTTGTCTCACTGCCTTTCCCCAAATCAGATTGTGACTGCCTCTTCCAGGAAGACAATACAACAGGGAAACAAGTAAAAGGCGACAATTACAAGGTCGTGAAACTCCACGCCCTCCCAGCTGTAAGCAAGACCTCAGGTCCGCACTCCGGCTCTCTCGGGCGACACTGACCTTAGGAGTCTGCGAAACGCCCCGCTCCAAGTAACTGTTCCTGAAACATTCTTTGGGAAGCTTGGCTTTTCCTAGCAGAACCTGGGCTCTCCAAGCTTCCGGAACTCGCGGGTTTACGTAGTGACGCAGCACCCGGAAGTGCCTGAAAAAAAGGGGAAACTAAACCAACGAGAACCACGCTTTAGCGCGCCGCGGAACAGCGAATGTCCATGTGCCGAAGGCCGAAGGGCCGAAGAGCCGAAGAGCCGAAGAGCCGAAGGGCCGAAGAGGACACCCGCGCGCGGTGATTGGTCGGCTGGCAGTGGAGGAAATCCGTATCTGATTGGCAGGAGAGTGGCGAACGCGGGGGGGCCGCGCGTGGAGAGGCCTCGGTGTTAGGGGTCGCTGGGAAGCAGGGGCTCTCGAAAGCAAGGCTTTCCCTGCCCTCGGGCGCCGGCAGCTGGCCTCCGGACAAGCGCCGCCGAGTGGCGGCGGGGCGCCTCCGCGTCTCGGGGGCTCTTCGCTTGCCCCGGGTGGAGGGCCTACCGCGGGATAGCTCCATTGGGAAGGGAGACTCCGGCTAGCGCGGCAGCGTCCGAGCTGGGGCAGTTTTGCGGCGCGGCGCTGCCTTAGGGGTAGGGGTGGGGGTGGGGGGCGGGGCTTGTTGGCCTCTGCAGGCTCAGGGAGGCAGGTGGCCCCGTCTAGTCGGCCATCCACCCTGCAAAACCGCGGCTCGGGAGGCCCAACCGGGCGAGCTGGACGCGCTCGCAGCACTGGGGGCCGTGAGCTCCCGGCCGCAGGGTCGGTGTGAATCACCCCTGAGCTCTTAGAAACACCGACAGCCAGGTTGCCCAGTTCTGGGGAAGTGAGGGGGGATTTCTAGGACTGGGGCCCGACGGAAGGTATTTTTTGAGCGTTCACCAGGCAATTATGTGTAGTCGGCGTTGAGAATCGCCACTGCCTACTCATGGATGGCACTGTCGGGCTGGTTTGAATGAAGTCAGGTGCGTAAAGTTTCCTGCACACAGTAGGTCTTAAAAACGTTTGAGCTCGTCTCCCCTGGCCCCGCCTTCTCGCCAGGAGCAATCAGTCCTACAATAGCTGTATTGATAGACATTGGAGAGCTCATCCTGTAGAAGCAGTGATGCAAGAAAGCTTCGGGTTTTTTTTTTTTTTTAATTATCCCGTGGAACACTTGTTATTCAGAATTTAAAACATTATAGATAAGATAAAAGAACATTTCTCAGTGAAGTCTAATACTGTTCAAATTCATTTTTACCTGAAAGATACACAGTTAACACCACAGATAGCTGGAATTTTCTTGTCTTCCATACATTAAGGAGTTCTCAGGTCAGGCCTAGGAGGATGATGGTGATGGTTTCTCCAAATAATGAAATTCCCACTATGGGAACCAAGAGTACAAGTGATATAGAGTAGGAGCTCCAAGCTGAAAGGGTGTGTTGTTCCCTTAGGTACAGAAGGAGAGGTTTCTGCAGAGCTCGAGTCGGCCAGCTAGTAGCCACTAGCCACCTGAAGTGTGGGTAGGCCAGATTGAGATCTGCTCTAAGTGTAAAATGCACACTGGATTACTAAAATAAGGTATGAAAAGCAAAGAATGGGAACTGTTCATTTGTTATATTGGTTACATATCAACATGAGAATGTTTTGGAAATTTTAAAATTACATATGTGACTCCCGTTACACTTATGTTGGATAGGGCTGTTCTAGCTCTTTGAAGAAGACCAAGTCTTTCATGTAGCAGTTGTGAAGGAAGGCAACCATATTGTACTTCTCAGGTGGACCTACATCTGTACTGTGCTTCACTTAATTTTTATGAAAGGGAGAAAAAGGGACCAAAAAAAAGACTAACATAGGGGACATTTTTAGAAAGCAGTTTCTAATTCATGGAGCCTTATGTATGTCACGTGAACGTCACGATATCCATTGATAATAAAAACGATACCAAGCTGTTGAGAAATTTGAATTATGTTTAAGGAATCTGATTAAGAGGGCAAAACGTGTAGAACATTTAAAATTTCTATTGAAAATGTTTCACATAGGTTCTGGGTTTTGCCATTTAATCTCTAGATATAGTGAACGTTTTTAGTTTTCCAATGAGCTAGTAAGCTGAGGTTTCAGGGAAACTTTGTTTCCAGTTTTGTATATTTGCTTTAAAAATATTTTTTTTTCATTCATTTATTTAATAAAAGCCTGCCGGGGGCCAGGGGTGTTGCTAAGCAGTGTTGATGTAAAGGTTAGCACTCAGACACGGCCCTTACTCTCTTGGAGCTATAGTGGTTATCAATTCAGAGACAGTGAAAAAGTACATAATAACCAAGGCATAGTGTATTTTGCCATTGAGTAAGTGCTTTACCTCTGTAAATTCAACACATTGTTTTAAACCCAGAATTTATATATTCCTGCTGACATTTTAATGAAGAGTCTTATTAGGACTTGACTATGGGCTTAAAGTATATTAGTAAAAAAATCAAAGTATACTTAATTCATCTGTTAATTATGAGAACTCAAGAAAAAATTAAATTAGACTATTCACCTTTAAAAAGAAAGAAAAGATGAAAAAATTACAATAGCATCTTGTTTATGATACCTTCTTTTAGCCTTTCAGCAACTTTTAGGTTCTAAGGAATTTAATAATAGAAATGGAAAGGCAACGTTGATTTATGCCCCAACATAGTTTAAAATTGCTGACTTTAAAAACTTAAATTTATTTTAGCATATTACAGAGTTCTTAAATCAATATATTTGAGTCTTTTAGGAAAAAGGTAAACATAAATCTTATGTTAGTTTACTACTGCTGCTGTAACAAATTACCACAAAGTTAGTGGCTCAAAACAACACCAGTACGTTATCTTACATTTCTGTAGTTGGAAGTCCAGCTCGGGTCTCCCTGGGCTAAAATCAAGGTGTCCCCGGGTCTGTGTTCCTTTCTAGAGGGTCTAGGGAAGGATCAGGTTTTTTGTTTATTCAGATTGTTGACCAGATTCAGTTCCTTGCTATGGTAGTATTGAAGTCCCTGGTTCCTTGCCAGCTGTCGGCTGAGAGATGTTCTCAGCTTCTAGAAGCCACTCACATTCCTTAGGTTGTGGCCCTCTTCAAAGCCAACAATGGTAGGTTGAGATCCTCTCATCCTTCTGATTTGTCTTACCTTTTCATCTGTTGTTTCATCTCTCTAATTTCAGTTTTTTAAGACTCTGGTTAAGTTGAGCCTACCTAGATAATCCAGGATAATCTCTCCACGTCAAGGTCCGTAAACTTAATCACATCCTTCAAGTCCCTTTTGCCGTAGTGAAGTAACATATTCATGGGTTCCAGGGATTAGTGCGTGGACATTTTTAGGGGAGGTTATTCTACCTACCACAGATCATACTTGGGTCCATGCAGTATATCCATCATTTCTTATCAGTACTCTCAGTACTTTAGGATGGAATAATAATGTTTATAATAACAGGTAAATTTTATCATATGTATAATATGTTCCAGGCACTATTCTAACCCCTTTTTCTGCATTTACTCTTAGTCCTTAGAAATGCCCTAGGAGACAAGTACTGTTTTTATCCCCACTTACAGAGAGGGAAACAGGTACAGAGTGGGGAAGTAACTTCTCACAGCTATTAAGTGGTAGAATGAGGATTTGAATCTACATGGTCTGATTCCAGGGCCTCTGCACGCTCTGAACCACAACATTGTAGAAATTTGTGAACGTCTGGATTTACTAAACATGCTTTAGTGATATAGTGACTATGAGTTTAGGCTCTGGCATCACAATGTGTGGATTTATATTCTACCTTTTACCAGTTACTGGACGACCTGGACAAGTTACCTAACCTCCCTGGTTAGGTAACTGAATTATTAACTGAATTCATGACAACACTTGAGGATTCAATGAGGCACTATATGTGAAGTACTAGAAAAGGGCCTCCACGTGAGCTGTTGCTAGCTATAATTATTGGTGACAATTCAACTTTTAAAAACAGTTTATCGTGAAAAAGGAATGTTTCCTTTTGTAAATTCAGTCTCTTTATGAAATAAAAACTGAAAGTTAAATTTTTCCTTTTTATAAAATTTTATTTATTTATTTTATTTATTTTATTTTTGACTGTGTTGGGTCTTCGCTGCTGCACGTGAGCTTTTCTCTAGTTGCGGCGAGTGGGGGCTACTCTTTGTTGCGGTGCGTGGACTTCTTATTGCAGTGGCTTCTGTTGTTGTGGAGCATGGGCTCTAGGTGCGTGGGCTTCAGTAGTTGTGGCACGTGGGCTCAGTAGTTGTGGCTCGTGGGCTCTAGAGCGCAGGCTCAGTAGTTGTGGCACATGGGCTTAGTTGCTCTGTGGCATGTGGGATCTTCCGGGACAAAGGCTCAAACCCGTGTCCCCTGCACTGGCAGGGAGATTCTTAACCACTGTGCCACCAGGGAAGCCCTAAATTTTCCCTTTTAAAACACCACAATGCTGTCTCCTTTCCCAGCTTCTAATTTCTCTCCACTGCAGCCTCTCCTCTGTCTTTCTGGTGGTGTTACTTTCTAGTGCTACCTGATCGAACACTTTAAATACTTTGTCCAGACTCTAGTTGCCCCAGGGTAACATCCAAATTCCTTAGAAAGGCACCAGGACACAAGCTCCAAATACCCTCTGCTGCCATTCCTCTGCCTAGTATTTACACATCCACCATTTCTAACTTCTCACTGTTCTCTTTTGCTATTATTATTCTTGGAGGGAAACATGGCAGATGCTGGGTCTCTGGCCATAACGCCTTCTAATACTACTCCAAACCTTACCCTCTTCTAATAATCTTTGCTGCCATTGCCTTAATTCAAACCCTCATGTTCTCTGCATTTTATTTCCTAACAAATTTGTGGCCTCCTTATCACCCTTCAAGCTTACTCTCCTCCCTGTTCACCAGAATAATCTTTCTAAAGTACAAAACTTCACACGTTGTTACTCTTCTTCAAACCCTTCATTGTCTCCCCCTGACACCAGTTCCTGCAAATATTATTCCTTTCCTTATGTCTCTTAACACCAGTTAGGTGCTTCCACTGTTGCATTCAAGGTATGCTTATTTAAGCACTCGTCTTTCCTTCTAAATCATGAACTCATTGATAGGGAATAAGAGATGCTTTTGCTTGCATGAATTTATTATACTATCTCATCATTGCCTATTTACATCTCTGTCTCTTGTCACTGAGCTGTGGACGCTTTAAGGGGAAGCTTGTTGTTTTATTTCTCTTTTCTTCTGTGCCCAAGAAATAGGAGGTGCTTAGTAATTGTTGAATGAATGAATAGGGAAAAATAACCCCAAATACATACAATGGAAAAAACGCTGCTTAAATCCCCAAATGTATCCAAAGCAATTTATTGGGAATATATAAGGTTCTGATTTTAGAAGAAGCATAACTGGTAGTTAAGAGCATGGACTCTGGAGACAGAGTGTTTGGCTTTGAATTTTGGCTCTGCCACTTACTACCTGTGCACTCTGAACCTTGAGTCTGTTCTTTGTCTTTAAAACAGGGATGATAATAGTAACTATCACTTAGGGTTAATAGAGCCAAGTGAGCTTGTGTTTATGAAGTGTCTATAGTAGTGTCTACCACATAGCAAATATTCTATAAGTGTTGGTTAAGTTAAAACACAATAGTTTATGTTCTTATTACTTTTGATAATAGCTAATGTCCTTATAATACAGTGATAAAAACAATAAATAGCCCAGTGTTTTGTAATTGTTATATCTAACTAGCGATTTTTTAGCTTTCAATGATGTTTAATATCTTGTTATAGAATGATATATTCATTAAACATTTAGAGAGTATTTGTGTATGATCCCTCTCCTGAGTAACTGACATATTTTCTCTATGTATTATTTTTCTGTTACCTGCTAAATGTAACATATTACTACAAACATATGGCTTGAAACAACATGAATGTATCATCTCACGGTTCTATTGATCAGTAGTCCATCATTGATTTGACCAAGGTAAGGTTAAGTTGTCAGCAGAGCTGTATTCCTTTCAGGAGACACTAGGGCAGAATCCATTTTCTTGTCTTTTCTAGATTCTAAGAGGTGTCCACACTCTCTGGCTCATGGACGCCTTTCTCCATCTTCAAAGCCAGCAATGTTGTAGCTCTCTAACTAATCTGCAGTGATATCTCTTTCTCTGACTACAGACAGGGAAGGTTCTCTGATTTTAAGTATTCTTGTGATAAAATTAGATCCACCTCCATAATCTAGGACAATCTCCCATCTCAAGATCCTTAATTACATCTTTGAAGTCCCTTTTGCCATGTAACTTATTCACAGGTTCTGGGGGTTCGGGTAAGGGCATCTTTGTGGGACCATTATTCTGCCTACCACACTCTTGTACTGTGAATGAATCCCTGGGACTACCCTGGTGGTGCAGTGATTGGGAATCCACCTGCCAATGCAGGGGACATGGGTTCGATCCCTGGTCCAGGAAGAGCAACTAAGCCTATGTGCCACAACTACTGAGCCTGCACTCTAGAGTCCACGAGCCACAACTACTGAAGCCTGTGTGCCCTAGAGCTGCAACTACTGAGCCCACATGCTGCAACTACTGAAGCCCACATGCTCTAGGGCCCACATGCCACAACTACTGAGCCCGTGTGCTGCAGCTACTGAAGCCCGCGTGCCTAGAGCCCGTGCTCCTCAACAAAAGAAGCCACTGCAATGAGAAGCCTGCACACTGCAACAAAGAGTAGCCCTCGCTCACCGCAACTAGAGAAAAACCGCATACAGCAACGAAGACCCAATGCAGCCAAAAAAAAAAAAAAAAAAAATCCCTGATGAATGAGAGGTACGTGGGCTATACTTTCTGAAAATGGAGACAATATTAACTAAATTGTGAACAGTTTTGTCAGTATCATTAATCATCTATTCTTCCAGTGGTTGGTAAGAGCCATGTCTTCTTCACAGGGTGCTAAGGTACTGCAGGGGTCACTGAGCAATGTCCTTGTTTTCAAGAACTTTTACTCTAGTGAGGAAGGGAGAATCAAGTTGAATAGCTGCTATGGGCTAAGCACTCTACAATGGATTTCAGATACATTAGCCCCATTTAATTCCCACAATAACTTTATAAGGAGTGGTAGGCAGCCTAGAGAGGCCCTCAGTGACCCCCACCACATAGTATTCATGCCCTTGTATAATCTTGTCCCTTTGAGTGTGGGCTGGATCTGGTGACACTCCCAAGGAATGCAGTAGGACACTAGTGATAGGATATCATCTCGGAATTAGGTTATAGAAGACCTGTGACTTCCCTCTTGCTCACGCTATCTCTGTTTCACTTTTTCTAGCTTGTTTTGATGAATAAAATTGTGATATGTTATATTGCCCTGTACAGAGGCCAAGGAACTGAGGGCAGCTTCCAGCCAACAGCCAGAAAGGAACCAAGACCCTCAGTCCAGTAGCTTGTTAGGAACTGAGTCCTACCAAGGACCAGAACATGAACTTAGGAGTGGACCCTTCTCTAGTTGAGCCTTGAGATGCCTTCAGCCCCAGTGAACACCTTGACTGCAGCCTTCTGAGAGATCCTGAGCCAGAGGACACTGTTAAACCTCACCCAGATTCCTGATCCATAGAATTATGAGGTAATAAATATTTTTTAAAGCCATTAAGTTTGGGGGTAATTTATTATGCAGCAATAGATAGCTAATACTGTTTTCAGTACAGATGACGAACAAAAAAAAACACTTGGAATGTTAAGGCAAGTTTGTAGTTCTCTCACTTATTAGTGAAAGCTCTTTCCACTGCAAACAATGATAATATAATAAGAATACTGGTAGTAGCTTAATTTACTGAGCACTTACTAGGCTATGAGGCACCTTTCAAATTATTTTACATATACATTATCTTAGATTATTACAACAACTCTATAAGATAGGTATTATAATTATCTCCATTTTATAAGTAATAGAATTGGAGCTAAGAGAGGTTAAATAAAGGACATGCCCAAGATCTCCAGTTGACTAACAACATACTGGCAAGATTTGAACCCAGTTTGTGTGACTCTAGAGTTTTTCCTCTTAACAACTATAGTAAATTGTTCCCTAAGGATCCATGTTATAAGGCAAAGGTGATGGGTGCAGCTGGAAGAAAGGGTAGGGCTCCAAGAGTTCACAGCTAGATGAAATTAATCCTGATCTGGGGTACTAGGAAATGCCAGGGTGCCAGGAAGGCATCCGATCTGACTCTCGGAGGCTGGGTAGGATTTAGGTGCATGGCTCTTAGAGGAAGGAATCTGAGCAAAAGAGGTGGAAAAGCATGAGACACAGATGAGAAAACACTACGTCACACCGTCTAGAGCTGGGCAGGATGAGGAATAGTGGGAGATAAAATTAGAAAGGTAATTTGGAGCCTGGTTATAGTTATGTAAAAAGATTATGAATATTTTTTAAGAAAAAAATCGATTCTTGAGTGTTTTGATAGTAGTTTCAATCACCTGCCTCTTAGTTTAAACTATAGAATGGAACTGTTAGAGAGGTAATATTCCAGTGAATCTGAAACAGAATCTGATTGTATGGATTGTGTGGAAATACAAAATTTAGTTCCAGTGAAGTGCAAAAGAAAAATAGAACTACACGGAGAACACTTTGTGTGGTTAAATTTCTTAACACATTCAAAGACGTGTTCAGTTTATATTTAGGTTCGGTAAAACTGCAAGAGTATCAAAATTTGTAGGCCTTTTTATTTCCTTGTAAAAACAATACTATTAGTGGTTATACTCAAAGCACATTAAGTATTTCACTAAAAATAGAGCCTATAGAAATAAAGAACAAAAAAACATTATGATTGTGTTTTCAGTTACCTGGGAGTGGACCTTAAAAACAGTACTATGGAAGGGAGTCATATGAAGCAGGGCTTAAAATATTATCCTCTATTTTTCTCAAAACATCATTCAAGTGCACTAGATGGAAATTTAATTTTGTAAGATGTCTGTACTGTTCAAATTTGTTTATGGTGTGAGCTTTCAATTTAGACAATTTATCATTACTTGGAGAGGAACTTTTTCTCTTAAGCCAGACTGAATTTCCTTTCCAGGGAATAGATGAATCCAGGAAAAATGTTTCCACAGCTCATACCTAGCCAAAAACAATGGCCATGGAGGAATGGAGAGCTCATTGAATAATGACAAAAGGAAAATATGTAATCCCCTTTCCTGTAGCCTTTCTCGTGTCCTTGACATGTCTCAAAACTCTCCAGTCCATAGATTCAAGCAGTGTACATTTTGATTCTCAAATGTAGGGGTTGAACTTCTGTTTCACAACAGTATTAAGCAAGCAATTACAAATATGAAATACCTACCGAGGCCTGACTCTGGTTTGCCTGACAGTTGTGTGACCTTTGGAAGGTCTCTTAACTGTCATGAGCCTCGGTTTCTTATTCTCTCATCTGTTTGACATGTCCTCAAAGATTCCTTGATTCCTTTTGGTTTTAATGGATTTGGATTCTGAAGGCCAAGTTTTCATGACTGCAGTTTCAACTCAATGCTATACTTAAACACTTGGGTCTCCATATATATTTTTCAAGCCACCTTTTCTATGTCTGCAGGTTTTCTGCAGTAACATAATTACATCCATAAGGGAGGCTAAATTTGGCTCTTCTTCTGGTTGATTCTGGTCTCATAATTTAGGAGCTGATACTCCCTCCACCTCTAGGGCAGATAGATTCTATACCAGTGCTAGAGGAATAAGCTTGAAGTCATTTCCTTGTAAAATCTCTCTCCTTTCTGCATGTATTTAAGTATTTGTGCTGTATATCTTACTGCCATAACAGAGGTAGTCAGTGAGGAAAAGAGAAAAAATATATGGCAGTAATTTACCCTGGCACCTTTAACCTTATCATCCTCAGCGTCCATCCCGAGCCCACAACTCTCAACTTAGAGCACTGCTGTCAGTCTTAGAGGCAGGAAATTTCTTCAGAAAGAAGCCTCTGAAACCATGACAAGCTGTTCCGAACAAGAGCTATTTACTCATTACATCAGAAGTTCGGGACTGGTCTGCAGTCAGTATTCTCGTATCCCTCAGAAGTGTAGGGAGTAGAGTAAAGGTGTATATAGGTGCACTGGAATTTCACATAATTTCTCAACAGCCTGGAAAGCATCCAGAAGTCCCCATTCTTCCTGAGTTTCCTGATTAGTGCGTTGCTCCTGCTGCGACTCATTTTAGAAGGATCTAGTAAGAAACATTGCTGCTGATTATCTCTGGGTCATGGAAATTCCCTGAAAGTTGGATAAAGGTGATGCTGTAAACTTACAAGACCTGAGCTTAGCATTAAGGAGACTTGATCACTTATGTCCACCATATACAGAGTTGAGTGCTCCTAGACAAATGGCAGAATTCTTGAGGGCCTCAGTAGGTCATGTGACTTTGAAGAGTATGGCTTAGATAAATTTTGAGAACTCTTTTAGTTCTAAATTTCTACAGTTCTATGAGTAAATTGCCACATGCCTGTAGATACTTTGGATTAGACCCAAACACCAGGGCAAATGAATATCAAAGGTTAGTGCTGCTTAGCTGGGCTTCAACATTATCCAGAATTGTAGAGGCTTCGGTTTACCCACTTTGATTCCAAGAACTTCTGAAGAGAAAAGTAGCCCAGAATGAATGTAAGGCTTGCTCTTGCTATACCATCTCTAAGTGCTTTGTTTTATAATAGTCAACTTAGATTTAATAATTTCAAGGTGTTCTTTTCAGCCATCATAACAGAAAGACAATATAAAATCTATGATTTCTATATTTACTCCTTTCAAATTCCATCATTTTAAAAGTATGCTTATCGTTAGTAAAATCCTACTAAGTTTCACTAATCCAATGACAATGACACGAGATTTTTACTGCATATGTGATGGTATATTACATATATTACACTTCGGAAGGATACAAACACTTATGAGAAAGCACTTGCCCTTAGGCATCTTGAGTACTAGGAGAGGAGAAAAACCATAAAGAAGCAAAAATATGAACAGGAGTGAAAGAGTCAAAAACCCCAGGAAATTTTGCAGAATAGAATTAACTAAAAAGGAAAAATGTATGCTTTGGTTTTCTAATAAAATAATTTTGTGAATACTTTGTTAAAGATTATTATACTTAGAAGCAGGTTGAAATCTTTCTTTTCCCAACATGCAAAGCTTTCTTTAAAGATAAACGTTGCAGTGGTATTTTTAATAATTGAGGTTGGGTACTTATTTCCTTCTTACAGTCATGTGCTTCCAAAGGGATTTGGAACACAGAAGCATTTCATAGCTGTTTAGAGAAATGAGAACTTAGGTCTTTTTAATTACAAGCATTACTTCCCAGTTCTATCTAAGTTCAGACTCTATCCTCTGTAGTATTGAAACTTCCAAGTTGTGTTACACCAGTATAATGTATGATCTGTGTGCCTGGATCTTCCAAACATTGCTGAGTCTCTAGGATACATTAAGGCAAATTTGTTTCAGCTAGCTTTGTCCTGAGTAATTTTTTTCTGTGTGGCTTGTGAATTACCAAATAAACATGTAATTTAGGAAATACATTTTTATAACATCCTCCTCATTCCCAAGTAATTGTAGCTCAAACACAATATAGCAATAATGTACCTATTATTGCTGTCTGGCTATCTATCAGCTGATTACCTGAAGCAGTGTCTGAGCATGTTAATCATAAGCTTAAGATGACCAGAAAGTGCTCATTTGGGGGGTAATCATGATGGATCCTTGCTCACTTATCAAAATCTTATACTATATCCAAGTATGTTTAAGTAGTGTTTGGTGAAGGCAAATATTTCTGTGTTGTCATACAGAATTTTTTAAAATAATGCTAATCTTTAATAAAGTGTAGGTGGCTTTTATTTCAGATTAAGGGTAGACTATTTCCCTCTATTTGATGAAATAATATTAATGGCTAATATTTATATAGTACCAACTATTTGCCAGACACTATTCTAAGTGTTTTACAGGTATTGGTTCACTTCATGTCCACAACAACACCATGTAGTAGGCATTATGATGATCACAATCGCATTTTACAGATGAAGAAGACGAGGCATAGAGTGATTAAGTAAATAGTCCCAGATCATAAAGGTGACAGTTCAGAATTTGCACTTAGGCACGCTGACTCCCGACTCTGGTATAGGTGCTCTTAATTACTGTGATATGCTTTCTCTCCACAAATCAGCCTGCACCTCAGCTCCCCTGAATTTTGAGGCCTGGAGCCACAGTCTGGGACTTGAGCAACTGTAGCCAAATTCTGCTTTTCACTTAATCACTCAACAATAAATGAGTGAGATGGGAAGAACTAGGTTGTGGCCAGCGCTGGCTACATAATTTGCAGAACTCAGTCCAAAATGAAAACATGGGGCCTTTTGTTCAAAAAGTAGGATTAATGATAGTAAAATATAAAGCCTTTTCCCTTCCTTTATGGTCACCCTCTTATCACGAAATTTTTCATTAGCCATTGAATGTCGTTCTAAGTAAAGAAAAATTAAAAATTGAAATTATTAGCATGAATTTTGCCACTCATCTTTGTATTGTGCGATGTCTATTTTCAGTGCAAATAGAAGAGCTTTTAACTTTTATGTGGAATCACCAAAGTTGCACGATGCTTTTTTTGTAACTTGTACCTGAATATCTTTTTTTTTTTTTTTTCTTACCAGAACAGTGGAAACTGTGCATAAAACTAACTCAGTTGTTTTTATTTTACTTCTTGACATGTACTTTTTACCAACACTTTCTCCTTCTGGCTTACTGATGAGTAAGCAAGGACTGAAAAGAAAAGGGAATGTGAGTTGTCCTGTTTTTTTCCATTCTTTCTATCTCATAATTTTCAATGTAAAGTAGTTCATTAATAACCGGAACTAGTGTAAGAAAGGATATGATAAAGTTCCTTTGTTGTTCATGTTTCTTGTAACACCATTGTTTTTCTGTCTTTTGGAAGCAGTTCTGGTTCAAACAGGAAGCATAGCCTCGTGGGGTTCAGTTGTAGAAGCAACACACTTACTGTGTACTTGATTTGCATCGCTCTTAACTTTCACTTATTCTGGGTCTCCTGGAGTCCAGTACACATGGACACACAAAGCAGTACATGTGAATTGGGAGGTAAGGAACAGTGCAGGCTGACATGCATTTGCTTATATCTCCTCTGCTCATGTGTGTGTTCCATTGTCCAATCCCATCGAACTTCACTTAAAAAAAAAAAAACAACACAAGTTCAAATATGAGATTATGGAGAATTTCATGATGGCAATAGCAGAGTCCTTTTGAAGGCAGGGCCCTGCACAGGTCACATGGCTGTGAAGTAAGCCAACTTTGGGCCATTAGATGAGATGGAAGCTGGATTGGACTGAAACCACTTTTCCAAGTCAACCCCAAACATCCCAAATATCATATTAAAGATATAAGGGGTTTGGCCTGGGAGAGTTAGGTGTGGTCACAGGTGATCAAAACAGGCCACCATGCCTACACATAGAGGATAAGAGTGCTAGGAACATCTTTTGTTCTAATATTTGGTCTTTGACCTCAGTTCCTGACACAGGGCTCCTGAAACTCTTGGAATTTCCTGGGTGGTAGGAGTATCTTTTGTTCTAATGAGCCTCCTGGATGGGGACTGGTCACCAGAGAAGCCAAGCCATGAGTAAATTTGGAATTTTCAGCCCCACTCCCATTCTCTAGAGAGGAGAGAGGGTCTGGAAATGGAGTTAATAATTGTTCATGCCTATATGAGGAAACCTCCATAAAACCCCAATAGTATGGGGTTTAGGGAGCTTCCAGGTGCGTAAACACATCTACATATTGGGAGAGTGAGTCATGCCAACTCCATGGATACAGAAGCTCCTGTGCTCAGGACCTTCCCAGACCTCGCTCTGGATATCTTTTCATCTGGTTGTTCATCTGTATCCTTTATCATATCCTTTAACACACTGATAAACATAAGTAAGTGTTTCTGAGTTCAGTGAGCTGTTCAAGGAAGAAAAAAAACAAAACAAAAAACAGGCTACTGTGCCTACAAAGACAGTGGAGTTGGCTGGCTACTGCTATTGGGTTGGCCAAAAAGTTCGTTTGGGTTTTTCCATAACATCTTATGGAAAAGCCCAAACGAACTTTTTGGCCAACCCAATATATTGAAATGAGGCCCTGCTGAAGAATGATGAAAGATGGCCTGCCATTAACAAATGGATAACTGCTGAGTGTAAAAACTAGAGAGCCTGGGTGGTTTTAGCATATTTAAAGGGCAGGTATAGTCAAATGGCAGAGAGTAGAATTAATTGGGAGAGTTGCTGAGATGTTTGAACCCTCATCCAAGGCAGATCTGTTATGTGAAGGTCAGAGTCCTAGTAGGAAAAACTAGGAGTTCAGAGAAGTGGGAGAGGGCTCTCTGGGTGTTCCTGAGGATATTGACTCTACAACCCTTCTGAACCCTCTAGATGTGTAGAGGTGGCCTCCCTTCCCTTCTGTAGAAAGAGCTGGCACTTCAGCTGTGCTGGAAGATGCTGCAGAAGCCTCTCCCCACAGGGCAACTGGTGCCTTGGTCAGATTCAGCCCTCACTGCCTCTCTTGGCTGCCAGACCAATAACTACAGATTGTATTTTTAAGAGTGCTTGGTCAATGGACCAGAATGAAAACCTGAATAAGCAAGAATTTATTAACTTGGGGGCACTTTCTTGGGAAATAAGGATTAACACCCTAGCAAAGACTCTAGACATGGGGCATGTGTGCTACTGTGGTGACTTTTAGAGACCTAGAAAAACAATGGGCAACTCTCAGTAAGTTAGAAATGCCTGAGTTGGCCTGGAAGATGGTGGATGAAGGGAAAAAGTATGCTTGAGAGAAGTGGGCACGTTGGAGTGGATATATTATGAAAAACCACAAAACCCACCATGAGATTATGTCCCATGAGAGAGCCAAGAGACGACATGAAAGCCACCAGGAATGTGCTGGAGAGCAATGTAGACTGGCGACGATGACCGTAATCAGCCTCCATTTCAAGGTAGTAGGAGAATGAATATGGTTGGTTGGGCACCTGGGTTCTAGCCCTCATTCTAAAATAATTGGGTGATTCAGGAAATATATGAAAGAATATCTAGGCAAATCACTTCAAAAATGTCATTTCTGAGAAGAGAAGTCTTTATGGCTTCCTCAGTCCATCAAAGTCTATGCCTTACTGCCCTCAGCTCTTCACACATTTTTTTTTTCAAATTGACTTATTTTCCCCAAATGTCTGAAGAGGTAGATAATATTATTCACTTTTTAGAGATTAGGAAACAGAAGCTAAGAGAGTCTAGATGACTTACCATGTTTTAAAGTTGACAAGAGAGAGAATAACTTAGTATTGCAAACTATGAAGCCAAGTGGCCTATGTTTGAATCATGGCTCTGTAATTTACTAACTCTATGACCTTGGGCAGTGACCTAAGTCTTGAGACTCAGTTACTTTAACTGCAAAATGTGGTTAAGGCTAACATTTGAATTATGGATTATTTGGAACCTTACCTGTGATAATCCAGGTAAAATGCATTAATACTCCTCTGCATGTAGCATGTATTTAGTAAGTATTAACTCATAATAAAATACATTTCTTTTGCTGTTAGTGGTGGACTTGTCACTTACATCTCAGACATATATCATTTGCCTGTCTGGTCTTTCAGACCTCGTTTTTATTTTGGAATTCTAGTTCACTGGAAGATATGACAAACTATAACTGTTTGTTTTTATTTTTAAGGAACAAATTAGTATACAAGTATGAGGAATTTTATCACTTTCTATCCATTTCCAATATCAAAATTGACAAATCGATGCAGCCCAAGTTTGAAAATGTGCAGAAAGGAAGATTACCACTAGATCACTTCATTTATTTTCTCTTTCAAAAATATATTTTTTAAAACAGCAGGATAAAAAAGGAAAATCATGTTCGAGAAAGGGCTGTTACCCTACTACATTTACTCAGTGATTGATTGCATTTTCTCCCAGGACTTGAAGAATAGAAGAGAACATGAGGGTTGATTGCATCAAAAGTGTGACACGAAGAAAGGAATCAAGAAATCACATATATGTCTGCACAGAAGTCAACTAAT
Organism: Tursiops truncatus; assembly: GCF_011762595.2. NCBI lineage: Eukaryota > Metazoa > Chordata > Mammalia > Artiodactyla > Delphinidae > Tursiops > Tursiops truncatus. The sequence continues at coordinate 20,456,186 of NC_047050.1, forward strand.
AAATCAAAAGCATGTTCTTAGCTAAGTCAGATGTTTCTTTGAAACAGCATATGGTGCAATTCTAACATACTCTATATTCAGCTACCTAATAGGCTGTTGCTTTCAACTAGTGAAAAATCTAGCAGCACAAATGTTTGTAAGGCTGGTAAAACATTTTAACTTTATTTTATGCCCTGATTAGCTTTTTTTTATTTTTGTATTTTATTTTATTTATTTATACAGCAGGTTCTTATCTGATTAGCTATTACTGGCCTGATGATTACGTTATAAAACCTAAAATCATAAATGGAGAAAATAACCTGTTGGCAAGAGTGAACCCTAATTGTTACAACATCCTATATTATGTGTTCATAGTTTCTTTTTAGCAGTTACTTTGATATAAAATTTAACAAGTTGTCTTTCATCCCATATTAAGTCTGTATTTTTTTAAAAATTGTGGATTTAAATTTCTGCATCACTTTTAGAATTGCGAGTCATAAAATTAACATATGTCATAATCATTTTAACCAAATCAAATCCTCATGAGAGTATCATGTCCTAATCAGGAAAGAGTAAAGATTATAACCTTTAAAAATGTTAAGATGACTGTATCTTACTACAAAAAAGTAAGTCAATCCCATTATAATTGAAGAAAACTAGTTCACATGGATTTTTAAACTTTCAATACTAAAAAGTCCCTGACTGTGTGAAGGTTGCTGTGGGTGTATATAACTTTGTAGCAAAGGAGAAACTTGTTAGACTATAATTAATTGACAAGTGTAGGAGGAATTTGTCTCAGTCGATCATTATTCTATTTTTCACAATTATATCTAATTGCCATTGTATTGTAATGTCAATGTTAGTCAATGTCAAATCTGAAAGCTATATTCTATCCCCATCCATCCCTTGACCAAAAAATGCAACCACGCATGTTTGTTGGTTACCGATACCAAGGAAAGCCAGTCTTCCACAGGAAATTATCAAGCACTGTATTTTATCATACTTAAAAGGAAAGGAGGGCCAGAGGATATTAGTGAAAAATTGGGGAATAGAAAACTGAAAAAGAAGTCACTGGTTTAATTTTCTAACCAGTAATCAGCAAGTTATTCTGAATGAAAACCAAAGTCTCTCATTTCCAGTGACCACACTCGGCAGCATCCAGGGAGTTCATGAGAAGGAATAGTGGACTCCTTCATACATGTGGAGATACTTAAGTGCTCGGAGAGGGCCCTGGAGCTACTTTGCCAGGATTCTGAAATCCAGGTTCTCTTGCTTATTTATTCCTTTCATTAAGTCTACTCATTATTTTCCAAGGCCACTAATTCTGTATGTAGTGTCTGTTCACAGCACTTAGTATTTCATAAGAGCCTGGTGCTATCAGTAACAGCCAAACAAATAATGGAAAAGCTATGCTACAAAGCCAAGTGGTCAAATGTGAGGGAAATAGCTATATGGTGCAGAAGTACAGTGGCTGTTTCAGTTGTGTGAGTTTTTCCCCATCTGGCTCCCAAGTAAAATAATTGAAGAAAATAAAAAAGGAAATGGCACTAGTGAAATGTTCTCTCCCTGATAGACACTTGGCACACACACTGTCTTCATCATTTTTCCACTGGTCCAGGCCCAAGACCAATTCTGTTCATAGCTGAGAAATATTAACGAGCCTTGAGACAGTAACTTGCTGACTCAGTGTCAAGCCATCCCATATGGAAGACCTTGCCCCTTGCTTGTGCCCCAGTTGCAATAAGGGGTGTTGTCAAGCCTTTGAACAAAAATGTGACCTTTCCCTGTCTCCTTCCTGCTTAATTTCTCTATGACTTGTTCTTCTCCCTGAATCTTGCCCAATTCTACCTAATACCAGACTTCTGGATGCCTTTGCATCCTTTCCCATTTGCTTACTTATTCAGACTTCTTATTGCCTGCATGTGCTTCCCACTAATAATTATGTCCCACCTTTAGCTGCTGGGATCTTCCTGCCTTGAATTGCCTGATTGCTTAGATTTCTCTATTTGCCATAATTCCCTAACATGCCAAGTGTGGAATCAGAATTATTCCCTTTTCATACTTTGGGATCTATCTTTAGTTGCCTCCTCTTTTCATTCAGGTTTTTTCAGCCTGGTTTTACTGTCTGATGTTCCCTGTGTGCTCTGGTTCTTTGATTATGGGAAAGAGGAAGAAAAATGTGGGCAGAGGGCCTGGAAACATGGCAGCAGTGAGAAATCTGAACTTCAGAGTTGTCTCTGCTTTGGAGCTGTCCTGGATAGATTCTTCCATCCTTTGTTGCTTTCTAACTGTAAGGAGAAGGGATTTGTGAAGTCTTGATTAATTTGAAGCTAGTGTGTGTGACAGCTCACAGATAGTGATTTCGACAGCTATTTTGAGTCTATCCACATGTCAGTAGCTGTAATTGCAAGCTTCTTTTCTTGTTAATTCCTGGAGTTGCCTCTCTCCTTCCCCTGCTGTGAAAATTTGTCCCTTTCCAAAACAGAACACATTTTTTTTTTTTCCTGATGCAGAGAGCACACTCATTAATTTCTCACTTAGTGATGATTCATTAATCATGGAAGGGCATGTGAGCTGCAGTTAAAGCAACTCCTTTAATTTAATTTAACAAACATTTATTGAGAGTTTAATGTGCAGAGCGAAGCGCTAAGCACAAGACCCAAAGAGACCCAGTTTGGATGATATGTAAATTATTTTTTTCATCAGGATAAGTGTTTAATAAACTTTTCTGAATCAAATCTAATTGGTATGGACTTTATTGTGGTTTTATGTTTAGATAAAAGTTTTAACATAAACTTTAGTTATAAACATAAAGAAATGTACTTGGATTGTTTCTATAGAGAATCAATACGTTTTATTTAGATAACTTACCTACAGTTCATATTTTCATGAAAACAGTGCCAAGTCAAAAATTAAACCCTGCAAAATACCACAGCTTACACTTTCCTTTTGTACACCCTTTCTTCTCTGTTGATACCATTATGTAGGAGTAATACAGAGATAGAATCGGGAAATGGTTAGAAAAGGAGAGATCTTTGAGCAAAATTAGGGTGTTTTGGGAAATAGTCATTTTAACTTAATTATATCTTATATAATTTAATTATATTGTAGAATCAGGAATGATTGACAGATAAGACCTAAGGTCAAGTTCATTTCCATCATTTTACAGGTAAGGAGTCTCAGACCAAGGGAGAAGACATGATTTGCCCAAGATTGCCCAACTAGTTGGAATTAGAAACCAGCTCTTTGGATCCAAGTCTGGAGTATTAGTGATGACTCTCTGAATGGTGAGAACCAAAAAACAATTCTAACTGACTTGGAAAGTTGTTGCTCATGCCTTTGAGAAGTGAATGGATTGCACTTATGGCTTGATCTAAGGGTCCCAACTGTCTTAGTTTCATTCAATTCTCTTTCCACTTTCTCCATCTCCAGAATCAGCTTCCATCTTTGGTGGCCTCAGTTCCTCCTAGTGGTGACAGGCTTTATCCATGCTGCTGGTAAAGATGTTCTTAAGTAGCCACAGAATCACGAGTTCCTTGCTTACTGACTTAATGGAAAACATGAAATGAAACTCATTCCTATCATTTGAACATCAGTCAGGATGCTGATTGCCTCTGCTTGGATCACATGGGCACCACCATGAAAGTCACCAATGCCCAAAACGTGAGGGATCATGATTGGCCAGACATGGCTCACATGTCCACTCTCTTTGTCCAGAGAAACCCATCTGCTACTAAGGGCAATGTTGGGAGAATGTACTGGACAGACAAAAATGATGGCTTCATAGCTCACTGCATTAGAAAAAAATCTTAGAAGATTTAAAATGACAAGTAAATAAAAGAAAACAGATATTGTTGAAACCTAATTTTATACTTTTGGAATATTGAAAAAAAGTTGGAGATATTGATTAAGCTATTGTTTGCTCTATTAGGTCTTATTGCAAATAATGAATAATTGTTATCAGCATAGTTCACTCTCCTTTTTCCATAAGCCTCCCTCATGCCCACCATGATCCAAACCTATCCACTAATAATTAGCAAACCTCACCTTTACATTCTCTCTTTATCCCTCTTATTTTCAACTGTAAAACTCCAGGTAAGCATCAGAGAAAATTCTTATTAAAAAAACATTTAGGGGTTCTTATTGTTCATATTCTTTCAATTCTTTGATATTGCTTATGTTTATTACATTATACTAATGAGTTAATGAAGAATGAGTAATTTGCTTACAACATTGCTACACACAGAGAAAGTGCTATAAGTTTTTTTTTTTTAGACAAATTAAAGCTTTTTGAAAGTTTATCCTTCTGAATATAATTATTTCTGTGCCTGTGCATTATCAAATTCAGTCCTTGTAGCTCAGTATGTTCAGACTCATACAACACACATATTCATTGAACACTTAGGAAGTTCTTTCTAGAATGAGTTAGCCAATAAATGAGTATATATAAACATAAACTCATACACACATTCATAAACAAATACCTGACTTTGGGGCAAAGGGAGTTAACAACACTCAATCACTTCTAGACTTTACTGTTAATCTGTAATTCTGTCTCTGTGAGGTAGATGTTATTCGTATCTAAATGATTAAGTAATTAGCCCACTATTATATTAAGAGTAGCAGATTTGTCAGCTCGTATGGGGTTTAGTTCCAGCTCTGCTTCTTACTAGTTTACTTACCTTTGCTAAGTCTTAGTTTCCTCATCAGAAAGATGATAATAATAGGATCTAAATGTGCTTGGCAAATAACAAACAATTGGGTTTGTCTGATTCAAGTTTTTCTGAGGAAACGTTATTTACGTTAGTAAATAATTTCTGTGTTAAAAATCAAAAGAAACATAGATAAACTATGGCTTCCCAGTTCCCTTTTACCTCGGTTCCTCCCATTAAGTTGGGTGTTCTAAACTAGATCTTAGACTTTCATTCAATTCCTTGAGCTCCTTATTTCCAGTTACTTTCACTCCTGCTTCTTCGTGGTCATCCCACGCCACAGAAATTCTCTGAGCCTGGAAGAATTTTGAATTCCTCTACCTCTGAAAGACTACCTAATAATATCTCATTCTCACCACCGTCTCTCAGTTTACTAACTCACTCATTGAAAACTCCGGGCCTAGAAATCTCTTCACTCTCCCTATTAGTTTCCTTCTCTACCACCTATGCTTTAGGCTTATTTTCTCTGAGAGTAGACACCGTCAATATCCCCAATTCTCTTCTCCTATTATCTGTTACTCTCTGTGCGCCGTGACCTTCAATCTCTCTCCGTCTCCCCAAACTCTATGCTCCAGCAGAACTGAAAGTACTGGAAGTTCCTTGAATGTGCCCTGCTGTTATGGGTTTTTGTTCCTTTGCTTGTGCCACTCTCTACTTGAAATACCTGTCATACAAAGATACATTTAATTTTAAAGTCTTTCTGGGAAAAATCTCTATGAAGACTTTCATGATCACCCGTCTAGGTTAAATCTATTACTCACCCATTTGGTGCCCCACAGTGTTCTGTATCCATTACAGCAAGGCACATGTTCTATTCATTTCCACTTATTTGATTTTTATATCCACCTTCCATGACTGCTTAATTTCTGTATGCTCAGCATCAGTGTAGTGCCTCACATGTAGTAGGCTATTAATAAGCATTTATTGGATGAATTTATTAAATGACTTAAGCAAGGTGAAATACTGTCTCCCTGGAAAAATTAAAGTTTTTATTTTTCCAATACCAAGGCACATACAACTCTACCCACCTTTCTCTGCAGCTACTTGGAAGTACAGGGTCAAGCGTGAGAAATTATCAGCTTTGTTAACCTTCATTTTTGGAGGATTTGAATTCTTTCTTTTACTTTATGTAGAGTTTCACTTTCATAACTTTAGATTATGTGATCTAAAAAAGTAAGGTGTGTGTGTATGTGTGTGTGTGTAGAAAGATAAGTAAGTATTGATAATTTCAACAAGTACTATTTCAGAAAATAACAATATCTTTCTTGACACGTTTTGATACTTATAGGTGTACCAGATTATCAGTTTTTCAACATGTTGTAAAATAAGTAAGTTGAACATTTCACATGAAGAAAATTTTCACATGAAGGAAATTGTATTCCAGCACTGAGGGTAAATCTCTCCCTTTTTGAAATTTATAATTATAGTCAGTGCATAGAAAGGTGAATATCTTGAATAAATCTAACATTTAAATCTGTAAATTTTAAATAATTTTCTTGACACAAACATTTTCTATGGCTCCTGAAAATACTTAGTCAAACATTTAGAACAAATACATAAATGGTATTGTGCTAAACACTGAAGTCTAAGGTCTGTGGTCTAGATTTTTGAGAAACTTAGGGAAAAACATTGAGATATACAAATTCATTATCATATAGAAGAAGAATAACTAGAAAAATACAAGCCAAACCACTTACGTAAGTCCTCAAGTTTGGTAAATTGATTTTCACACCAAAGACTTAGCTAATTATGTCAAATATTGGAATGTGTTTCAAAGTTTTATAAACAATAATGAAACAGATAAATGGTATAATCTATTGTAATAAAGATATGTATCGTTGTGGTAGAATTTGCAATCAGTATCTTTAATAACATGTGCACATGTTAACTTGGGGGAACTCTTGGAATGAGTGAATTCATGGTTTATTATACAATTGATTTATCAAACAGAACATAATTCATACTTATTGTTATGTTTTGTATAATTATCAGAGATCTGCTGGTATATGTTTAGTAACTATTCTTTGGGGGGAAAAAAAGTCCTGATTTGCAATGTTTGCCTATTGCCATGGTGTAAATTCTCCTACCACAGGCAATTTAAAGCTACCAACGTGAGGTTACCTAACACAGTTAGGAAGAAAAGCACACATTTGGCTCTTGTGAACTCTACAAGCTAGCTCTATCTAGCACACCACTGCCAAACTCTTATGCTTCTGTAGATTTTCAGTAGAAGCTCACTGTTTTGATGCAGCTACATCTTTAATTAAATGATAAAAGAAGCCATACATGTGAGGCAGATTACTTCGAAGAGCTGTACTCAAGGATTCCTTTTATTTCTCTGAATTCCCTCAAACAATTAAAGGCAACGGAGTTCAAGTTGTGCTTTTGTTTATTTCTAATTAAGCCTGGGATGATAATTTTCTAAGAATTGTATTGAAATTTTCAAATCCAGGAAAGCTTTACCCATCCATTCTGTTATCTGGGCTGCTTGAACATTGCTCTTAAATTGGGGCCCATAGGTCTCAGAAAATGAGAAAGTATCAGCTTCCCAGCAGGTTCTGTTTGAATGTACATCTATAATTGATGAGCTGTATTCACATATTAGCGTTTGCTTTTTTTTCTTCAGCTTTTGAAACTTTTCCAGATGCCATTATGGGTTAGTTCCTAAAGATTAGGTCTCTGAATAGATGCACAAAGGCTTTGCTTAGAAAGGATATGACATTTCTTCATCTGTAAGTTGGAGACAGCACTATATTATGGAGGAAAACAACTTAGATTTTTATGGTCACTGTCTATTGTATAGAAAATACCCCTGCTTAAATAAGCAATATTTTAGGTAATATAAGTAAAACTCGTGCAAGTCACTAGTTACTGAAACTAAAGCTTGTTTGAATGTTTGTTTTTAATATTCAGATGGTTGCAGCTTTATCTTTTACATATATTTAGTGTCTTTGGGATTTTTTAGAGTGATGTACAAGCAAAGGTATGAGCATGCAAAATGTTTGAATCAAATAAAACCAAATGTCTTTCTGAGCATTGAAGTTTATACATTTTTATTGTATTTTTTAAAATTAATTAATTAATTTATTTTTGGCTGCATTGGGTCTTCGTTGCTGCGCGTGGGCTTTCTCCAGTTGCTGTGAGCAGGGGCTACTCATTGCGGTGGCTTCTCTTGTTGCAGAGCACGGGCTCTAGGCACACAGGCTCAGTAGTTGTGGCTTGCTGGCTCTAGAGTGCAGGCTCAGTAGTTGTGGCTCATGGGCTTAGTTGCTCCGCAGCATGTGGTATCTTCCCAGGCCAGGGCTTGAACCTGTGCCCCCTGCATTGGCAGGCGGATTCCCAACCACTGCACCACCAGGGAAGTCCCTTTATTGTACTTTTATGAGTTTTCTAGAGGGGATTGTCTTCCAGAACACCCTAGTTTCATCAATCCTGAAAATATTTCTGCAATAATAACCTTACTCTTCAGGTTTCTTTAGACCTGTTTCCCGAATTGTGTACCAGAGCACACAAGTACCTTGATGGTCCTTGAAAGAAAAGGGGAGATTATACAGCCAAGTATGAAACTGGTTATATACACTGGCCCCTATTAAAGAGTCAAGATGCACATAAGAATATTAAAGACTCTGAGAAGTCCTGCAGAAAAAGAAATTGTTAATATGTGCTTTAAAGCTTCTCCCAGTAATATTGACCCAGGACCATCTTTTTATGTTATCCTATTAACATCCATAAAGCATACTTTTAGGAATATCTTCTTTACAAAATCTTATAGAAAAAATATTGAACTTATCCTTTTCTTGTCAATATTATATGACACACAGCTAACTTAAAATTCAGAAACAAGTTTCTAAGTTTTCCAAAAATTGAAAATAACAAAAATTGACTCAAGAGATATAGATATACTAAACAAAACAATGATCATGGAAGGAACTCATTACATTGTTAAATTAGGGTCTTGGCTATAAAAATACCAAAGAATTTCATGGATGAATGTTTTCAAACCTTCTAAGAACAGGTAATTCCTACACAATTTAAATTGTTTCAGGCATAGAAAATAAAGCATTCCAATTCGTAAAACAAAACCCAAACTACTATGACACTGACTCCAAAATCTGACAAAGACACCACAGAAAAGAAAATGATAAATCATCTCACTTATGAATATTAATGAAAGACAGTAAATAAAATCCAGAGAACAAAATGCAGCACTACATTAAAAGAATAATATGTCATGATCAAGTGGGGTTTATTTCAGGAATGCAAGACTGTTTAGCAATATGAAATCTCCTAGTACAATTGACTACAGGTTAAAGAAGAAAAACCCTTCATAAAATAGGAAGAGAAGAATACTTGTTTAAATAAAATGATAAGCATATCTCAAACCAGTTTCTAGCATTGTTCTTAGTGATGAAACACGTGCAAGCACACCCCCTGAAGTCAGAAATAAGTCAGGTGTGTGTTGTTTTCCTATTATTATTTACTATTTTTCTGGAAATATTATAGACAGTGAAATTAGACAAAGGGGTGAAATAATGATGATAAACATCGGAAAAGAAGGGGCAAGATTATCACTATTTAAAGATAATATGATTATATATTTGAAAAACTCAGAGAATCAATAAGAAAAAGTACTATTAGAAAGAATAGAGGAATCCAATAATGTGGTCACAAAATATATACAATGGCTTTGATAAAAAAATAAATGGGAAAATGATATAGGGAAAATATTCCAATTATAATTCCAACAATAAAAAAGTAGTAACAAGCCAAATACCTCAGAATAAGTGTAACAAGAAATATATAGTTGCTAAATGAAGAATGAGATTTGAATAAATGGATACATACACCTTTTTTTCTGGATAACAATATGCAATATTAAAACTATGAAAAAAATCTAATTTACATATATAGCCATTGTAATTCTAATTAAAATCCCAGCAGAGTAACTCTGAAATTCACCTAGAATAATAAATATGTAAGAATAGGCAATATATTTCAGTATTTTTCAAGTTTCTACCATGAATAATATGATGTAAAATAACATTAGCCAAGTAACAGAATATTCCTAAGATCTCACTGGCTTAATATAATAGAAATGTATATGTCGTTTAAGTCACAGTTGGTGAGGGTTTGCCTTGCTAGAGGTGCCTCTTTGTGATTGTTCAAGGATCCAGGCTTTTGTTATCTTGTGGCTCCACCTTTGTTTAAGTCCTCCGAGTTCTACCCGTTAGAGTTGCTTCTTAATGTCTTTGCCCATAAACACATATCACTCCCAGGCCAGATCTTAGACACACAGTCTTAACCTTTTGTGGAGCTAGGAAATTAGATCTAGCTGTGTATACTGGAAGATAATAAAACGTATTTTGACAAAACAGAGCAATCTGGCAACACTTTTATAATCAGAAACCAAAAAGCAGATTCTAAAATACATAATATGCATCAACTGTATCTGTCTTAAATATCAACAATCCAATTAACTAAGGGTATCAGTTCTTTTTAAAATACAGACTTCCCCTCTTAGGTTGAATAATACTATCTTACAAAGAGAAACCAATTGTTTGTAGCCTTATGGTGTGTAGAAACATGCCTTAGCATTTGTGCACAGCTGGGCTAATTGGAGGAGCTAAGTGGGTAGATTTTCTAGTAGTTCTCAGTGCTTTCAAACTTCGCTGAAATTTGTGTGGCCTTGGTGCTTTCTCCTACATCTGGAACATAGAATGAACAAAGCACATGGAACTCAATCTGGCAAATGTGTTGTACTGATGACATCTTGAGAACATGGGTGTCTTTCAACAATTATTACAGTCTGTGAACACAGATTTTATGTTGTATGAGCTATGAGCTTGGGAAATTATACGAGGATGTTTCCTAAACATATATTCTAAGTGTAGCCACTTCATAGTATTTTTGTGAGAATCAATTGCAATCATGTGTGCAAAATTACTGTTTTGCATAAGAAATGTACAATTTGGCAGATCTTTTAGATCTTTATTCTTTCCTCAAGTATAAATTGAGCACTTAGAGCACCAGACACTGTTCAAGGCACTGGGCATGGTGCCGTGCATGAAAAGGGACACACTTCCTGCTTTCAAAGAGCTTCCGGTTGGGGGTGCATGGCATACAGGGGACATAAGTGAATATATAAACAAGTAGAAAAGATAATTTGATAAATATTATGAGTGACATTAAACAGCCTAATGCTCTAGAGACTGGAGGGGAGCAGGGGCTGACTATAGAGCTAGGTAGGCGTGGTATGTTCCAGAAGGCAGAGCTTGTGATGACACCTGTATCATGAGAGGTGCAAGTTTAACAAAAACTCTCAATAAATATTTGCTGAATGAATGAGTTTACTTATTTATTTTTGATTCACCTTTAAATTCATTTTACATTATGAAGTAAAAGGTAAAAGGTTTTCAACAGCTGAAATAACTGTAAATAAGCATACAAATGATTTTCCTGATCTAAATGAAGTTATATGTTTGGACATCAGGCAGAATGACAGCTCAATCTGTCAGCTTTTTAAATGAACTAGAACTTTTAAAAAGAAATATAATTTTGTAATGAATGCAGCACTTAAAATTAGCCACAAATGTAAATGTTATGGCTTCTACTTCTGGCTACTCTCCCTGGGTCTCTGCTTTTGTGCTCACCCTGCTCTCTTCCTTTACAACACTGTTAGTGCCATCATTCTTGGTGACTTTATCCATGTAGCTTCTCCATCCTAGCAATTAAACAACTATACCTGTTTTCTCATCTATAAATTTGGACTCATAATTCCTTCCTAGTCACTCAGAGGACTGATGTAAGAATCAGTTGTCATGATTTATGTGAAAATACTAAGTTATATAGCATTATTTTATATTTTTCTAGGCTTGTAGACCATTCTAATGCACCAATGCTGTAATTTATTAAATGAGTATGTTGCTGACTTTCTCCACAATTTCCTTCATAGGAAAAGAAAAACGTACTTCTGGTTAATTAAATGCATATCTAAACTTTAAATAAAAACCATTTCCTACACTGGGCTTCAAGATGGCGGAGTAGTAAGACGTGGAGATCACCTTCCTCCCCACAAATACGTCAGAAATACATCTACATGTGGAACAACTCCTACAGAACACCTACTGAATGCTGGCAGAAGACCTCAGACGTCCCAAAAAATATATACTTTTTTTTTTCCTTTTTCTCTTTTTGTGAGTGAGTATGTGTATGCTTCTTTGTGTGGTTTTGTCTGTATAGCTTTGCTTTTACTCTTTGTCCTAGGGTTCTGTCTGTCCCTTTTTTTGTTTTTTTTTTTTGTTTTTTTTTTAGTATAGTTTTTAATGCTTGTTAGCATTGGTGGATTTCTTTTTTGATTTGGTTGCTCTCTTAATTTCCTTTTTTTCTTTTTAATTTTTTTTATTTTTTAATATTTTTTATTTTAATAACTTTTATTTTCTTTCTCTCTTTCTTTCTCTCTCTCTTTCCTTCCTTCCTTCCTTTCTTTCTTTCTTTCTCTCTCTCTTTCTTTCTTTCTTTCTTTCTCCCTTTTCTTCTGAGCCGTGTGGCTGACAGGGTCATGGTGCTCCATCCAGGTGTCAGGCCACTGCCTTGGAGGTGGGAGAGCCGAGTTCAGGACATTGGTCCACCAGAGACCTCCCAGCTCCACATAATATCAAACAGCGAACGCTCTCCCAGAGATCTCCATCTCAATGCTAAGACTCAGCTCCACTCAATGACCAGCAAGCTACAGTGCTGGAAACCCTATGCCAAACAAATAGCAAGATAGCAACACAAACCCACCCATTAGCAGAGTGGCTGCCTAAAATCATAAGGTCACAGACACCACAAAACAACCACCAGATGTGGTCCTGTCCACCAGAAAAATAAGATCGAGCTTCATGCACCAGAACACAGGCACTAGTCCCCTCCAACAGGAAGCCTACACAACGTGCTGAACCAACCTTAGCCATTGGGGATAGACACCAAAAACAATGGGAACTACAAACCTGCAGCCTGCAAAAAGGAGACCCCAAACACAGTAAGTGAAGCAAAATCAGAAGACAGAGAAACACACAGCACATGAAGGAGCAAGGTAAAAACCCACCAGACCAAACAAATGAAGAGGAAATAGGCAGTCTACCTGAAAAAGAATTCAGAATAATGATAGTAAAGATGATCCAAAATCTTGGAAATAGAATGGAGAAAATACAAGAAACCTTTAACAAGGACCTAGAAGAACTAAAGAGCAAACAAACAATGATGAACAACACAATAAATGAATTTTAAAATTCTCCGGAAGGAATCAGTAGTAGAATAACTGAGGCAGAAGAACGGATAAGTGACCTGGAAGATAAAATAGTGGAAATAACTACAGCAGAGCAAAATAAAGAAAAAAGAATGAAAAGAATCGAGGGCAGTCTTAGAGACCTCTGGGACAACATTAAATGCACTAACATTCAAATTATAGGGCTCCTAGAAGAAGAAGAGAAAAAGAAAGAGACTGAGAAAATATCTGAAGAGATTATAGTTGAAAACTTCCCTAATATGGGAAAGGAAATAGTCAATCAACTCCAGGAAGTGCAGAGAGTCCCAAACAGGATAAATCCAAAGAGAAATATGCCAAAACACATATTAATCAAATATCAAAAATTAAATACAAAGAAAAAATAGTAAAAGCAGCACGGGAAAAACAACAAATAACATACAAGGGAATTCCCGTAAGGTTAACAGCTGATCTTTCAGCAGAAACTCTGCAAGCCAGAAGAGAGTGGCAGGACATATCTAAAGTGATGAAAGGGAAAACCTACAACCAAGATTACCTTACCTGGCAAGGATCTCATTCAGATTCGATGGAGAAATTAAAACCTTTATAGACAAGCAAAAGCTAGGAGAATTCAGCACCACCAAACCAGCTTTACAACAAATGCTAAAGGAACTTCTCTAGGGAGGAAACACAAGAGAAGGGAAAGACCTACAATAACAAACCCAAAACAATTAAGAAAATGGTAATAGGAACTTACATATTGATAATTACCTTATATGTAAATGGATTTAAATGCTCCAACCAAAAGACATAGACTGGCTGAATGGATACAAAAATAAGACCCATATGTATGCTGTCTACAAGAGACCCACTTCAGACCTAGGGACACATACAGACTGAAAGTGAGGGGATGAAAAAAGATATTCCATGCAAATGGAAATCAAAAGAAAGCTGGCTTAGCAATTCTTATATCAGACAAAATAGACGTTAAAATAAAGACTATTACAAGAGACAAAGAAAGACCCTACATAATAATCAAGGGATCCATCCAAGAAAAAGATATAACAATAATAAATATTTATGCACCTAACATAGAAGCACCTCAGTACATAAGGCAAATGCTAACAGCCATAAAAGGGGAAATCAACAATAACACAATAATAGTAGGGGACTTTAACACCCCACTTTCACCAAGGGACAGATCATCCAAAATGAAAATTAATAGGAGACATGAGCTTTAAATGACACATTAAACAAGATGTATTGAATTGATATTTATAGGACATTTAATCCAAAAACAACAGAATATACTATCCTCTCAAGTGCTCATGGAACATTCTCCAGGATAGATCATATCTTGGGTCACAAATAAGCCTTATAAATTTAAGAAAATTGAAATTGTATCAAGTATCTTTTCCAACCACAATGCTATGAGACTAGATTAATTAATTCCAGGAAAAATTCTGTAAAAAATACAAGCACATGGAGACTAAACAATGCAATAATTAATAACCAAGAGATCACTGAAGAAATCAAAGAGGAAATAAAAAAAATCCCTAGAAACAAATGACAATGAAAACATGACAACCCAAAACCTATGGGATGCAAGAAAAGCAGTTCTAAGAGGGAAGTTTATAGCAATACAATCCTACCTCAGTTAACAAGAAACATCTCAAATAAACAACCTACCCTTACACCTAAAACAATTAGAGAAAGGAGAACAAAAATACCCCAAAGTTATCAGAAGGAAAGAAATCATAAAGATCCGACCAGAAGTAAATGGAAAAGAAATGAAGGAAACAATAGCAAAATCAATAAAACTAAAAGCTGCTTCTTTGAGAAGATAAACAAAATTGATAAACCATTAAACAGACTCATCAAGAAAAAAGGGAGTAGACTCAAATCAATAGAATTGAAATGATAAAGGATAAGTAACAACTGACACTGCAGAAATACAAAGGATAATGAGAGATTACTACAAGCAACTATATGCCAATAAAATGGACATCCTGGAAGAAATGGAAAAATTCCTTGAAAAGCACAGCCTTCCAAGACTGAACCAGGAAGAAATAGGATATGTAAACAGACCAATCATAAGCACTGAAATTGAGACTGTGATTAAAAATCTTCCAACAACAATAGTCCAGAACGAGATGGCTTCACAGGCGAATTCTATCAAATATTTAGAGAAGAACTAACACCTATCCTTCTCAAACTCTTCCAAAATTTAGCAGAGGGAGGAACACTCAGAAACTCATTCTATGAGACCACCATCACCCTGATACCACAACCAGAAAAGGATGTCACAAAGAAAGAAAACTACAGGCCAATATCACTGATGAACATAGATGCAAAAATCCTCAAAAAAATACTTGCAAACAGAATCCAACAGCACATTAAAAGGATCATACACCATGATCAAGTGTGGTTTATCCTAGGAATTCAAAGATTCTTCAACATATGCAAATCAATCAATGTGATACACCATGTTAACAAACTGGCAGATTAAAACCATATGATCATCTCAAAAGATGCAGAAAAACCTTTTGACAAAATAAATACCCATTTATGATAAAAACGCTCCAGAAAGTAGGCATAGAGAGAATTTACCTCAACATAATAAAGGCCATATATGACAAACCGACATCCAGCATCATTCTCAATGGTGAAAAACCGAAACCGTTTCCACTAAGATCAGGAACAAGACAAGGTTATCCACTCTCACCACTATTATTCAACATAGTTTTGGAAGTCTTAACCATAGCAATCAGAGAAGAAAAAGAAATAAAAAGAATCCAAATCAGAAAAGAAGAAGTAAAGCCGTCACTGTTTGCAGATGACAAGATACTATACGTAGAGAATCCTAAAGATGCTCAGAAAACTACTAGAGCTAATCAACGAATTTGGTAAAGTAGCAGGATACAAAATTAATGCACAGAAATCTCTTGCATTCCTATACACTAATGATGAAAACTCTGAAAGAGAAATTAAGGCAGCACTCCCATTTACCACCGCAACTAAAAGAATAAAATACCTAGGAATAAATCTACCTAAAGAGACAATAGACCTGTATGCAGAAAACTGTAAGACACTGATAAAAGAAATTAAGGATGATACAAACAGATGGACAGATATACCATGTTCTTGGATTGGAAGAATCAGCATTGTGAAAATGACTATACTACTCAAAACAGTCTACAGAGTCAGTGCAATCTCTATCAAACTACCAATGGCATCTTTCACAGAACTAGAACACAAAATTTCACAATTTGTATGGAAACACAAAGGACCCTGAAAAGCCAAAGCAATCTTGAGAAAGAAAAACC
The DNA here is from genome assembly GCF_011762595.2 of Tursiops truncatus. NCBI lineage: Eukaryota > Metazoa > Chordata > Mammalia > Artiodactyla > Delphinidae > Tursiops > Tursiops truncatus. The sequence goes on from NC_047050.1 coordinate 20,472,448, forward strand.
GAGCTGAAGGAATCAGGCTCCTTGACTTCAGACTATACTACAAAGCTACAGTAATCAAGACAGTATGATACTGTCACAAGAACTGAAATATAGATCAACGGAACAGGATGGAAAGCCCAGAGATAAACCCACACACATATGGTCACCTTATATTTGATAAAGGAGGCAAGAATATACAATGGAGAAAAGACAGCCTCTTCAATAAGTGGTGCTGGGAAAACTAGACAGCTACATGTAAAAGAACGAAATTAGAACACTCCCTAACACCCTACACAAAAATAAGCTCAAAGTGGATAAAAGACCTGTATGTAAGGCCAGACACTATAAAACTCTTAGAGGAAAACATAGGCGGAACACTCTATGACATAAATCACAGCAAGATCATTTTTGACCTACCTCCTAGAGAAATGGAAATGAAAACAAAATAAACAAATGGGACCTAATGAAAGTTAAAAAAGTTTTGCACGGTGAAGGAAACCATAAACAGACGAAAAGGCAACCCTCAGAACGGGAGAAAATATTTGCAAATGAAGCAACTGACAAAGGACTAACTTCCAAAATGTACAGGCAACTCATGCAACTCAATATCAAAAAACAAACAACCAAATCCAACAATGGGCAGAAGACTTAAATAGACATTTTTCTAAAGAAGATATACAGCTTGCCAACAAACACATCAAAGAATGCTCAACATCACTAATCATTAGAGAAATGCAAATCAAAACTACAATGATGTATCACCTCACACCAGTCAGAATGGCCATCATCAAAAAAATCTATAAACAATAAATGCTGGAGAGAGTGTGGAGTAAAGGGATCCCTCTTGCACTGTTGTTGGGAATATAAATTGATACAACCCCTATGGAGAACAGTATGGAGGTTCCTTAAAAATCTAAAAATAGAACAACCATACGACCCTGTAATCCCACTACTGGGCATTTACCCTGAGAAATCCATCATTGAAAAAGAGTCATGTACCATAATGTTCATTGCAGCTCTATTTACAATAGCCAGGACATGGAAGCAACCTAAGTGTCCATCGACACATGAATGGATAAAGAAGATGTGGCACATATATACAATGGAATATTACTCAGCCATAAAAAAGAAAGGAAACTGAGTTATTTGTAATGAGGTGGATGGACCTACAGTCTGTGATACAGAGTGAAGTAAGTCAGAAAGAGAAAAACAATTATCATATGCTAACCCATATATATGGAATCAAAAAAAAATGGCTATGAAGAACTTAGGGGCAGGACAGGAATAAAGATGCAGACGTAGAGAATGGACTTGAGGACATGGGGAGGGGGAAGGGTAAGCTGGGATGAAGTGAGAGAGTGGCATGGACATATATACACTATCAAATGTAAAATTGATAGCTAGTGGGAAGCAGCTGAATGGCACAGGGAGATCAGCTTGGTTCTTTTTGACCACCTAGGGGTGTGGGTTAGGGAGGATGGGAGGGAGACACAAGAGGGAAGAGATATGGGTATATATGTATATGTATAGCTGATTCACTTTGTTATAAAGCAGAAACTAGCACACCATTTTAAAGCAATTATACTCCAATAAAGATGTTAAAAAAAATTTCATAGCACTGCTTTAAAACATAGTGTGTGAGTGAATACGAATGATGATTCTCGGATTTTTGTCCCCTCAGCTGCTTGTCATCTTTGTGTTTTCATGGAAGTGTTTTTGGAAATTTTGTTGATTATCATCCACTTCATGAATATGAATTCTTGGGGTTGAAAAGATCACAAAGCAAATAAAAACAAATAGAAAAAAAAACCAACAACAGAGCCTATCTTTGTGTTATGAATTCTCTGATAGGAGTGGATAAGCTGATCAAAGAGCGCCCTGAAATACTGTTCCATAAATAGCTTACAAATAGCTTGATTTTAGAGATAGAGCATTCTAGAAGCTGAGTGATAAGGATCTTGTCTATCTTCAATATGCCTTTTAAATGTTATAGGTTTAGAGTTTAATATACTGTACAGGGCAATTTAGTCAGGTAACATGAAGTTACTTTTGGTAAAGTGTTTTTGGCAGAGTTAATGGCAACTTTGTTAGGAAAAACTAGGTAATTTCTCAATTCCACTCTCAATTATTCCAGAAATAGCTGTGATTTTCCACCAAAAGCTTTTTAAAGAACCATTGGTGAAAGATTCTAGCACGGATGGAGAACTCTTACTCAAAATTAAGCCCTATATCAAACATTAATATAGATATTTTTTAACCAAGGCTCCTTATTTCCTAGGAAATGGGGCTGTGCTCATTTCCATTCTTTCCAAGTGGGTGTCAATTTTGGACCTGTAAGCATAAATTGAGGCCAATTCCTGGATGTGCTGTCGGTAAAGTACCTATGTGTCAACAACCCTCTGGAATAGTGTGGTTCAATTTCCCCCAGAAGAAGCATTCTTTTTAGGGAGAAAATTTATGTTGATGATTTTCAAATTATTGGAACTCCTCAGGCAATTTTCCAGCTGGCCAACCCCTATATACTGACTTGAGAAGAAGTGCCAATTTTGGATTTTTGGCAGTTGCTAGCATGACCTGGTCAACTTCAAGAGGCAGCTCAGGGAGAGATTTCAGCATCACATTTTAACACAATTACTAGTTTGCTTCTGGATGGAATCCAGCACTTTATTTTTTAATATATGAAGTTCAATATCTGTTTAAAATCACTTTCTCTTTATGTTCTATTTGTGAGAAACTGAAGAGTCTCTAAGTTAGGAAAAATCTAAAACAAAATATTCTTTCATTTATGTATTTTAAAACTAATTTCTCTGATACTTCCATTCATTATATGATCATTTTGTATTTTTAGTGAAATTATTTATTTGTAGATGCAGAGTAATAATAATGATTATCTTTAAACTCTTGAGCAGTCTATAAATACTATTACAAAGGAATGAGACTGTGTGCTTCTGAAAGAGAACTGTGTTTCCTCTACATTATAGCACTACAGGGCACCACAGTGCCTAGCTTTGAAACACACACACACACACACACACACACACGCACGTACACAAAGAGGACCAAATTTTCACAATACATATCCAACCTCTGGGAGCAGAAAACATTTATTACTAACAATGATAGAATGTAGGTGGGATTGAAAAATTCTAAATTGATGGGGAATAGCTTACTGATGCCAAAGAAAAGAGAGACATAAATAACTTTTGAAAGCGTGACCATGAATAGATTCCTGAAGTTAACCAAGACTTAGTTTTTACACCTGCAAGATGAGGATAATAATACTCAACTTATATGATAATTATGAATATTAATAAAACACCGTGCCTAGTACCTAGTAAGTATTTAACAAATGGTAACATTTCTGAGAATCAGTATGGGCTTTGATGTCAAATTGTCCTGGGTTTGAATTTTGGCTCAATCGTTTACTAGCTGTATTATGATAGGGCAAATTAATGAACTGGGCCTCATTTTCCATCTAGTGTTAGATGAATAAATGAAAAGTATACAAAGTCAAGTATATAAAGTGTGCAACCCAGATGTCAATAAATGTTGTTTTTATGATTAATAAAACATGATCAGTTTGAAGATGCCCCAGTGGTAAAATTCGGTGGCACCAGCTGGCTCAGTGCTTTTCAATTTGCCTCCCATGGTGCTTGATTACTGGATGGACATTCTCTCCACGCTGTTTATGTAAAGTGTAAAATATATTGTTTTTCCACATGAATTTTCATTTGAAGAGAGAGTTGTGTCACTAAGAGAAGCTTAAAAAACATCCTTTTAGTCCAAAGGCATTAATTAACAGATGCTGTGGTTGAAACTCAGGAAAGTTAATAATGAAACAGTCAGGACTGGAATTCAGGTCAGCAGAATTCTGACTCGAAGTTATATGATATTTCCACTATTTCATTCTCAGTGGTAGTTTAGTTTTCACTTTAATTATATGGCTTCAGGAATCGAGACAATATCTGCAATTTTTTCTTGAACTATGTGCTAATTAAAAGAACCATGTGCTAATTAAAAAGAAGTGTTTCTAAAATTTGTTTTAAAGAATTACTGAAAAAGAAATGAAAATAGTATTATTAGGTGTATTAGTCTAGATTTTCCAGAGAAACAGAATCAATAGGAGATACACAGTTCTATCTATCTGTCTATCTATCATCTATCTATCTATCTATCTGGAGAGATCTATTATAAGGAATTGGTTTATATGCTTATAGAGGCAAAGAAGTCTCAAGACCTACATTCAGCATAGCTGGAATCCCAGGGGAGCCAATGGTATAATCTGAGTCTGAGTCTGGGGGCCTGAGAACCAAGAGAGTCTATGATGTTAACTTTAAGTCCAAGTTTGAGTCCAAAGGCAAGAGAAGACCCAGGTCTCAGCTCGAAGACTATCAGGCAGAGAGAGCAATTCTCTCTTGCTTTGTGTTTTGCTCTATTCAGACCTTCAATGGATTGGACACGGACCACCCATATCGAGGAAGGCAATCTGCTTTATACAATCTACCAATTCAAAAGTTAATCCCATCTGGAAATGCGTTCACAGACACACCCAGAATAACCTTTAATTTAACATCTGAGCACCCCATGGCTCAGTTAAGGTGACACATAAAATTAACCATTACACTAGGTAAAATACATTTTTATCACTGATTCCAAGTACAAGGATGCCTAGTTTTACTTCATTTCACTTTATCATGCTTTGCAGATGTTTCATTTCTTACAAATTGAAGGTTGTGGCAACCCTCCATGGAGTAAGTCTACCGGAATCATTCTTCCAACAGCATTTGCTCACTTCATGTCTCTGTGTCACGTTTTGGTAACTCTCAAAATATTTCAAACCCTCCACTGGCAAAATGATGATGACTTGCTGACGGCTCAGATGATGGTTAGCATATTTTAGCAATAAATTATTTTTTGAATTAAGGTATGTACCTTAATTTTTTTTAGACATAATGCTATTGCACACATAGATTATATTATAGTGTAAACGTAGTTTTTATATGCACTGGGAAAGCAAAAAATTCATGTGACTCACTTTACTGTGATATTTGCTTCATTACAGTGGTCTGGAACTGACCCCACAATATCTCCAATGTATATTTGTATAGATTTTTAAGATGTGCATATATTCTCCAATATCAATATTCACTCATTCTCAATACATGAAAGTTTAGTTTTTCATATGGCTAAAATAAATTTTCTACATATTCTAATGTGTTCATTCCCCAGTATATTACTTATTTAACATTGTCTGAGTCTGTTTTATGATAATTTATTGCTTAAATAACATCTATCAATTTGGTCAATATTATTTTATTATGTTTAGAATTCTTGTTATTCTGATATTGGTTCAGGGTATTTGATAGTAGTTTCCTTAAGTCTTGAGTTTCCCTTAAGTTTTCTTGGTATACACAAATATTCTGAAGTAAGGAGATCAAATAACCCAAATGGGTTTATTTTGAGTCCAGAAGAAAAATAATGTCATGACATTTATAAGAAATAAAATAATGGCAAGGATTTTCTGTGGTCATTCATACATAGCAAAACAGAAAAGTGTGAATTAATCAGATCATCTGTGCATACTAACCGACTCCTTAAGATTATTTTACCGTCCCTTGGCAGAGAGAGGGGGAAAAACAATACTTTCTTTCCTCTCTTCTTCAATATTTGACACTTTATGGAATTATAAAAACAATTAGGAAAGATTTCATTCAATTTTTACCTTGATGGTATTTGATAGCATATTTCATCCCATAGTTGATATATTCTGACACCTATTTATTAAGATGTATATAAAATTTTCCAAAAAATTGAAAGGTAGCATGTTAATAGATGCATTTCAACCTTTAAAGTACCAGTTTTAGTAACTGTCTAAATATTGAAAGTGTTACTCAATTAAAACTCCTCTGAAGTTATGTTATATTTCTATTTGAGCAAATCATTATTAATTTCTACTTCACCCAATTCAGCATTTTTGAGTATTTGACCAGGACTTGGATGAGGTTCACAAAAGTTTTGTGAATATCAAAAATTGCATCATGATAGAAATTTAATAGAACAAACTTGGAATAGTTTGGAAGTACTTTTCTATATACAATACTTTTGTTTAGAAAGGTGATCACTAGGCTATCTTCCTTCATTTCCTTAAGTCTTTAACGCTAACACCCTCTTTCTTTTCTTTTTTTTTTTTAACATCTTTATTGGAGTATAATTGCTTTACAATGGTGTGTTGGTTTCTGCTGTTTAACAAAGTGAATCAGCTATACATATACATATGTCCCCATATCCTCTCCCTCTTGCGTCTCCCTCCCACCCTCCCTATCCCACCCTCTAGGTGGTCACAAAGCACCGAGCTGATCTCCCTCTCCTGCTTTAAACATTCAACTCTTCCGGATTCTATGACACTACATTGCTATCTGGGAACATCAAAAATCCACTCTTGCCTCTCAGTGGGAATGCACACAACCAAGCCTCAAGACCTCTTATGGCATCTCGCCTCCACTGGTTTACATCCTTTATTATGACTTTTGCAATTTGATCACATAGTAATTGACTTCTACATTGCTCTCAGAAGCTTTGTTATGAGCTGCCCCAGGTGCCTGATATTTAGCAGACAGGTCCTTCTCCCCTCATGCCCTAGCTCCAGAGGGTCCAATATAATACATTTCCTCTGGTTTTATTCCTTGCTTTGGTGCTCTGCTGTCTCCACTGGCTTTACTTCTTGTTTTATAAGCTTGCCTAATGCACTTATTTATTTTTCTCCTTTATCACACCACCATGGCTCACAGCCTCAGGTGCCTCCTTGCAGCTGAATCCATATCAGCTTCGGTCTCTCTCTTGGGCTTCCACCCACATTTTTTTTTAATAACTATATATTTTATTTATTTATTTATTTATTTATTTATTTATTGGCTGCATTGGGTCTTGTTTGCTGCATGCAGGCTTTCTCTAGTTGCGGCGAGCAGGGGCTACTCTTTGTTGCAATGCATTGGCTTCTCATTGAGGTGGCTTCTCTTGTTGCGGAGCACGAGCTCTAAGCACGTGGGCTTCAGTAGTTGTGGCTCGAGGGCTTAGCTGCTCTGTGGCATGCGGGATCTTCCCGGACCAGGGCTTGAACCCGTGTCCCCTGCATTAGCAGGCAGATTCTCAACCACTGCACCACCAGAGAAGCCCTTCACCCGCGTTTAAAACCACCTGCCAGACATTTTTGGGGTGTTTTGCTCTCACCTCAAATTAACAGGTTTCTCCTACTTCCATTCTTCTATATCACTACCCATGACAACAATACTATCTTTGTAATCTCTCTAAGTTGTCCTCTTTCTTGTTCTGCATTTAAGGCTTTTACTAGATTGTTCTTTTTCTAAATTCTCTTAGATATGATGTTCCTTAACAGTTCTTGCTTATTTGACCTAATCTATTGACTGTTAATTCTAATTCATCAACAATTTGCCAAATGAAGTCTCTCATCTTATCTCTTCCAGGTACTTCAGCTAGATTATTCCTCCTAAAGCATCGCTCTATGCATATAACTGTCTAGATCAAAACCATCAGTGATTATATCTCTGCTCAGTTAATTGGAGTCCACATTCCTTATGCATTATTTAAGATCTCAAATATTCTGGCCCCATCCCACCTTTTCCACATATCACACATGACTCCCTCTTTCCAAACACAATTTATTTGTAATGCCCCAATATGCCTCACATATTATTCTCTTCACCTTTGCACACAGGATTTGCTTCACCTAGAATGGTCACCCTCATCATAATTGCTCTGAATTTTGGTCATTTTAAGTCATTCTTTGGTCCAACTAAAGTTCTACCTCTTTCATAAAATTTCTGAGAGGTAATTTTTGTTTTTGAACTTCTAAAGAACTCCTTTCACTCATTTGGCAAAATTGTCAACACAATATTAATACACACTATCTTAGAGGCATATATTTTTTCTTCTCAAAAATAATGTATGTTCCTTAGGAGTTTCATTTTCCCATTTCTATATTAATTTGTATATAATTTGTTTTGATATAATAGATAAATCTGCTGTTGTATTTTAGTCTCTTATCAGCTTCATATCATATTTTAGATCTAGATTTTATCCTAAAAATCATTATTTTTCAATAATTTGATTTCTCTTTTCTGAAGAACTGCACAGTGGTTCAGGATTGGGTGCTGAAGTGTCCAGGTAGGGAAAGGTCAACTGGTGAAACATCTGCCCTTCCCCTATTTCTTATTTTAAAAATCTATATTGGGAGTTTTTATTCTATGGTTTTACCAGCACAAAACTCTATATTGGAAAGGTGAAACTCAAAGTCACATGGACATTTAGTATTGTTTATTTTAACATTATCTTTATTAAATAGGATTAGTATTTTAGATATATTTTACCTAATAAACAAAACTTTACAAAATAAATTGAGGGAGTTTTGTCAACTGAGAGCTCAAAAGATTAACTGTGTGATGTATCTAACAAAAAGTGAAAGCATGATTTTTATTGCATTGTAAGAAATTTAGAACAATTCTGTCAGGATAAACACTTTTCCAGTATGAGACACATCACTTGTAGGAACACTGACAGAACCTGATAGATTTAGAGGTTAGTACATGGAATGTTGAGGGAAGTCAAAAACCATAACTTTGAGAAATGACAATGTATTGGGGATAGTATTTAGCTCAAAAAGAGAAATACTCATAGAAATATGGTACATATTTTGAAGGGCTATCTTATGGTTGAAATGTCAACTTGTTTTGTGTGATTTCCAAAGGCAGAACCAGAAACAATGAGAGTTTAGAGGCATATTTTAGCCCAATATCAAAAATCATGTTCTATTGGAGGGTCTGAAACATGAGATGGACTGCTACATAATGTATAGATACTTCCATGTTGTTGAAAATATTTAAAAAGAAATGTTTATTTCCTTATCTTTATTGATGTTTCCTGTGCACTTAAATTGTACTTTTATGACACTACCTTCTACCTTGCTTAATAGTTTAGTAAAATATTAAGAGTAACATACACGTAGGTGTGTATGTGTGTGTGTATCTTGAAGCTCTTTTTTTAACATTAGCTGGGGCTCCAGAGGTTAAAAAACATATAATCCTTGCCAAGTCCATAGAAGTTCTGGATGAGTTAAGAATCTGGGAAAGCAGTTCCACTAATGTTAGTAATCAGCCACTTTAATTTACTGTATGGGGTTAAAGGATTGACAGAGAACACCTTTAGAGAAAATTATTCTTTAGTAAGAAAGGGGAGTAAGATACTTTACTCTTACCTGAAGCCAGTGAGTAGAACTTTAAAGTTTATTTATATCCCTGAAGTTTAGGGAACTGGTGTCTGATTCTTGACAAGAGAATTCTAAAGGCAAAAAGAACATAGGCAAAGCACCTGTTTGGCAGCAAAGACAAAGGGAAAGAAGACTGCCTTGCAAGCCAACTGCACCTTCAGATTTGCAGAATGTTTGTATAAATTTTTCCTTAAGCCAAGTAGACCCATGGGAGAGACATTGAGGGGAATACTTTTTCATCCACAAAGATCACTGGGAAAATTCAAAGTTTCAGCTGCTGGAAGGAAAAGAGTCGTCTGCATCATGCAAATTGCAATTGGAGATATCTAATGGGGTAAACTCTGAGAAACCCAGTGAAGAGTCCAGAAGAGTCAACCCTGAGTATATGAAACCTAAAGTACATGGATGATTTTCGATGACAGTACCAATCACCCACACAAGCCTGGGGGGAGAGGGTCATTTCCCCTTGTCCCTCTCTCCCTGAGCCCCAGGAGGGACTGGATACTGTGACTTGAGAGTGGATCTCAGTAAAGTCACTAGCTAAGGGAAGACCTCCTCCTCTGCTAACTTTCCAAATTGTGGTAGCACTAAGCTAGATGAGGGAAGACCTCAACTGTTGACAGTTCAGAATTTTGATTACTACACTGGATTGGACATTTTAATTACCAAACTGAGACTGTTGCTATGAATACAATGAGGAGAGGACTATTAATTATTCAAGACCAAAAGTGATAGAGCTTGCTTCAGGTGTCATCAGGGGCAAGAAAAGAATTAGCCCACAGAGTTATTTATTTATAATAAATAAATCTGAAATCTATGAATTTGTGAGGCATGTGTCCATGAAGAATGTCATATAAGCTATACAACCCTCTGGGGTAGGAAATGACAATATTTCATGATTTAAATGCTCCCAGCTGTATATTTGAGACCTCTTCGATTTTTCTAGGCCAGAGGTATATTTTCAATATAGGAAAGGACATGGAGAGGCATCCTAAATCTTCAGGGTACTCTCTGATTTATGTCTTGTGGTTTATCTCTTTTAAATTACTAGTAAAACTTGAGATGAGGTAAGATCTCTGATTAACGTGCATCTAATTTCACAATCAGCCTTTATGGGTTACTTAAAAACTGCATTTGCATCTTTATTCCTGTCCTGCCCCTAGGTTCATCAGAACTTTTTTTTTTTTGATCCCATATATATGTGTTAACATACTGTATTTGTTTTTCTCTTTCTGACTTACTTCACTCTGTATCACAGACTCTAGGTCCATCCATCTCACTACAAATAACTGAATTTCATTTCTTTTTCCATTGTATATATGTGCCACATCTTCTTTATCCAGTCATCTGTCGATGGACACTTAGGTTGCCTCCAAGTCCTGGCTATTGTAAATGGATCTGCAATGAACATTGTGGTACATGACTCTTCTTGAATTATGGTTTTCTCAGGGTATATGCCCAGTAGTGGGATTGCTGGGACATATAGTAGTCTGATTTTTAGTTTTTTAAGGAACCTCCAAACTATTCTCCATAGTGACTGTATCGATTTACATTCCCACAAACAGTGCAAGAGGGTTCCCTTTTCTCCACACCCTCTGCAGCATTTATTGTTTGTAGATTTTTTGATGATGGTCATTCTGACCGGTGTGAGGTGATATCTAATTGTGGTTTTGGTTTGCATTTCTCTAATGATTAGTGATGTTGAGCACACTTTCATGTGTTTGTTGGAAATCTGTATATCTTCTTTGGAGAAATGTCTATTCAGGTCTTCTGCCCATTTTTGGATTGGGTTGTCTGGTTTTTTTTTGATATCAAGCTGCCTGAGCTGCTTGTATATTTTGGAGATTAATCCTTTGTCAGTTGCTTTGTTTGCCAATATTTTTTTTCCCATTCTGAGGGTTGTCTTTTAGCCTTGTTTAAGGTTTCCTTTGCTGTGCAAAACCCTTTAAGTTTCATTGGGTCCCATTTGTTTATTTTGTTTTTATTTCCATTTCTCTAGGAGGTAGGTCAAAAAGAATCTTGTTGTAATTTATGTCATAGAGTGTTCTGCCTATGTTTTCCTCGAAGAGTTTTATAGTGTCTGGCCTTACATTTAGATCTTTTACCCATTTTGAGTTTATTTTTGTGTATGGTGTTAAGGAGTGTTCTAATTTCATTCTCTTACATGTAGCTGTCCAGTTTTCCTAGCACCACTTATTGAAGAAGCTGTCTTTTCTCCATTGTATATTCTTTCCTCCTTTATCAAAGATAAGGTGACCATATGTTCGTGGGTTTATCTCTGGGCTTTCTATCCTGTTCCATTGATCTATATTTCCGTTTTAATGCCAGCACCATACTGTCTTGATTACTGTAGCTTTGTAGTATAGTCTGAAGTCCGGGAGCCTGATTCCTCCAGCTCGGTTTTTCAAGATTGTTTTGGTTATTCGGTGTCTTTTGTGTTTCCATACAAGTTGTGAAAATTTTTGTTCTAATTTTGTGAAAAATGCCATTGGTAGTTTGCTAGGGATTGCACTGAATCTGTTGATTGCTTTGGGTAGTATAGTCATTTTCACAATGATGATTCCTCCAATCCAAGAACATGGTCTATCTCTCCATCTGTTTGTATCATCTTTAATTTCTTTCAACAGTGTCTTATAGTTTTCTGCATACAGGTATTTTGTCTCTTTAGATAGGTTTATTCCTAGACATTTTATTCTTTTCGTTGCAGTGGTAAATGGGAGTGTTTCCTTAATTTCTCTTTCAGAGTTTTCATCATTAGTGTATAGGAATGCAAGAGATTTCTGTGCATTAATTTTGTATCCTGCTACTTCACCAAATTCATTGATTAACTCTAGTAGTTTTCTGGTAGCATCTTTAGGATTCTCTATGTATAGTATCATGTCATCTGCAAACAGTGACGGCTTTACTTCTTCTTTTCTGATTTGGATTCCTTTTATTTCTTTTTCTTCTCTGATTGCTGTGGCTAAAACTTCCAAAACTATGTTGAATAATAGTGGTGAGAGTGGACAACCTTGTATTGTTCCTGATCTTAGTGGAAACGGTTTCAGTTTTTCACCATTGAGAAAGATGTTGGCTGTGGGTTTGTCATATATGGCCTTTATTATGTTGAGGTAAGTTCCCTCTATGCCTACTTTCTAGAGTGTTTTTATCATAAATGGGTGTTGAATTTTGTTAAAAGATTTTTCTGCATCTATTGAGATGATTATATGGTTTTAATCCTTCATTTTTTTAATATGGTGTATCACATTGATTGATTTGAGTATATTGAAGAATCTTTGCATTCCTTGGATAAACCGCACTTGATCATGTTGTATGATCCTTTTAATGTGCTGTTTTATTCTGTTTACTAGTATTCTCTTAAGGATTTTTGCATCTATGTTCATCAGTGATGTTGGCCTCTAGTTTTCTTTCTTTGTGCCATCTTTGTCTGGTTTTGGTATCAGAGTGATGGTGGCCTCGTAGAATGAGTTTGGGAGTGTTCCTCTGCTAGATTTTAGAAGAGTTTGAGAAGGATCGGTGTTAGCTCTTTTCTAAATGTTTCATAGAATTCGCCTGTGAAGCCATCTGGGCTTGGTCTTTCGTCTGTTGGAAGATTTTTAATCAGAGTCCGGGGTGTGTGTGGCATTTGGATAGTGACCTGTGCTTGCACACAGGATTCTTGGTGGCTGCAGCAGCAGTGTTAGTATTTCATGCCCATCTCTGGGGTCCAAGCTGATATCCATGGCTCATGCCCATCTCTGAAGCTCGTTTAGGTGGTGCTCTGAATCTCCTCTCCTCAGACACCCTGAAACAATGGTCTCTTGCCTCTTAGTTAGACTTTTTCCCAGACTCCTTCCCGGCTAGCTGTGGCACACTAGCCCCCTTCAGGCTGTGTTCACGTAGCCAACCCCAGTCCTCTCCCTCATATTTGACCTCCGAAGCTCAAGCTTCAGCTCCCAGCCCCCGCCCGCCCCAGCGGGTGAGCAGACAAGCCTCTCAGGCTGGTGAGTGCTGGTCAGCACCGATCCTCTGTGCGGGAATCTCTTCGCTTGCCCTCCGCACCCCTGTTGCTGCTCTCTCCTCCGTGGCTCCGAAGCTCCCCACTCCGCCACCAGCAATCTCTGCCCGCGAAGGGGCTTCCTAGTGTGTGGAAACCTTTCCTCCTTCACGGCTCCCTCCCAGAAGTGCAGGTCCCATCCTTATTCTTTTGTCTCTGTTTTTTCTTTTGCCCTACCGAGGTATGTGGGGAGTTTCTTGCCTTTTGGGAGGAAGTCTGATGTCTTCTGCCAGTGTTCAGTAGGTGTTCAGTAGGAGTTGTTCCACATGTAGATGCATTTCTGATATATTTGTGGGGAGGAAGGTGATCTCCGTGTCTTATTCCTCTGCCATCTTGAAGGTCCCCCTTATGGTCTCACATTCTCACTTTCTATTATGTTAAGTTAAATATGAAAACTTTCAAGTGTTGTCTGAGGATGAGTATAAGTTTATTTTAACCTTTATAATTCACAATTCTATTAAATATTTTAAATATTCAATGTTTAACTATTCACAGTGTGGGCCTATCATTAAAAATTGCAATTTATGAAACACCATTCTCTTAAATGTGCTTTTTATAATGAAATATTTCAAAGGCCCAGAACTGACTTATTCAAGCAGTATTTTTTTTTTTTTTTTTTTTGCGGTACACGGGCCTCTCACTGCTGTGGCCTTTCCTGTTGCAGAGCACAGGCTCCGGATGCGCAGGCTCAGCGGCCATGGCTCACGGGCCCAGCCGCTCCGCGGCATGTGGGATCTTCCCAGACCGGGGCACGAACTTGTGTCCCCTGCATTGGCAGGCAGACTCTCAACCACTGTGCCACCAGGGAAGCCCAAGCAGTATTCTTTTTAAACACAATATCAGAGTAAGTATTTTGGTAACTCCATGAAATTAATTACTTATAACTGGATTTGAATTGTGTAGATGATTATATAGAAACATCATTGTATTGGGAATTGCTTGATTTCTGGTAGAAATAGAACTTATTGGTCTTGTGACCTATGAAAAATGTTCACTTTGACTAATTTTGTGGCTCCCTAAATCACTATGTCTTCATCTCAGTCTATAAAATTCGAGATATAGTGGTTGTTTTGCTGGCACTCCAGATAGTTATGCAATACATGCATTTAATACATATTTATCAAGTGTCTAATATGCAGCAGAATGGTAACACTTTGTCATGTCTGAAGATTTATTCCTAGTCCTTTCTTGTTCACTTTTCTTTGCTAACTTTTAATTTTGACTTTAAGTCCTATTTTACATACCAAAAATGTGCTCAATTTAAGTGTACAGTTTTTCTGTTTTTTAACAAATGTATACCTAGCATATATACACCAGTGACACAAACATCATGATCAAGTTACTAACATTTCTATCTCCCCCAAACGTTCCCTGCAACACTTTGTAGTTAATCCCATTGATTTCTGTCACTAGAGATGAGTTTTTCCTGCTCTAGAACTTCATATAAATGGGTTCATGAAGTGTGTACTCCTTTATACCCAACTTTTTTGCTCAGCATAGTATTTTGGAGATTCACTCATGTTGTTGCTTGTGTCAGTAGTCCTTTAATAACTGAGGAGCATTCCCTTGTATGAATACACCACAATTTGTTTATTCATTCACCTGTTTATGGACATATGGGTTATATTAGTTTTTGACTATTATGGATAAGAGTACCAACAACAGTTATGTACAAATATTTTGTCAACATTTATATTCATTTATTTATTTTTTTGTAATACCTAGAAGTGGAATTTCTGGGTCATTTGGGAAACATATTCTCAACCTTATGTAAGAAACTATCAAACAGTTCTCCAAAAGGTTGTACCATTTGTTATTCCCCAAAATAATATGTGAGCATTCCTGCTGCTTCACATTCTTACCAATACTTTGTACTGTCAGTATTTTAAGTTTTTGCCATTTTAATGGGTATGTATTGACACCTCATTTTGGTCTAAAGGCATTTTCTTCATAATTAAAATATTTAGCATCTTTTCATGTTCTTACTGACATTTCATATATCATCTTTGACGAAGTGTCTGTTAAAATGATTTGACCAATTTTTTCTTTTCACCTGGGTTGTCCTCTTAGTTCTGACTTGTCCTCTTAGTTCTGACTTGTAGATATTACATATATTTAGGATATCAGTGTTTTGTCAGATATATGTATTTTGAGTATTTTCTCCCAGTCTATATCATGCTTTTTAACTTTATCATTCTTGAAGAGCAAACGTTTTTTATTAAAAAAATCCAAAATATTTTTTCTTTTATGGTTAGTGTTTTGAGTGCCCTTGCTTACTCCATGGTTACAAATAATTTTCCTTACATTTTCTTTTAGAAATTTTATAGATTGAACCTTTACCTTCAGATATGTGGTACATTTTTTATGCGAATTTTTAGATATAGATGAGATACCTAGTCCAGTATCAATTATTTCATCATAGCTGAAAGCAGATGCTCTTTAGGCCTCTTCTTTGCTGTATTATGAATGATCAGTAGAGTTCAGCATCACCATGAATTTTCCCAATTTTCTGGGAGCATCTTGGTAGGAGAATACAGCTGTGTGTTTGTGTTTGCCTGTAAAAAGACATTGGTGAAAAGAACAGTTTGTTCTATTTCTCTGATGTGTTATGTAACTGACTCATATAGGATCTTACAAACTGGAATAAATGTCCCATGGTCAGACTTGAATTGCTGTACTATATATGTGTACTATTTAAATGAGCTATGTATATTGTTACATATGCATATACATGTAGTTATATATACAGTTTTATATATATATATTTTTTTTTTCAAAGAACATTCATTTGTATAAAGTATATCAATTTGTCTTCACAATCTGTTCAGAGAAATAGGTTAGTCCAGGTGGGGACCATATTGTATTGATGAGGAAATCAATACACATTGAAGATTTATCCCTTGTTCATAGGTTCCTAGAGGCAGATGAAGTTAAAATTTAAGTCTTTACCCCAGTCCCAGTGTTTTTTCTACTTTAAAAGGCTAATGCCCATTGATGAAGAGAGAAATAATTTTTGGTTTAAAACATAATGTAGGAGAGAATGTACAGAAGTAGAGATCAGGAAGTGGAGTAATATAGTGGGAGATTGGTAATATAGTAATAAGTTGATAAGTAGAAGTATAGAGAGACCAACTTTTATTAACACCAAAATATAGAGGATACACAGACAGTGGCAACATATAACTTCTTGGACTAGTCATATCTGTTTTTTGGTTAAAAAAAAAAAAGCAATAAGATCACTAGGCTATTTTGTGTCCTCTGTGTTAACCACTTCTTTTACTCTTATGTAGATACCAGATGAAATTGGTGATGGGGAGAAGTCTGCTTCTTGGTTTGTTTTTTAAATAGTTGTTAACAGTAATGCCAGTTAATTTTTATGTACTACTTACACAAAACACTTTCAATTTTTTTCATATTTTAAAGAAATCTTGCAAGAATAATCGTTGGAATAATAACTCCAGGGTACATATATTTTAAAGATAGTTCTAGAACACAAAAAAATCACTGTGTAGTAATTGGGAATAATTCCAAAAACAATATAAAAACACATTACTTTCCCCTATATTTACAAGCACTAATATAGGAAAATATATTAAACCAAATCTTTGAGGACTTAAGTAATATCATTACTTAAGTGTCGTATACTTGATGTTGGAATACATGTTTACAGATTTTTCTGTTTTGGAATTTGATTTTTTCTTGCACATTTTGAAGCTTGCTTGATTGTGAATGTGTATGTTAAGTTGGAAATTTGATTCATGCTTAACAGGGAGGTTTTATTTTTGATGGCCTTCCTTTTACCTTTTAGTGCAATAAATAATCCTCTGCTTCTAGTCTACGTCACTTTACAAAGCCTGCTAACCTCAGGGTTGACAAGGGTTTTTATTTCTTCTGTACCAACCACATATACCTTACATATTGGCATTTTAATGAGGTAACATACTGTTATATTTTCAAGTGAAGGAAGGCAATTTCTTTTTTGGTGGACGGTTTTCTTTTAAAGATCTGATTTAGCTTTTTAACTTGATTCAGGTTTGAAAAGAAATATGACTCAACCTTTCTCATTTTATACATGAAGAATGATTCCTGGAAAATTCAGTAGCAAATGCAGTAATTTCTAACTTTAAACAAGGAAGATCTTTACTTCTTAGACTATTATATTTGAATACTACTTGTAGTTCAGGTTTTTTTTAAAAAAATCTTTCTTTAAATTAAGATGATACATCATTCTCTTTAATATCAATTTTACTACAAAATATGAACTATTGAAGAATCATTCGATTTAAGTAGAGATGTATGCTCAGTTTTCTATTGTTTAAAATGTTAGTCCTCTCTCAAAGACTGTGAGTAGGAGTGTTATTGTTACATGTTTTCACAGGACAGTTAGCCATATTTATGACAATTTTATTTATTTATTTTTTAATTTAGTTTTTTAAAGATTTTTTTTATGAGGACCATTTTAAAAGTCTTTATTGAATTTGTTACAATATTGCTTCTGTTTTATGTTTTTTGGATTTTTTGTGAATAATGAGGCATGTTGGATCCTAGCTCCCAGACCAGGGATCGAACCTGCACCCCCCTGCATTGGAAGACAAAGTCTTAACCACAGGACCACCAGGGAAGTCCCTTGATGACAATTTTAAAATTTTCATGCTCTATAATATAGCGATTCTAGAAAACCATCTAACAGAACGTTTGTTTAGGTATACAAAATTACTTATAAGTTAAATCCATTGCAACATTATATGAAATAGTTAAAAAATGTACACCACCTGCATAGAAGCTCCATGAGGGCAGGGACTTTATCTAGGGACTTTATCTGTTTGATCTGTCTTGTGTATAAGGGCCTAGGATACGTAGGAACTCACTAAATATTTATTTAATTTGTTAAATATATTCCCAAGTATTTTATTCTTTGTGATGCTATTATGATTGGAATTGTCCTCTCAATTTCATTTTCAGGTTATACCTTGCTCATATATAACATACAATTGATCTTTGTATATTAATCTTGAATGCTGATTTTCAGTATATCAGTAGATGCTATTTTCTGTATTTTTTTTTCTAGATCCTCTTCCCGTAAGATAAACTGTCATGAAATTTTTAAACAATTCATAAAAAATAATTCAATAATTATTTATTGTAAATAATACATGTCCTTTTAACAGAGTTACCAATACAGAAACGTGTAGGGAAAAACATAAAATTCAGCACCCATATTTAACCATGAGTCTAAACGTGTGTCTGTGGGTGTATGTGTACTGATGTGTGTTTGATCACAGAGAGATTTGTTTTACATAGATGGACATTCTCATCCTTTTGTGTAAATAAAATAGTTTTACATCATTAATTTTAATGACTGCCTGATATTCTATATACTATAATTTATTCAATAGAGTATAATTTATTTAATTATCAGTTAACGTTAAGTTAAAACTTACAGCCATTGTAAATAAGACTAACATGAACATTCTCCAATGCATAACTTTGAGATAAATTTGTGTGATATCTCTTTAGGAGAGAATTCCTGGAACGCTCTTGTTGTGCCCAGAAATGCTCACATACAACCCTAGGATCCAGTAGAACCTTTATAATAATTTACTTTCCCATCAACATTACATGAAAATCTCAATTCCCCACACACTGGCTGATGATGTTTTTTTTTCCTTAAATTTTTAAACCATTCCAAATGTATTTTAATCATTTACAATGTATTCCTAGTTATCAAGGATACCCATTTACTCAATTTTTCTTAATTCCAAAAAGGAAAGAAAAAGAAAGAAAAGAAAGAAAGAAAAAAAAAAGAAAAGAAAAAAACAGACAGGTAACAATTTTCTTACAGGTGTTATCTTTAAACCACAAGATTCAGAATTTTAAGGGACATTAGTGGTTCTTTTTCGACCTCAGCTCTTAATAAGAAACTGTTTTCTGTAGCAATCCTGACAGACAGCTGTCATGTTTTTAATGACTACCTCAGTTGAAAGAGAACATGACTAACCTCAGCCAAATAAATAGACATTTTATATTATTAAAGGTTTCTTTTTTTGTCGTGGGTGAAAATCTACCCTTTTGAAATTCTACCAAATGGATCAGACTTGTTTCTGAGGCAATACAGCTTTTTTTCCACTGCTTCTTTCACATTAGAGGTTTTTATATATGAGAAGACATTAGTTGTGTCTTAGTGTCTTAGTTACTTGTTTCTAGAAATTTTCTAGTATAATTAAAAATGATAAGATTCAGTTTTTGTAGACTGCAGTCTGGTAAATCGCCTCAAACTCTGTTTAACAAGCTATTTTATTCCTTCACTCTGCGTTGCTGATAGGTTTTAGAAGTTTGATAGTTTTTATATGTAATCTGGATACACTTAAATAAAAGTAAGATTTTGAAGAAACAAAACATTAAAAAATTGACAATTAAAACTTTTGGGGATAATCTGACTTTCTGCAATTTAGTACAGAAAGTGGTTTTCCCCATTTGGTTAAGAGTGAGAGTAGCAAAAACATAAGTGAAGGTGGTTTCTGTCTAGTAGAAGAACCTCACACTTGTATCCTGCCCTGAAAATTATATGTTAAAATCTTAAATTTGTTGTCTGTTTATGTCTTAACATGTATATGCAGAAAATCAGATAAAACAATAATACTCCAATGTTCTATTTTTTTCTTGAAAACATTTCCTATAACCTTAAGGATATGGATGAGCTCATCTGAAGTATTCACTGGTTTTTCTAATAGAGATTTTATTGATTTTGGTATATAGTTTGTTAATAATTAATAACATTAAGTTTATATTCCATTGTGACAAGATGGATAAAGAGTATATATCTCTCTCTATTTCTGTGAAGGTGTTTTGAAGACTTTTATTTTTTGGACTTAAAAAAAAAGAAGAAAAATGTCTAAACTGTCAACACAAAATGCATAAATATTTATAAATACTTAGATTCTTCTTTTTAGTTGTAATACTAGATTTAACCAGGATTGGATGAATAGTAATTTGAACTAGACTAGCCTGTGGCTTTTTGACCTATGCTGTATTGTAATTACTGCTTTTTGGCCAGGACTACTCTACACCTCATTGCCTCATTGCAACCGTTTTTTGAATCTTATTAAAGCTAAAAAAATAGGCAATAAATGTAGCACAATGTTAATGTAAATGTTGTCATCCAAACTGCAGGTCCTGCCACCCTTTTACTCATTGTTCATTTACCTTTAAGTGTCCGCAGTGGGCAGGTGACACTCTTTCTTTTTCATATGTGAATGATGAATATATTTCATGCTATTTCACATTTTGACACTGATTCTCATTACAGTTTTTCTTTTTGTAATATGCAGTTGATGGGAAGTCAGTTTTTCTGTATATGATAGACTCCATCATTTGCACTGTAGTGTATCTCTTGGCAGTGAATTTATTACAATAGCACATCCCAGTGGTTTGAACAGAAAGAACTCAAGTTCTAATCTAGACCCAGACCCTATGTATATCTGCTTGTCAAATGGACACCCTACTCAGAAAAATAAATATTCCTAAATAGCTCTTACTTCATTTGTCCCCTACTTCAAACCCTAACAAAACTGGAAAAAATATTCTTTCTTATAAATGTTTAAATGTGTATTATTTATAAGAAAATTCCCATTTAATAACATCCATATAATATTAATATTTAATCATTCATTAATCCTACCAGACCTTGGTTTGGATGGCAAACACCTGAATACTTTTTAAATATTATGAAGTATTTCGGCCCAATTCCTTATTATTAGCCCTTTTATTTCATGAAAAAGGCAAAGAAGTGATAGATTTATCATGTAAGTGAAGAAGATGAGGATGAGAATTTGAGAATGTGGAGCTTACATTTTGATATTAAAGTAGATTGTACTAAATATAATCAATTGTTCAGATAGTCTCAACATGGAGGAATCAGGTGAGACATGCTGTTTCAGAAACACACAAACGTCTCAAACATTCATACGGTGCTTAGTGACATCTTAAAGTGTTTTAGTCTACTTTTATTAATCAAATTCTCATTAAGTCTAACATAGACTAAGGTTTTTTTTTTTGTTTATTTATTTATTTTTTAAATTTTTGGCTTCGTTTGGTCTTCGTTGCTGCGCGCAGGCTTTCTCTAGTTGTGGCGAGCGGGGGCTACTCTTCGTTGCAGTGCGCGGGCTTCTCATTGCGGTGGCTTCTCGTTGTGGAGCACAGGCTCTAGGCAAGCAGGCTTCAGTAGCTGTGGTTCGCCGGCTCTGGAGCACAGGCTCAGTAGTTGTGCATGGGCTTAGTTGCTCCACGACATGCGGGATCTTCCCGGACCAGGGCTCAAACTTGTGTCCCCTGCATTGGCAGGCAGATTCTTAACCACTGCGCCACCAGGGAAGCCATAGACTAAGGTTTCTTTAACTGTTTAAAAATTTTTATGTCAGTCTACTGAAAACAAATTGATCAGCTATTATTTGAGCATTTTATACCTGTTATTTTAAGATATAAATATTTTAGTTTTTCTCATTAAAAATTTGTTTTGAATTATCTTCTTAGATAAACATAATTATTTTTCACTTCCTTTCTTCCATTCTTTTCTCTTCCCCCCATCCATCAATGGATGGGACTTCTATTAAAAGAATTTTTTCCAATTCCCATTTATGAAAGATACTAAAGCAAAAAAGAAATGATACATAGATAAAAAAGAAAACAAAGGCAGAAGCAATTTTGTCTTCAATGGCACTAGAAACAGTGTCACATGTGATTCTGCTCAAAACTCTTCTTTGAGATGACGTGGTAACCTTCTCCCCAGGTTTCAGTCACTTCTGCTTTTCCACCCAATTTCCCCCATTGGTAAGAAATATTTCCCCAAGAGGACCTTCCATCCCACCTGTTTTATCTACTTTCTTTATCTTTGGGCAGATGAAATTGTTAGCAAGGTAAGTAAGGTTTTAAATTGCTTCACTGATAGCAAATAGAAATTCCAGCTGCTAACTAAGAAGTTGAAATCTTCCATATCCCTATATTTTGGCTGCATTTTTCCATCTTGCCTCTGTAAGTTTTGTAAAGTTGTCAGAGACGTACCATTTCATTGCATCTATTTAGTTACAGAAAATGATGATACACTCTCACAGTCTTATTTTTATTTATTTATTTTTTTCAGTATGTGGGCCTCTCACTGTTGTGGCCTCTCCCGCCTCGGAGCACAGGCTCTGGACACGCAGGCTCAGTGGCCATGGCCCACAGGCCCAGCCACTCCGCGGCATGTGGGACCCTCCTGGACTGGGGCACGAACCTGTGTCCCCTGCATCGGCAGGCGGACTCTCAACCACTGTGCCACCAGGGAAGCCCCATATTTTTCTTTTTATTCTCTCTTCTTATAATCTCTCCAAATCCGCTTCTACTACCAAGATTTTTAATAGAAACTCAAAATACCATCCTCAAAATATTATGTTACTTTTCTTCCCCATTTCAAATGCTTATCTGGCGTTATATTTTTATTTTGCTTAGTTTTATTTTTTCAGGGCGTATTTTTCCATTAGTAACTTTCAATTTTAAATCTTACATCTATACATATTAGGGATATCTGTGAGAAATATCTGTTACCTTTTCTTCAATAAAACAATATAATGCCAGATAATTTAAACTCTCAGCATATTTAGTTGTCATCAGAGATTGTATTATTTTTGAATCCCTTATCTTTTTGTTTTGTATGAATCACTGAATACTTTCTAACACTGTCATTTCTTTTCTACTTTTATTAGTCTTCCACCATAGCCTCTCTTTCTCCATAATTATTTGGGAGCTATTTTCATCATATCAGCTACTTCTGAAGAAATTAGCTTTTGATATGACTCCAGCCTTTATAAGACCACATCACTTTTGTGTCATTGTTCTTATACATACTTGGCAATTATATTTTTATGATTCCAGAATCTTGACAAAACCATTTGACTTTTTCATTCCATTTCATGTAGATTTTGAAGCTGCTGACTACCTTCCTGTTCAACTCCCCAGTATCACTATTTACAGTCCTGAAACAGATTTCTTTCAGTTTGCCATTAATTTTCTTTGAATTCTTCTCCCCAAACCTAGTATAACCTGAAAGTGTCTTATGTTACTTAAAAGCATTTTTCATTTATTCTACAATTCTAATGAAATATGGACTATAGCCTCATGTAAGTAATTTATATCACTGTGCCTTGAGGATTTGAAAACAAATGTTCCCTACCACTAAAAGTACTTACTTTTTAGATAAAATACAAAGGGGCCTTATGCTAGATTTATTATGATTTATACACAACTCCATAATATTTACCAATTGTTTTTTAAATAACAGCTTTACTGACATATGTTACATATAAAATTCACTCTTTTAAAATATACACTTCAACCATTTTTAGTATATTTTCAAAGTTGATCAATCTTCATCACTAATTTTAGGATATTTCATCATCCCCAAAAGAGACTTTATTCCCATTAGCAGTTATTCTCCATTCTCTCCTTCACTCAGCTTCTGGCAACCACTATTATATTTTCTGTTTCAATTGATTTACTTATTCTGGACATTTCACAAAAATGAAAACTGGAACATGTGGTCTTTTGTTAACTAACTGTCTTCTTTCATTTAATATATGCTTTCAAAATTCACCCATATTTTAGCATATGCCTGTATTTCATTTATTTTAACACTTGAATAATATTCCACTGAATGAATATTTATTTATCCATTCATCAGTAATTAGACATTTAAGTTGTTTCTACTTTTTTGGTTACTATGACTAATGTTGCTCTGAACATTTGTGTAGACATATATTTTTATTTTTCTTGGTTACATAGCTAGGAATAGAACCGCTAGGTCATATGATAACTCTATGTTTAACATTTTTAGAAACTGTCAAAATGTTTTTTGAAGTGGCTGCAACATTTTATAATTCAACCAATAATGAATGAGGATCCCAATTTCTCCTCATCCTCACCACCATTTGTTATTATATGCCTTTTTTATTTTAATCATCCTAGAAGTGATATCTCATTGTGGTTTTGATGCATATTTCCTAATGATTATTGATGATGAAGATTTTTCATATACTTATTGGACATTTGTATAGCTTCTTTGGAGAAATATCTACTTAAATCCTGTGCCCAGTTTTCAAATTAGGTTGTCTTTGGGCTTCCCTGGTGGCCCAGTGGTTGGGAGTCCGCCTGCCGATGCAGGGGACACGGGTTCGTGCCCCGGTCCGGGAGGATCCCACATGCCGCGGAGTGGCTGGGCCCGTAAGCCATGGCCGCTGAGCCTGCGCGTCTGGAGCCTGTGCTCCGCGATGGGAGAGGCCACAGCAGTGAGGGGCCCGCATACAAAAAAAAAAAAAAAAAAATTAGGTTGTCTTTTTATTGTCAAGCTATGAGTTCCTTATATATTCTAGATACAAATTGCTTTTCAGATATATAGTTGTAAATATTTTGTCCCATTCTATGAGTTGTCATTTCATTTTCTTATGTTGTCCTTTAAAGCACAAACTTTTCTAAATTTGATGCATTCCAGGTTATCTATCTATCTATATGTTTTTTTTCAAGCAAGATAGAAGTTCACTTTTGTAAAAAGAGAGCTGAAGGATACCAGTTCAGGGCTGCTGTGAGAGCTCCATGATACTCAAGGACCAGCTGTCCTGGGTGCCCAGGTTATCTGTATTTTCTTTTGTCCATTGTGCTTTTGGTATTATTTCTAGGAATACATTGCCTAATCCGTTTACAAATATTTACATCTATGATTTTTTCCAAGAGTTTTATAAGTTTAGTTCTTACATTAAATCTATGATCCATTCAAATGTCCCAGAACCAGTTGTTGAAAAAATTCTTCTGTCTCCATTGAATCGTCTTGACACCCTTGTTTGAAATCAATTGACCATAGATATATGGATTCAGTTCTGGACTCTTAATCTTATTTGATTGATCTGTGTATTTGTCCTTATGCTAGTACACTGTCGATTGCTGTAGCTTTGTAATAACTTCTGAAATGATGTGCAAATCTTCTAACTTTGTTTTTCTTTATCAAGATTGCTTTGCTTTGGATATTCCAGGTTCCATAATTATTTTCAAATGTGGTAAATATGCTAAAAAAACATTAGTTCTTAAGTAGCATTTACTTACTATCATTGTAAACTGTGGATTATTTTTTTTTAAGTTGCATTTTCTGCAGTTTTTACCACCTTATTTCCAGGAGTGCTAGAAACTCATACCCTTTCCATGTACATGGGTAGAATAATTGCTAACTTGGCATCTCATGAAACACAATACTGGCTTTATTTGTTGAAGAGCTCATGTCCATGCTTGATTTGAGTGTTAAGATTTGCCTGGGAGAACCACCAAGTGCAGATTGCTATTTTAGAAGATCTACAGTTATAACATAGGCTTTCCCATGTTGTTGAAATAAAAGATAAGAAGTAAAACCAGCTGGTTGGACTCTACTTAGTGATGGTCTTAGTAACGATCTAGTCTCAGACTATCCTTCTTGGTAAACACTGTAAAATATATCTCTCTCATGGAAAATTAATTATTATTATGAATTTTAATCATCATTTATTTTTTGTTTTTAATGATGAATTATTTAAAATGTTTAACCTAAAATTGATATTATTATTTTCACTACACACACTGCATTAACTAGATAATCTGTCTGCAGGTGCCCGAAGTTGAGAAACTCTATCCTGAAGGTTAAAAAGAATATTAAACAAATATTAAAAATTTCCCAAACTTTCCAGGAGTAACCCTGTGCCTCAGAAACCGAGTAATATTTTATAATTATTTGAAGACTATTTTCTTCAATTCATGGAGATAAAATGTCAAGGCAATGATAAAAATCCCAGAATAGCTCATATGTAGTTTTATTTTGCCTTTGTATCTGGTGTTGTGATTGCTGTTGGAGGGTTTTTGCTCTCTTTAACAACACAGTTTTGATTTTCTAAATGAAATGCATCACAGAAAAAGTATCTAGTGAATAATTTTAATAACAATTTATGGAGCTATCATGGGAAAAGCAGTCCTCTAACACTTATTTGCCCTTGAGATTTAGAAGAACTCATATCTCTAGTGCTCATAATAAGAAGCTAATTTAACTGAGTTCAAGTTAGCTGTGAACAAATGGATTAACAAGCACCTTATTAAAATTTTAATTTACATTTCATTTATCACATTTAATAGAATCAACTTTGTTGTTTCAGGGCGGGGAAGAGCATTAATTTCCAAGCATAACTTTAGGTACCATTAATTTCAAATGTTTTTATTGTTGGTTTTCATAGCTACCATAATTATGTACCCTACATAGCAAGGAAATATAAGATGCATAACATAACATTTTGTTGTTAAAGACCATTTAATTATTCAGCAAATTAAAAACATTTACATTTGTATAGCTTTTGAATTTTCTTGCCACTGTAGTATGTTTAATTAAGGTAATTTAAGATCTTTGGTCCTTTCAGATTGTAATTTAGGTAGTTATATATTTCTGTGTCTGGAGGAATAATCTGGATTTTCATTGATAATGTTTTGACTTGAGGCTTTATTTCTCATGCTACCTATTTTCCCCTTTGTCTCAAGTATTTCTGTTATCTGCATATAGCAGTATTTTGATCACATTTGTTAACAAAAATTCATGCATTTATTGGCAATATAAGAATATTGCTATGTCATCAGGAGAAAATGACTCTAGTCATTTTGTGATAGTATTTACTATAATACCAACAAATAAGGGACTAATGAAAAAATGTTGGAGTATACAAGTGTTAACTTTAACAGGGAAAGAGAAATACTTGAAATCATTGTGCATATTAAAAGCTTTTTACTCAGCCTTGCCCCTAATGCAAATCAGTTGATTACTTGAACAGGATTGAAAGGCTATTCTTACCTTTTACTTTTGATCTGTCTTTAAAATTGATTTATAATCATTATCCTTGAACTCTGGTGGTTCTTATGAAATAATTGATGGCTTTGATCCATTTTTACAATGCCAATCATAAGGACTTGATATACTTGAAGGCACAACTTTAATCACCTTATAGATTTCTGAGTAAGGAAAAAATAAGTATGTATTGAAGGGCCTTTATTCTGTTTTCAGAATTAGTATCCTGTCAAGATATTTTTCAGATTATATCATCAGCATAGTAAAAAGTAACATTTCCTTAAAGTGAGACAAGTGATCTAATTTTAAAGACAGCTCCTGTGAATGTCAGGCACCCAGATATAGTTTATAATGTTTAGTAATTACAGCAATCTTTCTTCTCTTTTACTAATTATTTCAAGAAAAAGAAGTAAAAGCTTTAAGAATGGGCACAAAAGGCAGCTATATTGGATCTTTTTTGTAAAGCAAATAGCTTTCAAATCATTCCATTAGCTGTCATCACAGTATAAAAAGAATTAATCAAAAGTGACACCAATTTCAAGGGCCTGACAAAATCTCATGAGAAAAACAATCCCATCATAAAAAGAGAGAAATTAACAGTACTGTCCTTGATTCCATAAAGAGATTTCACTTTTTTCCCCCTGTGCATCCACATTTGTATTATAGAAGATTATATAGAAAATGTATGTTTTGATTTCTTCTAGTGCATTTAATGCAAGGAACTAAAGTACTAGTTAAAGTGAATCAATACATTCCTCAATATCTTGTTTTTTCCTGAGTTATTCTTCTTTTCAGACAATTAGTATCTTGTTACCTTGGTATCTTTGTTAGCTTATTTTCTTGATTTTGACTATTTTTTTAGCATAATATTTGAAATTGTTATAATCTTGTGTAGAATTGTGGAGAATCACAACAGACATCTAAAGTATACATCACTTAAAAACGAAAAGTAAGGGCTTCCCTGGTGGCGCAGTGGTTGAGAGTCCGCCTGCTGATGCAGGGGACGCGGGTTCGTGCCCTGGTCCGGGAAGATCCCACATGCTGCGGAGCAGCTGGGCCTGTGAGCCATGGCCGCTGAGCCTGTGCATCCGGAGCCTGTGTTCCACAACGGGAGAGGCAACAACAGTGAGAGGCCCGCGTACCGCAAGAAAACAAACAAACAAAAAAACTAAAAGTAAGATAAAAGTAGGGAAGGACATATGAGAAAAAGGTAACTTTGCTGAGCTTAAATGGAAATATCCAAGAATTTCTAATTTGATATCATTTATTGTATAGTTGTTTTTGAGTCCTTACTAAAATAAAAAGACTTTTTGTTTACTTGGAGTGTTCCAAGGCTGTATGCTCTTATTTGTTAATACTTGATAATTGGTAACTCCTTGATTTGCACAGGGGTAATTATTACTTCTATTTTTTAGTAGAGTTAAGCAAGGCTCAGAGTGATGAGATTACCAAGATAAGAATTTATTAAAGTGGGGCTGTCAGACCTGGGTCTCTAATTACTTCTTCAATACTTTTCCCACTACTTTATATCTCCTATCTTACTATGTTCTGCACAAAGCACCATAAGCCTCAAACTTTAGTAAGAGGCGAGTAGGAGAAACACATTAAAGCTAATTCCTTCTTTCTAATTGTTCCATTGGGATCTATCAGTGAGCAAAACAAAGGTCCCTGTCTTTGTGACACAGAAGAGGAAGACAGAAAATGAGTAATAAACACAATAAATAAATGAATAAATGGATGAGTTAATAAATAGGCAAATAAATGGAAGATACTAAGTTCTATAAAAACAAAGAAAATTTGGAGCACGGGGAGTGCTGGGGTGGAGGTGTGGGAGAGATTGCCCTTACTGAAGTTTCTTTCTTCTTTTGTTTAGGAAAGTGTGTCACAATTTCTACATGCCCCATTCTAATATACGTAAAAAACTGTATGATCATATATATGTTTGATCATTATTATAATGATCAAACACACACGTTTGATCATTATTCACAAATTCTGTATTTGTGAATTCACCTACTTGCTAAAATTTGCTTGTAACCCCAATCAATCTTCATGGCACTTTGTTGATCATTCACAGACATGCACATATACAGAGTAGCAAAAAATTTGAGTCACCCGATGTACATATTCCCAGTTGAACAAGGCAGCACTTCCTTCTTATTTCAGATCTCAGCCTGTAAACAAGTATCCTCTTCACTGTATATTTAGTGCCACATTTTCTACAATGTTGTCCTTTTCATTGGTGATTTTGCTATTTAAAATCGGCCCCAAGCATAGTGATGAAGTTTTGTGTAGCATTCCTAAATGCAAGGGATTATATTGTGCCTTATGGAGAAAATAGGTGTGTTAGATTAGCTTCATTTGGGCATGAGTTACTGGCTGTTGGCTGTGAGCTTAATGTTAATGAATCAATGATATATATTAAATAAGATATCTTTAAACATAAACACACATAAGAGAGGTTATGTACAGTATTGATAGGTTGATTAAAATGTTGTGACTAGAGGCTCTCAGGAACCTAATCCTGTACTTCCCCTAGGGGAAATGATTCAGTATTTGCTAATTGAGATTTTGTAATGACTTTATACAACATAACTCCTGTGAATAACAAGTAGTAACCACATACGGTTATAAGGCATTTAATATATATTAAAACTAAAATTTTAATTGCAAATGATTCTAATTTCCACCCATAAGCCTGATTATTTCCTTGCTAGCTACATCTTTATGTTTAGTATTATTCTATATGATGTAAGAGCTTAAAAAGCATTTTTTCTGAGGAATTACTAGGTGATTCTGGTTGAGATTTCTCAGTCTGATGTTGTTTCAGGAGAAGTTATTTTGGAGCTCCTTGAAAATATTCTATTACCTAGGATCTTACCACTTGATACGTGGCTCATTTCAATATCTACTCTATAACACTGTGCTCATTTCTGTATTTTTCTCCCTGATTTTCTCTTCATGCTTCAGTCTGGATATTTTCTATTGATCTATCTTTTAGTTTACGAATCTCTTCTTATGCTGCATCTAACCTACTGTTAAACTTATTGAGTACATAATTTCAGTTTTTATATTTTCTTTTGTAGAATTTCCATGAGACTCTTTTCTATAGATTCTATTTCTGTTTTAATGGATGTATAATGAGTCTTTGAATATGCAAAATTAAACTCAACTGACTATAGGGTAGAAAGTTAAATTGGTTTGCCTAATACTAATATGGTGAGATGGCTTGGAAACAGAGAAGTAAAGAGACAAGGAGAGAATATTGAGGGTAAGAGTATGTTCTGAGGAATATGGTGAAGTATTGGACAGACCAGTGAGAAATGATGTAATATAATCATACCACCTCTCCCCTCATTGCCACACACGCACACACACACACACACACACACACACACACACACACACACACAGGCATTATTTACCTTATACTTTCTGCTAAGACTGTTACTCATGCATGCTCTTGTGAATTACTTTGGGGGAAATCAAGGAAAATAAACAGGCAAATTTCACACTTAAAGCAGTGAGATTAAAACAACTGAAGAATATAAAATACAGGTGAGATTAAGTTCTAGAAATTTGGAGGCAAGTATTCCCATGAAAACCTAATGCCCTAAGAATTCACAGAAATCCTATGTAAGGTGTTGGACATCCTTTGTAAGATGGGATAAGGCTCACTAAGCTGTTATCAGAAACATAACTAATGAAAGCGAAGTGCAAGCTTGCAGAAGTTTTTTTCAGGAAGAATTGTTGAATGGAGCCAAGGATGGGCCTATTTGTAACAAAAGTATCTTTGAAGAAAGGCACTCGCAAAGGTAGGAGGGTAACAGGATTGATGGTGTCTTAAAGTCAAAGCAGCAGAGTGTTTAGAGAAGGGAGTAGTAAACAACATCACATATGGTTATTAAGTAAGATAAGACTGCATAACTATTTTTTTTTGGTCACTTCAATCACATGAAGCTTTAGCAAGAGCAATTTGAGCCAGTAGCTATGGTATTAGAAGCCAGAAAGTAGTGGGCTGAAGCATAAGCTGCAAATGATAAATAAATGCAGTAAGCACTTAGTACTTTTCCAAGAAGCTTTGCAGTAAGGTAAGGAGGAAAAAGGAATGATAGAGAAGGGTTGTGAAGTTGTCCTGTAACATGTACTGATAAGAACGGCACAGAAGAGAGAAAGGAATTAAGCATACACCAGAGCCCTCCTTTTTAACTTTTTTCTGGTGTGTGTGGCACAGACTATGTTTACTACAGTTTGCATGCCATTTGAGGGAATTACTGGTGTCCTGAAAAGCTAATTGTTTCTAGGATAAGGGCCTTTGCACCAAAGAGAGAGAAAATGAATGATGGACCAAGGTTCTTGAGACAGAAGGAATGAATGAGATCAAGAACAAGGGTGAGGCATGTCTTGAAATTGAAGTAGTTACCATAATTATTTCTCTTATCACATTAAGTGCTTTGGGAGATAATAAAGAGATGGCATACATTACATACACTGACTTTCTGAGTAGTTCAACAAGATTCTAAGTCTACTCTGTAGGTGGAGAGATAAGAGGCTGATCAGAGCTTTCTTCCAATCAAAAGAACATAAAGTTTGGAATTCCCCAAACCTGTCATCTCCCAGGTCGCTACTCCAGTCAGAGACAGTCCTTTCTCTATGCTTCAAGGGCAGTGTGTACCTGCCTCTTATATGTCAATTAACCACCATGTTTGATCTTTGCAAATTATTTATTTATTTATATCCCTGCCTTATGCTAATAAAAAGGCAGATGGATTGAACTTGTCACGTTATATTGTAATTGTTTGCTTCTGTCTGACAAATAGTTGACAGCAGCATATTTTTTTCCTCCATGGCTAAATATGTACTGAATAAATGAGTTAAATTATTTTTCAAGTTGCAATGTAGTGAGCACAGTGAGAAACCTGATACATATATAAGTGATTCCTAGGAAACACGGACTCTGGGTAACCATCATCAGTTGAAAGTTAATG
Organism: Tursiops truncatus; assembly: GCF_011762595.2. Taxonomy (NCBI): domain Eukaryota; kingdom Metazoa; phylum Chordata; class Mammalia; order Artiodactyla; family Delphinidae; genus Tursiops; species Tursiops truncatus. Next base: position 20,504,601 of record NC_047050.1, read on the forward strand.
CTTGCTCTTGAGTATTACCCATGTGAAAATGTAAGCAAGATTATAGACTGATTAACACCCTGATACTGAATTCAAACTCTTGCAGTTTGTATTAATTAATAAAAGTTGTAAAATGGTAATAACTACTGTCTTAAGTGTCACCCCTGTATATGGGACACTTATGTATGTATTTATACGTATGCACACACACACACACACACACACACACACACACACACACAGAAAAAACTGAAGTTGCAAGAGAATATGTAGCTTGTTTAAAGCCATAGAACTTGAAAGTGAAGGAGCAGTAATGAACCAAAACCACCGATCTGCCTTGCAGGTTCTATCAATATTCCCATAACTCTCATGAAACATGCTAAAGGAGCAGGTGTATTTTCTGATTGGTGCCTGAATCAGGAAGAATTATTGTCTTCCTGGAGAAATATTTGTCATGTCAGTTTTCTAGTACATTCTCATAGAATTAGGAGAGGCTGTGTCAAAGCACCAGTCTCCTTGAATACCACAGACCCACTTTCCTTAGGACATATGATATATTATACATTTTGATATGGTTATTGGTAAGTTGCCATGTTAAGAGACCCACCCCAATTAAAATGTCATCCAAACAGTCAGTTTCTCTTGACCATTTGACTCTGCTGAAAGTGTGAAGGGTCTGAGATTTTATTCTACTTTGAAGCTAAGAATGCAGCCTGTGACAGTGTCATATAGGGTAGCAGAAGATAGGAACTCTGAGGTCAGAGACGAAGACGTTTCTTACTCCCGGCACATCAGTGAGCAGTATGAACCCTGGCATATTTGCACCAGTTTTCCGTGGCTCCTAGTTCCTCAGTGCAATGTGAATGGGCCCAGATGGATGCCTGTGTGTACAGTATGTATTACTGGGCTCAGAGAGGATCCCTGAGTTTAGGGAACCTGAGTGTTTATAACGGGCATTGTAATGGCCCTTCGCTCTGCAGGGAGACACGTCTCTACCTCTCAAGACTCTAAGCAAAACTGTCTTTTGCTCTGAAGGGAGACAATATATTTTCCAAGGGTGTTTGTTATACAAACAACCTTGAAAAAAATAGTCTGGAACAAAGGGTAGTTAGTGACTTGAAACAAAGGGTAGTCAATGCCTCACTTCACAAGATGTGTAGAAATGTGAGAAACCCATGGAAGATTGTTTCCCAACAGGCTCTAAAAATTCATCTTTCTTTGCAAACTTGAATATTTTGCCGGGAGCTGTTTCCGTTTTAATTGCTCAGTATACTATGCCAGTTAGTCAGCGTCCTTGCTTAGAAACACGCATTTTGATCTTATTAGGCTGTGGGTATGATTATCATATGAATCATAAATGATGGTATGATGTACTCACCAACTTAAAGTAGGAGCAGCTCTTATTTCTCTTCAATTATATATAATTACCCTTGGAAAATTGTATGAAAAGACTCATTTTACACTGGTGTGTCACTTAATTACACATTAGGAGTGACATGAAAAATTCAAAATATTCTATAAAGCTTTTTAAAAAAAAATAAACCAAGACATTTCTCACTCCAATATTAACCAAAATCAAGAGTTTGTGGATCACCAAGTTTCTTGCATATAAACTCAGGTTTCTGTTACTCAAACTGAGTAAGCAAACCTTGCTAGAGCTTCCAATTTCCTACCTGGGAAGGTTATGGGAGCCCCAAGGGTGTGTTCCTCCCTCTGCTCCAGGCTGTCTGCATGTTTTCTTCCTTTTTCAATTCCTGTGTGCTCGTCCAGTCCATTCCACCTCTTGTTTAATTTTCGTTTTTTAAATCCAAGCCTAGTTGCAGAATGTAAAGCCAACTCCCTCACTCTTCTCTTCTTAGCTACTTCGGGAGACACACAGAGAGATGCTTTTCTATTGGAGGATTTTAATGATAATCACTGTGGAGAAAGCAAGTGAGATGAACTACATTCAAATAGGAAATGGGAAAGTTGCAGATATCAGACAAAAAAAAAAGTTCTTAGTGTATAAGAATCCTTCAAAGGCTCCCCATTTCTTAGTAGATAAAGTCCAAACACCCTAGCTAAAAAAGCTGGCCCATCGTCTTATCTTTACTTCTCTTTCTATCCTCGTGTCACTCATCACTTTCGGTGCTCCTGCATTCACCACACTGTTTCTGGCCAAGGTCTCCCCTGTATTCATACTTCCCCATCCTTAAGAGATGGCTTTTCCTCTCATGTTTGCCTTATTTATTCTTTCTCTTCTTTGAAGCTCTACATTCAGAAGTTTTGTTAATTAATCGCCTGGAAATTTTCTCTGACTATAAGAGGTATGCCCATAATGTACCATGCATATTTTTATAATGTTCTTAACCCAATTAAAATACTATAATATATAATTATAAAATTATATTTCTATATCTGTATCTGTATCTGTATCTATCTATCCTACTCCTAAACTACAAGTCAGTGAAGACAAGCATTTCCCCAGGACATGTGGTAGGTATTCAATGTTTGTTGAATGAATGAGTAAATTCCTCTTTCCAGAATCACCCCTGCTGGTGCTAGTCTCACACGGTGTATTCTTCCAACCCTAGCACTTCCTTTGCCATCGTTGCACTCCTTACTGCGCTTTCACCCATGCCCTTCCCTTGTCAGAACAGCAATCTCTGAGTCAAGTCCAACTCCCTCTGTTAAGCCTCCACTGATAAACTGCCACCTCCAGCTCTGATAGACTGAAAGGATGCTCCCAATGAATCCTATATTGATACTTCCATTGTTACATGTAAAATATTTTTAACATATTATTTTTTTTTCATGTCTTTCTTTAACTACTAAGTTGAAAGCCCTTGAGAATGACACAGTCTGGTAATCATTTTTGCCAGCCCAGAACCTAGCAAAATGCTTGCTTCTTGATAGTTTGTTAAATGAATAAATTGATTATTCAGTAAATGATGACTCTTTACCTGCAACAACTGACCTCCAAGCTGATTCAGTAATGGAAGCTCATGGCTTCTGCTGCCCACGTTTGTAATATTGAGGGTGGCATTCATCAAAGTCAATTTTTATCTCTGGCTTTTTTTCCTGGTTTGAAGAGGTAATAAAAGCAGGTTAGACATCTCTTTTATCTCAAATAAGGCATTTGCATTTCTGAAGACCTCTTGATTAGTTAACTCTTAATTATCCTGCTTTTATCCAGCCAACTCATTATAATCTCTAGCTAGACATTTTTTTTTTAACAAAAACATGTTTGCTTCTAAAGGGTCTTGGATAAAAAAATATTTGCTTGAGAAGCGCGTTTGAAGAAACTTTCCTAGGCATTTTGCAAGAACAATTCATTCAGGAGTAACGGCACAAACACTTTTTGAACAACCACTCTTTGCCTGGCAAATCCCCCTAAATAGAAGTCAAATGAAGAGATAAGATTAGACTGGATAAAAGCAGAGAAGCGATTGTGTTAGAGCCATTTCCCATAATATGCTGGGTTTTCTGACTACTTAGGAATGTAAGAGAGGAATGTGTGGTAGTATATATTTATTTAAAATGCAAAGACAATAAGTATGTTCTGGCTATGTTTTAGGAAACACAAAGAAAACAATGTCAAGTTAATAGCCACCTTGACAAAATATTTAGAAAACCAGAGGTTGGAGGAGATACAATTGCATCATTCCTAAGTTAGACTTGTAGATCTGGTGGCTAGCTGCAAAAAAAAAGGTATATCTATATAATATATCTGTATATATTTAATAATTATTCAATGCAACCTCATTTTTGTAAAACACAATTCTAGATATCATAGTGTGTAGAAAATTAAATAAAATATACTCCCTTGCACTCAGAAACTATTATTTTGCAGGGGAGGGTGAGAAGAACTTTCTTCTCAGTTTTAGAGGGACTAATTTAGAACTGAGACCAAGGTCTGTTCTGCAGTCTGACAGATGCCACACATGGGTTAAGAAGATCCAATCATAATTAAATGCAGCAAGTTATTAGTTGCTCTATAGTTAGTTTTGAAACCGAGTCCCCCTAAAACCAAGTTTCCTTCCTGAGTTTATGATTAACTTCTCTCTCCAAAACTTTATTCCCTTTCTTGTTCTCTCTGATCTTAATCCTGTACTAAGTGAACTCTAACCAACCAGAGTCAGATGACTAAATTGCTGTTGTTAACATCATTAATGTACTAAAATTTCTATGATACATATCATCATTAGTGTACAAAGTCAGGTTATTTCTCCAGGGCCAGATGAACTAAAAGACCCCAAAACTATGGACCACCTGGCTGAGAATTGTAAACCAAAGACATCCTGACACCTGAAGCTATGAGTAAGAAATGTCACAGACGTGTCATAAGATGATGACTAATCACAGCCTCTTTGTTCTTCCCTGTTAAAAAGCCCCCCTATGGGGCTTCCCTGGTGGCGCTGTGGTCGGGAGTCCGCCTGCCGATGCAGGGGACACGGGTTCGTGCCCCGGTCCGGGAAGAGCCCACATGCCGCGGAGTGGCTGCGCCCGTGAGCCATGGCCGCTGAGCCTGCGCGTCCGGAGCCTGTGCTCCGCAACGGGAGAGGCCACAACAGTGAGAGGCCCGCGTACCGCAAAATAAAATAAAAAAAAAAAGCCCCCCTAACTCAAAGACCAAGTGGGAGTGGACCTGAGGCTTGTCTCCCATTCCCTTGCTTGGTGCCCTGCAAGAAACCCTTACTTTGCTACAAACCTGTTGTCAGTGTTTGGCTTTTTGCACTTCCAGCACACAAACCCTTGTTCAGTTACAGTTTCTGCCACCTGTAAGTTTGCTTGAACTGGGTGGGTCACCAGATAATGGTGGAGAAGGCTGGACTGAGACAAATGGGAACACAGAGGACTCAACCGAACCAATCTTATTTAAATGATTGTTCAGCACTCGTTCATAAGAAATGCTGACGAAGATGCTGAAGAAATGTATCCTGTAGGGAGAAATCTAGAGAGAAGGTCATCTGTAGCAGTATTCAGCACTTCTTCTTTTATTTCCCCTTTTTATTTTCAGCTCTGGCTGAATTGTGTTTCCCCACTCAAACAACAAGTCAGATCTGTAAGGAGATTCATGGCTACCATTTGTTACTTGGGTGTGCACCTTATTGGGTAAGAGTTGTTGCACACCAGAAAAAACTAACTTGAAAAGACAGACACACCCTGATGTTCATAGCAGCACTATTTACAATAGCCAAAACAATATAAATGTCCATCAGTAGTTGGATAAATAAAGTAATATATATATATTACTTTATATATATAACTTTATATATATATATTACTTTATATATATATATATATATATGTATATATATACATTACTCAGCCATAAAAAAAGAATGAAATAATGCCATTTGCAGCAACATGGATGGACATAGAGATTATCATACTGAGTGAAGTAAGTCAGGCAGAGAAAGACAAATATCATATGATATCACTTATATGTGGAATCTAAAATAGACACAGATGAATTTATTTACAAAACAGAAACAGGCTCATAGACCCAAAAAACAAACTTACAGTTACCAAAAGGGAAAGGGGGTGGGGGAGAGATAAATTAGGAGTTTGGGATTAGTAGATACAAGCTACTATGTATAAAATAGGTAAATATCAAAGTTCTAATATATAGCACAGGGAACTATATTCAGTATCCTATAATAAACCATAATGGAAAATAATATGAAAAAATATATATGTATAACTGAATAACCTTGCTGTACACCAGAAACTAACACATTGTAAACCAACTGTACTTTAAAAAAAAAAAAGTTGTCACACACCATTTTCACACACAGGAACTTAGCAAAGTCTATTACCTTGCAACCATAAATTGTACTTTTGCTGAAATTCTTATTAAATCTCTTTCATCCTTAATTACGGATTTCCAAAAAAGTGTTTCATCTTCCTTTATAAACCCTGACCAGGAAAACTGTTTTACTGGAATTGACTCTACCTATTGGTAAATGAATATGGTATATGAAAACTCATAGAGAGCAGTGCCACTCAATTTTGCCAAATTTCTCACAGTTACAAGTCTTGTTTAGTTTTTTTTCGGCTGTTACACACCTGTGTTAGAGGACATCATTATCCAGAGGAATATGTTTTAGTACAGAGTTTTATTTTGAAGATAAAAAGTGGCTGAAATTTTAATCTACTGTGCAAGTGCATGGGTGAGTGGAACAAACATTGTTTAGTTACTCAGAGGAAGCTCTTCACTTTTTATCTGAAGCCAAGATTTCAGGACTAATAGAAATCTTCATCAAGCTTCACATATTTTAATTCAACAGAGGTAGGTTTTGGATAAATCCCTATCATTATAGCTATAGCCACATTCATAACTACATTGAGTTAGTTTAGGAACATGGCCTGGGCTAAATGTTTATAGGTCATACCAATATCTATCTATTGATCTTTCTATCTATCATCTATCTATCTAACTATTTATTATCTAGTTAGTAGCTAGCTAGCTAGCTGGCTATAGATCTACAAATCATCTGTAATATCTCCATTTTACAGTTAAGAAGTTGAAAATCAGAAATAATAAGTAACATTTAGTGAGTAGAATGTCGGAATTAAAGATTCTCTTTCGATTCAAAACCCTATTGACAGCCCTGCCCCGTCCATGAAGGCATATTCTACAAAAATCTAACAGGTAAAATACTATCAATTTTGAAATAAATGTTTTTGAGGACATGTCTCAATGATCTATTACAAAATCTGAGGGGGTATGGAGCTCTCTTTTAAGACAGTCTTGATGCTATCCCCTCCTCTTCCCATACTTGATTCCATCATTTGAGGTACTAAGTGGCACCTTATAGTGGAGAGGGGAGGAGGGAGGTCTACTGTCTCCAAAAGGCACGTATATTAAAGGAGAAGTGAGCAGTGAGGCACTGGGAAGAAGCTTTCCTTTACTTAAAAAGTGAGCGTGGTTGGTTACATAAATTTTATCAGTCAGATAATGTGTCATTTCAAAAGTTTCTGAGAGCCTAGCCCAGATAAGAGGCTAAAGAAAAAGAAAGAATTGCTGGGTATGTTCGCAAGAATGATGACGAGGGAATCTGATCTGAGAGGTAAGCTTCTGGGTTTGGAGAATCTGGAGTGGGTCTTGAAAGGGGAAAACACTGGAAGACATGAAGCCAAGGAATAATGTCTTCTATTTTACAGCTGTATCTAAGACTAACTTTCTTGTTAATTAAGGAATATAAAAAACTTAGAAACTAGGTTAGAGTTTTCAAAATTAAAGATAAATTATCTAGAGCAAGTTACTTAATGTTGGATTACAATATTCACTGCTGATAAAGAAGTAATATTCTCTGTACTTTCTTGGAGAGTAGGTTCAGTAGTCACGTGTATAGATGACGCCACCATTTCATCACTCATTCATTCTGTAAATATTTGATGAGTTCCTATTTGATGCCAAGCACTGTAGTAGCCCTAGGAAAGTCAACAGTAATAAGACATCCACGACCACTGCTCTCATGGAGCTCCACCCTTTGAGGTTAGTGTTGATTTCTTATTTTCTTTTCTCTGTTTGAAACTCCCATCCACCAGCACACTTTTTGGTGTGTCACTCCCCAGTCTCTGCCATTATTCCTATGCATCTACTTCAGTTCAAACTTGCAGGAATCTCAGTACTTTTTTCTAAGTCTGTATGATTCTAGGTGTGAGGAATACCATAACAACTATAACAAATTGTGGCAGAGGGCCACAATTTCCTCCTGAAAGAAATTTCTTAAATCCCATACTTTGACATTCCTATAAGCGGGAAGGCAGAATCCAGTTTTGTAGATGAGAAAATGTAGGTGAGAAAAATCAAAGCAGGAAGCCAAGGGTTCTTGGCATGCCTACAGGTGTTGAGGACTAATCTTTAAAAGCAAAAATAGTATTAAGCCCTAAAAACTAGAGTGTGAGTCTTTGCATAGTTTTTAAAGTAAGTTGAAGGTGGAAACAGAAATCTGAGCTTGGCTTACATCACTTTTGAATATTGAGCTGGCAACAAACCAATAGACAGCCATTCAAACAAAAGTGAGGGGCTAACTTGAAATAACAATTCAATGGGATGTGAAGAAACTAAAGAAGGTAAAAAAGATGGCAAAATGTTAGGCTGAGGTCAGTAGCGACACTGGAATTTCTCTCTGAAAGGCAAGTGGCAAAATCAGGCCAGTTATGGAGTAAGTTTTTAAAGTGTTATTTGACTTAAAATTGTGACCCAGGTGTCAGCTTCAGTTATACTTTAGCCTCTTAATACCAGTGTATTAGTCAGCTTGGGCTGCCAAAACAAAATACCATAGTCTACATGCTTAAACATCATAAATTTATTTTCTCATAGTTCTGGAGACTGGGAAATCCAAGATCAAAGTGTTGGCCAGTTCAGTTCATTTTGTCCATGGAGGTTCTCTTCCTGGCCTGCAGATTGCTGCCTTCTCTTTCTGTCCTCACGTGTCAGAGAGAGAAAGAAAGAGAGACAGAGACAGGTAGACAAAGAGACAGAGAGTTAGAGAGAGACAGAGAGACAGAGAGCAAGTTCTCTTGTGTCTCTTTTCCTAAGGCATTAATCACATCATGAGGGCTCCACTCTCATGATCTCATCAAAATCTACCTACCTTCCAAAGGTCCCATCTCTAAGTACCATCACAGTGGGCTTCAACATGTGAATGGGGGGGGGGGTTTGCACAATTACTCCATAGCATTCTACCTCTGAACCTCCAAAATTCATGTCCTTCTCATACGCAAAATGCATTCATTTCATCCCAACATCCCCCAAAGTCTTAACTCATTCCAGCATCGACTCAAGAATCTAAAGTCACACAGGGCGAGAGAGAGTCATGGGCATATACACACTAACAAACGCAGTAAGGTAGATAGCTAGTGGGAAGCAGCCGCATGGCACAGGGATATTGGCTCGGTGCTTTGTGACAGCCTGGAGGGGTGGGATGGGGAGGGTGGGAGGGAGGGAGACGCAACAGGGAAGACATATGGGAACATATGTTTATGTATGACTGATTCACTTTGTTATAAAGCAGAAACTAACACACCATTGTAAAGCAATTATACCCCAATAAAGATGTTAAAAAAAAAAAAAGAATCTAAAGTCACAGCTAAATACCATCTAAATCAGATATGAGTGAAACTTGAGGTATGATTCATCTTGAGGCAAAATTTGTCTCCAGCTGTGAATCTGTAAAACGAGACAAGTTATGCACTTCCAAAGTACAGGCATAGGTGGGACAGGCACAGGATAGATATTCCAATTCCAAACGGGAGAAATAGGAAAGAAGGAAAAAATGATGGGTCCTAAGCAAGTCCAAATCTAGCAAGGAAAATTCCATCAGATTTTAAAACTCAAGAATAATCCTCTGGTTTGATGCTCTGCCTTCTGGACCCACTGGGGTGATGGCCTACTATAACCGGTAGGATTAGTTCATTCACCCACTCTGCTGTGGAACATTTCCATGTCCTGTGGAGATGTTGAGCCCTCTCCAAGGTGTCTGTGAATTTCTCAGTCTTAAGTTCCCACAGTTTCCTATACCTTTAAGCTTTTCCTCCTGGGTGTACCAGCTTTGGCTAGCACTTATATTCAGAGAGGAAAACTTAACTCTTTCTGAAGGCAACCTAAGAAACTGACTCTTACACATAACATTCGCGAGCATGTTGTACTTCACTGAGGATTTTTGGAGAGGGTTTTAAGGAACACATGCAACACATGTAAAAACATTAAATTGACACTAGTCATTTTATTCTTCAAATGATCTTTCATCATTCCAATGGAGGTGGGTTTCCACTGGCTGATTTCTGGTACTGTCCCCACCTCCACATGTCCTCCTTGTTTGCCCTTCTTCTCTATTCTCCCCCTTACTCTCAAGAAGAAAGCAAAGCACTCTCCTTGTAATCTACATTTGCCTTTCTTGTCTTGAATACTGCTGATGGTTTCCCAGGATTCCAACTTCCACCCTCTGCCTCAATTGGTTCATCAAATTCTTTTCTTAAAAACATTCCCTGCCCAGGGAGAATTATGATGCCGAGTGTTAAGCTAAATAAATAAATATATATTCCATATATATAATATTTTGATGGATTATATGTATTTCTTTTATAAAATATAAAAAGTAACAAAAAGCGTGGAGAGTAAAGGTAATCTCTGATTTTACCATTCCCAGATGATAATATTTTAACCTTGCTGCATGTTTTATTCTTTTTTCTTATAATTTATTTTATGCATTTATATATGCAGATATAACAAAATGGTATAATAATTAGCAAGTTAACTGATAATTTGTTTTATCCAATTACATATAACAGATATTTTTCAATGCCATTACATGTTTTTCTACACCATTACTTATAATGACTACTAAGTATTTAACTGAATATAGGAATAGAGCATAGTTCATTGGTCTTCTACTATTGCACATGTATTTTTGTTTCTAAATTTGTGCTAATATAAACAACACTTTGAAACACATCTCAAATGTATACCTTTGCTCCACATACACCCACAATGATTTTTAAAGATAAATTCCTAGAAGTGAGATAGCTACATCAAAGGATATTTGTTGCTGCCTTGAATAGTGTTGTTAAAGCCTTTTCAGGCAGCCCAGCTAGAGATAACCCACCTTATGTTTAATGGGGCCATGTCCTCTAAGCAGAAAGAGTTCCACTGGGGTCCTGGCAGAGTGAATTGGAGCCAAGAGTTATTTATTGTGGTCAAAAAGAGGTTAGAATTTCAACATGAATCCTGTTTTTTGATGACCTAGGGACAGGGACAAGGCATTTTTTCATTCATGTCTACTCCTTGCAATGCATATAAATTCTCATAGACACATATATTGCTTCTCCCACCCCATCTCAAAATGCACACACTCCTGTACATGCACACAGTGTTTCACATTGGCCAGGACAGTGCCCACAGAAGATGTGGTTGCTTTCAAGCAGTTCAAAGAACTCTTAGAGTTTAAAGTTTAATTTTATTTTAAAATACTATTTGCTTTCTGACTGTTTTTGAAGTGTGCAGAAATCACCCGTTCTTCCAGTGACAAATTTAAAAGTGAATTTATACATAAGAATGTAGAGAGATGTTTGTGTGAAGTGGTACTAGACAACTGTTATCATCGCAGTATCGGTAAGTGTCCTCTCAGATGAGTAAAATATTCCCTGTTGTGTCAAGTGCCCTGTAGTTGCATTACATCCTCCCTCCCATTAAAGTACCACTTAGTACAATGGGGTGCAATTAAACCAATAGAGCGTTGGTGGTCTGAAAGGTAGCTCTCTTCCAAAGTGCTTCATTTACTCCTCTGGGTTAGTAATGGGTGGTTTGGTGGGTTATTCAGAAGTAAGAAAATATTTCAGATCTAGACTAAATGGGACAGAAATTATTATATTTGATTAGCATATTTTCAATTCAACTTTTCTGCAGACATAGCCTTCATTTATCATTATCTTTTCTAAGGACTAATAGAACAATAATACCCTTATGTAGCATACTCTATAATGTTTTGTGGGGAAAATGATTTCTGGATTTTCCCCTGAATGTATTTTATTCTTCTCTTGTGTTTTGTCTTTCAGCTTGAATCATAAATTCATACAGAAGTGGCTATTTCTACCATAGGTACAGTCCTAATATATTGTTCATGCTCAGACATATTAAATAAGGATTGTAACAATAAAAATTTAGTCCCATGGAGACATTATTAGATTTTCCTTTATCTTAGATTACATGTCATCCTCCTGGTAATATGTGATAGCTGGGTGATTTATGTGTTCTTAAATTTTTTAAATATTTCACTATCTGACTTTATAGCTTTTTTTGGCTAGTTTTTCAGAAGTTTCTAACTCTACAAATTTAGTTTCTTCCATTTTTCTACCTAAAGACTGATATGAAAAGCTTTTTAATATCTTTGCCATTTTCCAGTTATAATAAATTTCATGTTCCTCTTGGTTTATTAGGTCTATTTTTTCTCAATTACATTTTCCTCAATATAGAGTATTTATGAAATTCCATCTTGTTGCTTTAGTCTTACAGCTAGCACTTTATCCTGATTTATCTTTTCCCCTTTAAATTTAAATTAATGTTATTTATTGTTGCTTTTCTCTTATTAATATTTATTTCTAGGACCTTTAAATAACAGTTTTTTGTATACTTTTCTTGAATTTCTATCAGCTGTTCCTTTCTGCTTTGCAATAGAAAGTGTATGTAGTGCTTTTTTAAAGTTTTACACTTATGATATCATTCAGTATACTATAATTATTTCCCAAACTTTTGTCTTTAATATAAACTGTCTGTGGATTGCCTAGCTCTCTAATGCTTCTACTTCAAATTTACACAGTAGAACATTCTTAAGCTATGCAAGTGGTAACCTGCATTAAAAACAAACAAACAAAAAAACCAGAAAACAGAAAACAAGACAACCAAGTCCAAAATGGAGTTCCTTAGGCTAATCCTCACATCACCAAACTGAGACTTCATTACAGTTTTGGCTCTCCCAGATATGGAATCTTGAACCAATCAGTCAGGAAGTTCTGATCAGCATTAGTTAGGTCATCTGCCTGAGAGACCTTGCCATCCTCTAAAGGAAAGTAACTTCAAAATCACCACCCCACCTTTTTTTTTTTTAGTATAACTTCACTTGTTCTTGCTTCCTTCACCCATAAAGTCTTTCATTTTGTACAGCTCCTAAGAGCTCCTTTCTATCTGCTAGATTGGATCCTGCCCAATTTGAATCAATTTTTGCTCAAATAAACTCTTAAAATGTTTAGCATGCCTCAGCTTAACTTTTAATACCCAATTCCCTCTATTTCCCCTTTTCTAGGCTTAGAATCCAACAGAGAATTTTTGTGGAGTAGACAGAATCAGCTCCCAGGATTTCTGCCTCAGAACATGCAGGTGCTCACCCACATGTATGCAGCGATTTGGAAGGGTCCTCTAGGAACTTGCTTCTCCACTTGTGGGCACCAAACAGCTGCCCTGGTATCACCTAGAAACTTGTTAGAAACACAGATTCTCAGCTTCCAACCCAGACCTGCTCAATCAGAACCTACTTTTCATAAGATCCCCAGGAGATTCCCATGCACATTCAAGTTTGAGAAGCCCCTTTTGGATAACTCAGTGGAGAGCTGGAGGGATCCTTTCCTCCTGGGGTGGGAAGAGGGCTGAATATGGACCACATGTCAAGTGGATGAATAGTAAAATCAATATTTGGCTGAAGCCAAAGTTGAGGCCAATAATCATTATTATAGAATGTCTGGGATACAAGAATAAATTTGGAATTTTACCACAATTCAAATAACATATATATTAGTATTAATCATTTACATTTAAAGGTTCAATTTTTTATAATTTGATATTATAATTCAGAAACAATAATTTTTCAGTACTATCAGCTTCTAAATTGCTCCTGCCGGCACTCTGCTATATGTTAGTATAGAAAATAGATGCCTCCTTTCTACTGATGACACTGGAGAAATTAAGATATGTCTCAAAAAAGTTATGACCTAAAAAACTTATATATCTAAAAATATTAACAGCATTTTCTAGGCTTATTTGCTTTAATGCTATGAATACTAATACAGAAATAATTTTACAAAGATTAGAATCATAAACTTATCTATGCTTTGCTATTCTGCTTTACAGTATTTAAATTTTCATAAATACTGTTGATTCAAAAAGTATATAATGTTCTCCCCAGGGTTATCTAACTTATTATTTTAATATCCTTACTGTCTTCTTAACTACTCTTTTAACTTGTTGAAATTAAAAAAAATGGTTTCACTTGAAATGAAGAGCTTACAAAGTGCTCATCAATTATCATGATATTTTATTCTGGCAATAAAAACTACACAATTATATCTCAACTGATTGATAGGATTTTAATATATAAAAACATAGATTTTCACCAGAAGGATAGCTTGGATATTTTCCTAAATATGAAACTAAATATTCAGATATTAACAGAAACCTGAAAATCATGCTTTGTACTCCTCATGGTTGTTACTGATTGTGTAAAATGCTAACCTACTGTACTCACATCCTCATTGATCATTCATAATTTCTGATTTAACAGAAATGATACTGAAATATGCATTTGCCTGAAGATTAAACCCTTGGAGTCAATTTTGGCTGAAAAATAGGCTAAAGCGAAACGTCACTGTTTCCCCGATTCATTACAGAAGCTACAGTTTTATATTGTGCCTAGTAGAGTATTTTATTAGCACTGCAATGGTTATTTTTATGACAAATATTTTTTCTTATATATATCTTCTTATGTGCTTTAGTTTTTTAATGTATCAAACTTTATTCACTTTGTTTTCAAAAACAGAGTGAATTGGAAAACTTTTCTGTAATAAAACTACATGTAACAAAAATTTTAAAAGAAAATATTTTCTTCTACTTTTGCAAATTAAGTATATAAACTCTTTCCAAACATGCACATTACCAGAATTAATCTCTCATTTAAAATGAGAAGTTTTCAGCCTGTTACAGAACACAGAAGGTTTTTATTTATTTATAGTTGTCCCCAGTATCCATGGGGGATTGGTTCCAGGACCTCCAATGAGGCCACAATTCATGGATGCTCAAGTCACACATATAAAATGACCTAGTATTTGCATATATCTTAAACCTATGCTCCCTATACTTTAAATCGTTTCTAGAATATAGTACCTAATACAATGTAAATGCTACATAAATAGTTGTAAATACAAGGTAAATGTTATGTAATTAGTTGCTATACTGTGGCAAATTCAACCTTTGCTTTTTGGAAATTTCTGGAATTTCCTTTTTCTGAATGTTTTTAATCTGAGGTAGGTTGAATCCAAGGATGCAGAACTCATAGGTATTGATTTCCAACTATATTTATTTATTCATTTAGGTGTACTTTGCATGTTGGCACTGGATACTTTGAATTTTCAATTGCTAGCATACTGATCTTTTGATATCTAAGGTTCAATAATTTTTGGAATAATTTTTAATTGAATAATTATATTCAATCTTGTATATAACTTCTTAATCATTAAAGATTACTTGATTTTTCTAAAATTAAATTTATTCTATTCTATTTTCTCAAGTTTTCATGAACAGATTCCAAGCCCTACTTTTTTTTGTATATATAAATTTATTTTATTTATTTATTTTTGGCTGCGTTGGGTCTTTGTTGTTGTGTGCAGGATTTCTCTATTTGCGGCATGCAGGGGCTACTTTCTATTGTGGTGCGCGGGCTTCTCTTGTTGTGGAGTGCAGGCTCTAGGTGTGTGGGCTTCAGTAGTAGTGGCGTGTGGGCTCAGTAGTTGTGGCTCATGGGTTCTAGAGCGTAGGCTTAGTAGTTGTGGCACATGGGCTTAGTTGCTCCATGGCATGTGGGATCTTCCTGGGCCAGGACTCAAACCCGTGTCCCCTGCATTGGCAGGTGGATTCTTAACCACTGTGCCACCACGGAAGCCCCCAAGCCCTAACTCTGAATACTGGAAACTGCATATTTAAAAAATATATAAAATTTATTATATTCTTTGAAAGCTCTACTATTCCTCTGAGAATAATTTATATTTATCATTTCTATTGCTATCATGATAACTTTGATGATCAGTCGGACCAACTGTAGGAGGCAAGGAGGAAGGATAGCCTTCAAGTTCAATATTTAATAATTATCCCCATGCTAACTAATTAACTAAATCTCTGAGAGAAAATGTTATATAGATTTCTGTGACAAATAAATAAAGTGAGATTCTGTGACCAAGCATTGATTTGACAGAGACTCAAGACAAATTCATCTATCTATACAAATTGACAAGTATCTAAAACAATGCAATCAATGCAAAGGAAATATAATTGCTTTCATTTTATTATAGAGATATTCTCATTGAGGTTGAAAATGAATAAACAAGACATTGCTAGTAGTAGTCACTGCAAAAAGTAAAATAGAGAACAGAAAGTAGGGATGTTAAGAAATAAAAACATAAGATATTCAAACATAGCCCAGGCATCAGCTAAAGTCATCGTTTCTAATAACAAAAAGAAGTAGACAAAAGGTTATGGGTTGTGTTTCAAGCTTGTGGTCTATTGTCTGTGTATCGAGAATAGAATAATGAAATAATGAATGGATTTTTGTTACATTAGCATATGAAATTTGACAGCACAGGATGATTGCAATATAAATCTACCAATTGGGGTTTACTCATAGAGATAAATTGTAGAAATATGTGTACCAAAAAACGATGGCCAGTGTGGGGTAAAATAGAATCGAGACGGTACCAAATTACCCAAGATATTATCAATAGCTTTCACAATTTATCTACTATATATTTTTAAATAAATATACATAAGGTGATCAAACTGATATTGAGTCTTTCTATCACAGTGGTAGGAAGCATATCCTAGTTTATCCCTAGCTGATTTTGAATGGATGAGTTTTTTGTTTGTTTAGAAAAAATATGTCTTATATAGTTAATAAAGACCTATTTTCTTAACACATTATTATCATTTTTTCTAGTACAATTCTATGTAGTAAAACATGGCATTTCCTTACTGTCTTTTTAATAAACATGTTTTTTTTTTAACTGGGTCAGGGTTATAAATACTGCTTCATTCAGGACAGTTAAAAGGTGCCTGTAGATGGCCCGAGCATCCTCACAAGTCTTGGGTATAGAAAAGGCCCAGAGACCCCTATCCTCTTAAGCAATGGGCTGTATCACTACATGGTAGGTTGACTACAAAATTTATTGTCCAAACGGAGACACTTTTGAAAGTGAAAGGGAGTGCTATTAATAATTACACCTGGACAACAGGCATAAACCACAACTGTCTGGGGAAAACCAGGACATATGGTCATCCTATTATATGGAGACAGTACAATGATGTATGGATGGGATCTTTGAAGCCTAAAATGTAACTTGGTTTGGGATTTTTTTCTGAGCTAGAATATCTTGTCTTGTCTATGTGTAAGTTCTGTTTCCTCATAGCTAGGCTATTACAGAGTTTTGTAGGGAAACAAACTCTTCTTTCCCCCATTTTAAAAGAAATATAAGCCAACATCTATCTTAGATGCTGTTTAGATGTGGAGGATAATTTGAAGATGGGATGTATTGCAGTATTGGTAGTTATCTTTACTCCATGGGCTAGTGCTCTTGTGATATTGATAATATGATAAGAGCTTCTGAAGAGCTATGGTTTAAGTCATTTTTCCCAGAATTTATTTGAACAAATTCTTAGTATGATATCAGTTATAATTTTATTAGTTTCTAATTGTATTGAATTATTATAAAAGAGAGTAATTTTTTAAAAAAATGGTAAACTTTATATTGTGGCCAAATTAAACATATAAAGGAAATGTTTATTCTCAAGGGATATGTCTATTAAGCCAATTATTATTCAGTTCTATGAATTACATTTTGGCTATTAAATCTGTCACATTCTGCGAGAGATATACTAAAGTTTCATACTCTAATTTATTCAACGCTTTATTGCACTGTTTATTTTTTGTTTTATGTATTTAAACTATCGCTGATATATGATATGAATTTATTATTAATGTGTGTGTATTTAAGGCTGCTTATATCTTCTTCATGAATTGTGATATTTCTCATTAGACAGTGTCACTTTATATCCTTTTCTGCTGCTTTTAGCCTTATAATTCACCTCATTATATATCCATTCTAGCTTTCTTTTATTCTCATTTGCCTGGTATCTCTTTGTCTATCCTTTTATTTTTAATCTTTTTTTACTCACTGAATTTTACTTGTGTGTATCAGTTTAGATAGGAAAATACTATGTTTCACTCACAATTTAATCCTGACATTTCAGAGACTTAATAAAAAAGCAAAAACAAAGTGTATTTTTGTCTCTTACTAAATCCAATGAAGTTTTTTTCTTTTTTTCTTTTTTTGACTTTCTATCTCCATTACCCTCTACCTGTTGTTGCAATAACTCAGGCTGTTTCAGTCTTGTGATTCTGCCATCTCAAAAGGAGGTGTCTGTAGTCACTGCAGCAGAAGAGAGACTTGGTACCCATGCCTCCCTATTAAACTATTTGGCTCAGAGCCCATTGGCTAAAACTAGTCATGTGACCCACTGAACTGCAAGAGGCCTGGGAATGTGGTCTTCCATTACCCAAGAAAAAGAGAACTTAATAATGCTTAATACTTTTAATGTCAACGATAATGTGTTTCTTGAAAATAAAGTACAGCTATTTCTTTTTTTTAAAATCTTGAATAGTATCTCTATCTTTTACGCAAGAAGTTCATTCTGTTTATACTTAGTTAAGTGAATGATATACTTGATTTAATGAAGCATTTTTGTTCCCTTTCCTAATTATTTCTTGTGGATCAAGTTGCTATTTTTTCTTTCCTTTTTATCCTTTTTCCTTCATTTTGTTCCTTTTTATTCCTTTCATATTTACTTTTTTTCTTTCTCTGTTTTTATATATAATCAGAAACATGTATTTCTGCTAATATCTGAAAACAAGATACCATCTTCTTCTTCCACAGAGTTTTACCTGGTGTATTAGCTGGATAGGTCTGCTGTAACAAAGTACCACAAACTGGGGGGCTTAAACAACAGAAATTTATTATCTCACAGTTCTGGAGGCTAGAAGTCTGAAATCAAGGTGCTGGCAGCATTAGTTCCTTCTGAAGCTGGGAGGAGAATCCATTACATTTCTAGACTAGCTTCTGCTGGTTGCTGGCAATCTTTGACATTCCTTGACTTGTAGACACATCACTCTGGTCTCTGTCTTCTCTCTGTGTACATCTCTGTGTCAACATTTACCCTCTAAGTATGACCACATCTTAGATGTTACACCTGCAACAACACTGTTTCATAAAAAAGTCACATTGTGGGGTTAGGCCTCAAACCTATGAAATTTGGGGAAATACAATTCAATTCATAATACTTGTTTTCTACATGTTTTATTTTCCTGTTATCCCTCAACCACACCAAAAAAAAAGCTCTGTAGAAAACTTTTACTTTCCCTCCTTCCCCCTGCCTATAATTGCTATCTTTACTTGAGATAGGTTAGAGCTGTTCATTGTATAGCCTTTATCATTAAGAATGCTTATTTAGTATTTATATTATACACTTTCAGTAATACCCTTATATAGTTAGATTTAATATTTGATATAAAATATAGAGAGACATAATCATGTATGTAATAAATGTATAATTATAAATGTCAATGTTCTTTTCTCACTGCTATATCCTTTATGCTTCACTGTCCCTTACATCAATGTCTCTTTGGGTTCACTTGTAAATTGGTTAGATTTTCTTTTTTTTTGCCTGCATTTTCTTTATACGGAGTTTGTAGGTGAATACCTGAATTCTTACATATCCCCAAACATTTTACTTTGATCCCAAAAGATGAATGATATGTTAATTAGTGTCACTTGCAGTCTTTTTTATTGGAAGTTTCTGTAGTCGCTGTTCTACTGTCTGGTTTCCTCCAAAATGCCGTATAAAAGCCTAGTATCATTCAGATATATATGTTTTCAATTGTGTGCATCTTGTTTTTCTTCTTGGCATCTTGTAAGATTTCTCTTTATTCTTAGGGTTTTGGAATGTTGCTACTATATGCCTAGGAGGTTACCTGTTCTCCTTCATACCCTCAAGTTAGGGAGCCAATCAATCTGAAGACTCAGGACATTCTTTATTTCAGGGAAATTTTCTTCAGAGACTATTTTAGGCTATTGCCTTTCTGTTATCTCTCTTTTTTTTAAAAAAATTAATTAACTAATTTATTTATTTTTGTCTGTGTTGAGTCTTTGTTTCTGTGCGAGGGCCTTCTCTAGTTGTGGCAAGCGGGGGCCACTCTTCATCGCGGTGCGCAGGCCTCTCGCTATCGCGGCCTCTCTTGTTGTGGAGCACAGACTCCAGACGCGCAGGCTCAGTAGTTGTGGCTCAAGGGCTTAGTTGCTCCGCAGCATGTGTGATCTTCCCAGACCAGGGCTTGAACCCGTGCCCCCTGAATTAGCAGGCAGATTCTCAACCACTGTGCCACCAGGGAAGCCCTGTTATCTCTCTTTTTTTTTTTTTTTTCCCTCCCTCTGAATTCCTGTTGTTCTAAGGGATGGGCTTGTTTTGTGTAGGTCTTAGTCTATCAACTGTGATGCTATTGTCTAGGATTGCCTGGGGCACTCACCTGAACTCCTGAGGCTTGTGGTGAGCACTGTTGAATGATGTGGGTGGACTGATTCCTGTGGTTCTTACTATGATTGCAAGACACACCTCAGCAACAAACATCAGGGAATCTTGAAAAAAAATATTTATCACTCGAAGGTTCTGGAAGATGTACAGCATGCCCAAGAACCACATAGGGGAGGCTGTAGGGAGAGAGAGAGAGGGAGAGAGAGATTGGATCTGAAGTTCTGCCTTTATTGGGGTAGGAGAGTGGGGCACCCAGTGTATGGAGGGTTCGTTCTTTATTGGTGAATTTTAAACATAAGAGCAGGAAATAGGGTGTGGGAAGGGAAAATTGGGCTCACGGGGCAGTCAGTTTTCTAGGTTACCCAGGGCTTTCTCAAAGGGGGAATTCATGGATGGGGAGGCCTGGCTTCTTATATAATTGTGTAGCTAGTAGCTGCATCATACATCTGGCAATATGTTTATTCAAGGTGAATGCCTTTGGAATGAATGCCTCAGCAATCAGAAAGCTCAATGTCAGGCACTTACACTGTAGGCCTCCCAGATCTACCTTTCAAGTCATATCTTTTCCCTTATGATTTTCCTCCTTTTATAATTTTTCTCTGAGCAGTGGGAAGTTTATCACATGTGAGAACTCATAAGTGATCATTCTTTCCTTCAAATCATCTACTGAGTCATTTAATTTAAATAATTTTAATATTTTCATTCATATTTTCCCCAAATCCTCCAACATTTCTGTTTCACTGGGTGTGTGTTCTGATTGTTTTTCCTCTCTTCAGTTGCTGGGGCTCCTTAGATGAACTGCTATTTTTATTTTTTGGTTTCCCAGTGCTCAAGTTTTATCAACCATGTTTCTAGCTTCTGTAAACTTGATGTTTTAACATCTGCCCTACATGCCTAGGCCAGACGTGCCTTGTTCTGGACAACTTGACAATGTGTCAGAGTCGCTTTGTCTTGGCCTCCTGCCTCTCTCATCACCCCCGTCTTCCTTGGGAGGAGTCCTATTTCCAGGCATGCTTCTCTTTTCTTTTGTTTTTTTTAAATTTTATTGGCATCAAGTTGATTTACAAGGTTGTTTTAGTTTCAGGTGCACAACAAAGTGATTCAGTTATACATATACATATATTCATTCCTTTTCAGATTCTTTTTTTTTTTTTTCAGATTCTTTTCTTATATAATCACAGAGCATTGCAGAGAGCTAGCTCTCTGTGCTGTACAGTAGGTCCTTGTTGGTTATCCACCTTATATATAGTAGTGTGTGTATGTTAATCTCAAGCTACTGATTTATCCAGGTGTGTTTTTCAAATACGAACCAACCAGTCCAGAACCCACCTCTGTTATTAGCTCTCACACCCTGGACCACAACACACTTGCCCGAATCACTTCAGGGCCAGGTACCCGACAACTGGGAACAGCCTTAAGCCCCAGATCCCACTGAAATCATTCAAACCAGCCAGTCTTAAGCCTACTTACCCTGTCTCATCCATCCCTTCCCAAGGAAACCATAACAAAGGCACTTGCCCAAAGTACCCCCCCTCCCTCTGCCTCCTGACTGACTCCAGTGCTTCCCTGTGTGGCCCCCTCGTCTTGGGAAGGGGGGATGCCCTTTCCTCTTGGGAACTGTGAGTAGTAAACTATATTTAAATATCAATTATCTCCCAGGAATTCTCTGGCCGTCCAGTGGTTAGGACTCTGTGCTTTCACTGCTGGGGCTGGGTTCAATCCCTGGTTGGGGAACTAAGATCCTGCAAGCCACGCAGTGCGGCACCCCTGCAAAATCAATTATCTCCTTCTCTGTTGGCTTTACTACACCTCAGATTTTCTATCAATACACCATATTTTAAAGCACAGGTCTAGATGTTGTAGTTTACCATGCATGGCGGACATTAGCCCGTCCATCCATCCCCTGCCAAGGCACCAGACTCTCTCCCAGTCTCGGAAGAAAGGAAAAGTCAGTACATCCATTCAGTTCTCAATCTCCTTTTGTGGTCTGTTGTCCTGATGCTTTCTCAGGGTCTCTGTTGCCTTGCCTTTAGGCATTTACAGATCTCCAAGAGCCACACTGTCTCCAGGATCTACTACTCTCCGAATTGTCTCCCCAATTTTAGCACTGTTTGCCCTGTGCTTGTCCGGGCTTCTACACAAAAACCTGTATCAGGAACTCTCCATGTGCGTCATCAGTGCCACTGGGAATTACCCAGTGCTTTGGCTTGGCTGAGAGAGGCAAACAGTTTAGGATTGTGGGTGGAGAGTCAGTCACATATAGGGTGTTACTTGGATTCTGGAGTCACGCTGACTAGGTTCCAATTCTAGCTGTGCTACTTATTAATTTTACAGCTTGACTCATGTAACTTAACCTCTCTATGCCTCAGTTTTCTCATTCGGAAAATAGATATAGTGATAATACTACCTACTTCATAAGTTTGTTACATGAGTAATTACATCTAAAGCACATGTAGTCATTGGCTGTCACTGTTATTATTCTTTAATGTAGTCACCCCTTTCCTAATGAAACAGAAGGAATTAACAAAAAGAACACTTTCTGGCCTCATGATGATTTTTGACTCTAACAGAACTGTAAACATCCACTGAGCAGACCTAAGGAAATGAAGAATCAGGATAACAAGTTTCTACCATCACAATCACCATATTTCAAAGGATTTGAATGTACATGACTGTGTATGACTTGGAGATATAAACCAAAATCTCAAATTCTTTGTTTGTTTCTGTATTTGAAAATTAAGTACATTTGTTTTGAAGGTAGATATGTTGTTTTTAAAAGAGCAAAAAACATGAATAAACATTGTGAAGAAGAATAAAAAGAAAATATAAATGACTAATAAAATAATGTTGAACGTCAGCTAAGTTTTGGGGACTTGGGAATCCAGGCAGGCCTTGGATTTTGGTGGATTATATAGATAATAACTGCTTAGAAAATATGAAATAGACAAGCATAAAGAAGAGAATACAGAAAACCAGTTATCCCACTATGTAGAAATAACTACTGTTAACATTTTAATCAATTACCTTCTCTTTTTTTTCTGTTTACTTGTTTCATACATTTTTTATGGTGATATATACAAAATCTTTTGAAATACATTTTTTGCAACTAAAATGGCACCATGAACATATTTTATACCATTAAATATTTAATGGTATAAAATAAAAAATATTTAAATTTATTATTTCTTTGTATGTGTTTAACAAAACATATTTAGCTATTTTCCTATTGATGTATACTTATTATTTCCAAATTTTCACTAGTTAAAATAATACTGAGATTGACATCTTTACATTTTTAACCTTCTTATTCAAACTTTATTGGCAAGTATGAGAAACTGTCTTGAGCTTGCCTGAGGCCAAAGAAGGAGGGAGAGTGGTAGAAGAATTTATTGAAAGTTTGTGGGTTATCTAAGATTCACAAAATTAAAGTTAAAATAATGGCTATCATTTTTTACCCTGTCAAGTTGAAATTGCTCCTTTTCCCAAATTATAACATTTAACATTAGCAAGGGTGTGATAAAAGAGATAACCTCAGTGAGTGTTGGGGTGGGAGAGAGGTGCTCAGAGGACAGGTTTTCTGAAAGCAAATTGGCAATAATTTGAAGAGGCTTCAGAAATAATATTCTTTGATGAAGTAATTTTATGCTACTAATCTACATTCTATGGAAGTAAGCAGATGGAATCAAATATTTCTGTTTAACAAATTGTAGTGAATTTTGGGGAGAGTTGTCTGTCTAGACCTCTCCATTCTGCCTCTCTTCATTTAGAATTGCCTATCATGCTTATAGGAGGGTTTCCAGCATTCTGAAAATCTCTGCATCACCTTGCCTCTCCTATGTAGGTTAGTTGTCCAAGGTGGGCATTTAATGGAAACTGGATCAGAGACTTCCCAAGGATTTGTAATATTGAAGTGAGAGACATGGTGTTGGCAGCAGAATCATATTAGGAGCAACACTCTAAGTGCAAAAGTCCATGGGATCCTTCCACCAACATCCCAAGGCCTGGCTGGGTTTCCATGGTCCCCAAAGCTTAGTTGATGTTCAACATTATTTCATTAGTTGTTCTATTCTTTTAAAAAAATTCTTCTTCACAATGTTTATTCATGTCCTTTGCTCATGTCAAATTATATGTTTACCTTTAAAAATGTATTTAATTTGTAAGAACAGAAGCAAACAAAAGTTTGGGATTTAGATTTATATATCTAAGTCACACACAGCTATGTACTTTCAAATCCTTTCAACTATTGTGATTATTATGGTAGAAACTTAGCCTGATTCTTTCATTGCCTTAGGTCTGCTCAGTATGTTTACAGTCCTGTTAGAGTCAAGAATTGTTGTTAGGCCAGAAAATGTTCTCTTTGTTAGTTCCTTTTGTTTCATTAGGAAAAGTGTGACTACATTATAGGATAATATCAGTAATAGCTAACATCTACATAGTACTTTAGATGTAATAACTCATACATCAAACCTTTGAAGTAGGTACTATTATTATAATTGCCATATTTGTTTTACAAATGAGGCAACTGAGGCACAGAGGGGTTAAATGACATGACTAAAGTTATACAGTTAATAAATAGCACAGCTAGGATTTGAACATAGTTAGTGTGGCTACAGAGTCCAAACTCTTAATTCCTAAGCCATGTGGCTTCCCACAATAAAATAAATTTGCTCATGTAAGAAGTATTATACTTTTCATATGCCTAGCATCTTATTAAGCATAGTTTAATATATTGCTATTAAAGAGAAAATCAATCAATATATTTTTCTCTTTGAGAATATAAAATTAAGAATATTTTACAATAAAAATTCAAAAGTTATCATCTGCTGAGGAGTTTTATTTCCTTGGCTAAGGATAACTATGAGGCAATGTCACAGAGCAAAAGCCCAGGTTTTTCTCAGCCGTGTGATTTTTTTACAAGTAACTTAAACAATAAAGTCAGATTTATTACCTGCAAGATAAATATATCTACCTTATTGGCTTTCTTAAGTTATTGAGGATATTAGATGAGATAGTTCATGAAAGGGTTTTGTAATTTATGATATCTTATAAAATTTAAGTTTGCATTATTATTAACGTATTTTGTGTCATGAGGGAAGAAATTATATATTCTTATTGATTTGGGAAAAAAAGTTTTAAAAATCGGTTTTAGGATAAGCAATATCCCTTCTATTGGGAAATAATGCAAAAATATGTCAGGACTAGGAGGAAAAGAGTTCAGGGGATCAACATAAAATATGGTCAACACCATAAATATATGGTTTGTATTTACTCGGCTCATCAGAAACTGCTGATAAGTCAATGAATGTAAAAGAAATAGAAGGTGTTGGAAGAACTTCTTTTTGTATGTTCGAAGATGTTCTATGTCCTGTCTATATTTTCAGGGCCACTTTGGGATCCATATGCATAAATGAAGACAGAAGATTTCATTTAGAGTGGATCTTTTTTGGCTCACAAAACCTGGCCCTGCTTAAGAATAAATTAAGAGAAAATACTTCTTTTGGCAGTTTTGAATATTTTAATAGAGTAAAATTATATGCTAATTATCTGTTCTGTTTCATTATCTGTGGCATATTTTAATTTTAAGCACCTTTTTTTCCTCCTATCCCCAAATTTCCAACAATTGCATTTTTTTTGGAATGTAGATTAATTGGATGCTCTTCAGTCCTTATCCTCTTCACTCTTTTGCAATATTGGGCACTCTTGATCATTATCTGTTTAAACTTCTCTTCTTTTGTGGATTCTGCTTCCTTCGGAGATTCCTTCTGTTCTTCTCACTGGCTCCTCTTCCACACACACCTTAAAAACTGAGATGCCCCTTGGCTACCTAATCATCCTTCTGGTTACTTGCTCTGGGTGATCTTATATGTGGTCATCAATTCCAATCACAGGATTTCCTGAAAATACATAGCCTAAGATCAACTCTCCTATAGTCCCCTAGTCCCATATTCCTATCTGCCTTCTTCATAAACCCCTCTGTATATTCCAAGGGCATCTTAAACTTAACATGCTTCAGCTGGAACTCATTACCAGTTGAGCACACTTCTTTAGCTTTCCACATTTCTTAGTGTTGATAATGGCACCACATGACCATCTAAATTCAAAAGCTTGGCATTCTCTCAGATCCTTCATTATTCCTTACATCCGTATCCTATCACACCCCAACGTTAGTCTACTTTCAAATACATATCAAAGGCTGCCTCCAGCTCTAGATCACCATATTAGTATGGGTCCCATCCTCTCTCACAGGAACAAATAACTTTCTAAATGGTCTTTGAGCTTTGGGATTTGTCTCTGCTACTGTCTCCATCCACACTGTCATTAGAGTGATTTTACTAAAATACAGTGTTGATTTACAGTTTCTTTATTCCAAAAACTTCCGTTGATTTTCAGCTGGATAGAGTAGGCAAACATATATGAGGCTCTTCATACAGATGTCCTTTTCCAACTTTACCTACTTCCTCACTCTAACTTAGTACAGTATATATGTAATACAAATTTCAGTTTGTATTATTATTAATGTATTTTGTGCCATGAGGGAGGAAATTATGTATTCTCATTGATTTGAGGAAAAGGTTTTAAAATTGATTTTAGAATAAGCAATATCCCTTCTAGTGGGAAATGACACAAAAGTATGTCACGACTAGAAGGAAAATAGTTCAGGGGATCAATGCTGATTTACTTTTCCTTTCCTCAACCTGCCTGGTGCATATATGTAGGGTCTTCCTCTTCCTGTGATTTCTCCATCCTTATTCCCTGCCTGGTCAACTCATGCCTGGTCATTAAGACCTAACTGGAATGTCATTTTTTTGGCGATTTTCCTAAGCAGTCAGGTAATTTCTCAATTCTGTTACTATAAACTCTAAAAATGATATTAGTAGGGCTGTTTTCCTGTTAATTCTCCATATTATATATTTGTGTGACTTCCTCTTGCTCCTCTAGCATATTAGCTTTAGGAGGGTCTCAAAACCCTCTCTTTCTTTTTTTCTACCTTACCTTTCTTTCCTTATTGCTCACTAGTAGGTGTTCGGTAAATGCTGGTTTAATATGAATAAACGAAGGAAAGAGGAAATAAATGTATTGTGAAAAAATGTATTTACCAATTGTGGGTAAATATATTTGTAATACATTATATAATTTCTCCCTGCAATGCATTTTGCTCTATTTCTTTCTTTTCTTTTTTCTTATTTGATAGAATTGCATTTATTTTTTTCTGTGTATGGAAGTTTTCAATAAAATTTCAACATTAAAAGAAAAATATATAAAACAAATGTATCAATACATTGAGATTAGTAGATATTTGGGGCATAGTTTGCAGTAAACATTCTTAATTAATTTATTTTCTACTTAAATACTCAGTAAACGAGATATTGTACTGATGGAAACCATTTACATGGTAAACTAGGTGAGGCATTGTTTTAAATGATTCAGGATGTGTTCTATTTATTTTTCTAAAGATTTTTTTTTTTTTTTGCTTAAAACTTTTAATCAAATAGATGATCCATGTTTTTTTGTTGAAAAATAAGAAAGATCCAAATTTCTCTTGTCTGTTCTCTGTATAGTCTACAGTGAACTCACGGGTAAAATCTAAACATCCTGATGACATGCTAATTGTGTTCTAAAAATAGTTTGCATAACTACTGAGAACTTTAGTTCTAAAGATCAAATGACATCTTTAAGAGTGGTTTATTATTTTTTTAAAGCATTGTTGAAAATGATTCTTTCATTTTTCTGAATTAGTCCTATTTTATTTTTATTGACTTTTTGCCAGCAGGATTCTACCTGGTTCTTTTTAGTTACACTGTACAGAGACCTCACCTTCAGTGACTCTTCCTCTCTCACTCTAGCATGAAAGTTCAGCAAATGCAAAATCTGGATTTGACAGGCAGCTGATAATTATTTGCAGTTATAGAAGTTTCTTAATTACAAACCTATTTCTAAGCAGTCGTAGTGTTGAATAATTAGAATCTGACATGAGATGAACTAGACTCAAGAATCAATCTGCCATATAAAAGCACTCATTTAATCTCTCTGAAGCTCAGTTTCTTCATCTGTCAAATAGACATTTCACAGAGTTTATTTAAATACAATGAAGTTTTCAATAGTGAAACACTAGGCAATTCAATCTGTTTTTATTTGTGTTGTGCCCATTACAGTAGAATTACCAAACTGTAGATTGTCATCCTTGGTAAAATTATATGTACATTTTTATTATTCTCCTAGTGTATACTTTAAAAAGAGAAATATGGAATATATAGACTTGAAGACATGTAGTCCAAAACTTACAGTAAGTTCCATTAAAAAGTGGCCCATTAGGGAAAAAAATAAGGAGAGAATGAGCTTATGCAATATTTTACCTACTTCAATGCATATTCAACAAACATTTATTGAACATTTATCTTTGTGCATAAATATTCTGTACTGAGTCATGTAGAATACAAGATTTTCTAGGATAAGTGGGTTCTTACCTTCTAGAAATGTGAAATTCCATAAAAAAATCATCATCCATTGATTGTTTGAATCCTTAATTCAAAAGTCACCTTTTCTCATCCAGCATTTATCTGCCATGCACTTGTTTGAGTGCTCAAATTCAGTTGAAAGACCAGTACTTTTAATATCTCTAAAATCTATTTTTCACTACAGTTAAGCAATTATAAAACAATAATTATAGAAATGCAAACATTAAGATAAAATGCAACAAATGACTTTCTGGTAACTTTGCAGTCGATATGTTCTTTCAGGCACTTAGAGAGTTGGTATTGATCGTTTCTAAACTCATATTTTTTTTCACAGTGTACCCTTTGCAAAAACACATTTCTGTTGGGATTTTTCCACTCTTTACCTTTGTGAGAGTTGTGAAAAAAAAAGACATAAGAATCATGTAAATGAAATTTTATTATTTTAATATCCCACATCGGGTCCTGATGGAAGTTTGCAATGGGCTGTGTTACAGGAGAGAGAAACAGGATGTTTTATGATGGTCAGTGCACAACCCTGTTCTTTGCTCTAGAGGAGACAATATCTCTATCCTCTGGGGCTGGAAACACACTTGCACTTTACTTTAGAGGAAGACACTATCTTGGTCTTTCAAGGCTGTTTGTTATACAAATATTTCTGAGAAGAGAATTTCTAATATATGGTAGCCAGTACCTCACCAAGATGTGCAGAAACATGACAGATCACTGGAGAATTGGTTCTCCATAGCTTTCTGTTGAATTTAGGCAAAATACATAAGTGCAAAACCTCCAATATTTATTGAGAATCTACTCTATAAAACTTAGTATTTGGCATTGAATGATACACAGTGATGGGGAAGCCATGGTCCACATCCTCAAGGAGTTAAAGGATGTGCATACACACACAGATAGTATAAAGCACAGCGGTGTAAGTGCTCTGTTTAAGGCAATTCACAGAGAACTTATTAGTGCTTGATAGCATAGATACTGGACTCTCTCTAGCCCAGTAAGTAAGAGTTGAGACTGAACTACTTGAGTTTAAACCTAAGTCCCACCAATGAGCATCTCACATGCAGTATTTACCCTCCCTGTCTTCAGTTCTCATTGGTGAAATTTATATTAGTACCTACTTCACAGGGTAGTTGAGGAAATTGAATGTTTAACTATAGAAAAAAATCACAGAAGAGTTTCTAAAACATGCTATCTGTTGAAAAAATTTTAGCTCTATGGCATAGAACTTCTATCACGTTTTTATCATTGTGACCTTAAAAAAACTTACTTAACTTCCTGAGTCACATTTTTTTCACTTATAAAGTGGGAGTAGTAATATCTCATTGATTGTCAGTTATCAATTAAAAATGTAATGAACTTGCTTAATAAAGACTTAAAACTGGTAGCTGCTATTATTAATAAAAGGACATATACTATATATAATTCAAGGGATAGATTTGGCTTTCTTCTTTTTACCTTTTAAATTTCTTCCTCTGATTCACAGCTGGTAGAATAATGCAACAGGGGCAGAGCAGGGGGTGGGGAGAAAGGAAAACATACCAGAAGTCTAGACCTGGTTCTGTTCTTGATTTTATCATTAATTAATTTATTCACAAAATATATTGAGTGATCAATGCTTGGCAAAAGTTAAATATGGCAGGGTCCCTTGCCTTTAAAAAACTCACAGTAGTGGCTCAAGTCACTTGCATTCTCCTGTGTAGCTAGAGGTGTGGTTTGAGAAAACTTAGAGTCTGAGGCATAGGTTGGATTGATCAAGGGAAGCCATGCGGGGAAGGATCTAAATGCATTTAAAAAGTTAACCCTAACTCCATAGGTCCTGTGAAGCTATTAAGGATCTTTTTAAAAAAAAAAATTATTGAAGTATAGTTGATTTACAATGTTGTGTTAATTTTGGGTGTACAGCAAAGTGATTCAGTTATACATACATACCTGAATATATGTATACATTCTTTTCCCTTATAGGTTATTACAAAATATTGAGTAGAGTTTCCTGTGCTATACAGTAGACCACTGTTGGTTATCGATTTGCCATTGAGCAAAGCTGGACAAGAGCAGGACACTTAGAGAAAAACCACACTCAACGTGGTGATCCTGGAGACAAAACTGACCCCACGCTTTTGCATTATATTAACAAGTAAAGAGAAGTGCTCTGAATTTAAAAGCAATAGAAAGGATCATCCCACCACACTAAGTTTCTGCCTCATCCTTAGTTCTATAGGACTAGAAATACCTGAATAAGGCCCTAAAATAGAAACGCTGACCATTGAGTTAGGCAAAAGACAAGTCTTTGGGGTTAAACTCAAACTCTCTCTCCTTCAGTAGATCAATGATGGGCAGGTAGGGTGTCAGGGATTAGGAGAGAATTGCCTTGATGTTTATGGGATAATTTAATCACACCCCTACCCCTGTCTCACCCCCAGGCCATGAGGGCCTGCAGTGATTCTATTTCACCATTTAATGTTAAAAATGCTGCTCTGTGGAACTTCCCTGGTGGCACAGTGGTTAAGAATCCGCCTGCCAATGCAGGGGACATGGGTTCAAGCGCTGGTCTGGGAAGATCCCACATGCTGTGGAGCAACTAAGCCCTTGTGCCACAACTGCTAAGCCTGAATGCCACAACTACTGAAGCCCACGTGCCTACAGCACATGCTCCACAAGAAGAGAAGCCACTGTAATGAGAAGCCCGCGCACCACAATGAAGAGTAGCCCCATTTCACCCCAACTAGAGGAAGACCGCGTGCAGCAATGAAGACCCAAAGCAGCCAAAAAAAAATAATAATAATTAAATAAATACATTTATTAAAAAATGCTGCTCTGTGGAAGCTTATTTCCTAACACGTGAGATATTTTTTTCAAATGTTTACCTGACTTTGCAGTGTTTAGCGCATTTAGGTATTGAATTGTCAGATACGTGCATTTTATTGTAATGCTGTTTACACCAGTCCCCACACTCTAGCAAAAAATATTCTCATTAACTGCTGTTACCTTCATCCAACATGTAACCTCTCAGCAAAGCTCTTACTCCCTAGGCGAGCCCATCCTCGGCCCCCGCACTTCAAGCAAGTGCATAAGCACCAGCTGTCAGTGGTGCTTTCAATCCAGCTGTCAAGCCAGGTGTGGTAGGCGCTGTGCTGTGCTCTGATGTTAATGATGGATTAATTAAGCCGGTGTGTGTGCAGGCAGTGGAATCTGGAGAGCGGGCTGTGCGCTGCTTCTGGCTGGGGTTTCACGGCAGTCTTCAGTGTACTCCTTGGGGGTTTCCCCTCTACTTGCCAACAGGTCTGTACACTCCGCTTCAAAAGCAAACAATCAGCTTATCTGAATTAAAAACAAAGAACCCCATGACTAATTCACCAAAGCTCATGATCTTGACAGAGAAAGCACAGCTCTTATTGACAAGTCATGAAAGGAGGTGGACAGAGGTGCTCTTTTTCTCCTCACTCTTGCGGAGTAGACTAATCTGTAAGTACATTGCTTATATATCATAAACCAGTGATATGGTATGATGTTCATAGCTCATAAGATTATAGAATATTGCAATATTTATTTTTATTTTAAAAAAAAAATTTAAATTGAAGTTTAGTTGATTTACAATGTTGTGTTAATTTCAGGTGTACAGCAAAGTGATTCCATTATGTATATATATATTCTTTTTCAGATTCTTTTCCCTTATAGGTTACTACAAAATACTGAGTATAGTTTCCTGTGCTATACAGTAGGTCCTTGTTGGTTATCTATTTTATATAGTAGTGTATATATGTTAATCCCAAACTCCTAATTTATCTCTCATACCCCTTTCTCCTTTGGTAACCATAAGTTTGTTTTCTATGTCTGTGGGTTTATTTCTGTTTTGTATATACGTTCATTTATATCATTTTTTTTAGATTCCATATATAAGTGATAGCATATGATATTTGTCTTTGTCTAGTTTACTTCACTTAGTATGATAATCTCTAGGTCCATCCATGTTGCTGCAAGTGGCATTATTTCATTCTTTTTTATGGCTGAGTAATATTCCATTGTATGTGTGTATATATATATATATATATATATATATATATATATATATCTCACATCTTCTTTATCCATTCATTTGTCAATGGACATTTGGTTTGCTTCCATGTCTTGGCTATTGTAAATGGTGCTGCAATCAACATTGGGGGTGCATGTATCTTTTTGAATTATGGTTTTCTCCAGATATATGCCCAGGAGTAGGATTATAGGATCATATGGTAGCTTTATTTTTAGCTTTTTAAGGAACTTCCATGCTCTTCTCCATAGTGGCTGTACCAATATTTAAATATTTCCTATAAACATTTTTTGTTTTTTGGTATTTTTGCAGAATAACCTTGTGACAATGTTGTTGCCCTTTGGAACTGTTCTGCCTCCATATTAGTTGCCTCTTTATCATCAGTTAGGTTGCTTCTCTAATATGTGTCTTTACGCTACAAAGTTTTAAGCTACTGCCTCCATGTTGCTCATGGGCAGTGTCTTACCCATTAACACCTTGCTTAGGACTTGGGGACCTGTTGTCCAAGGTCTCAAAGGCTTTGATCCCAGATTATACTCCATTGTATCTTGGATGAAAATTGTAGGTCTTCATCTTTTTTAGATAGAATAACAGCAGTGTTAACAATAGCAATAAGAATAACTACAATTAATTGAGCTCTCCTTATGAAACATAATATCTTTACTAATCCCTCTCACAGAGCTTAAAGTTTAGAGAGAGTAAAAGACTTGCTCAGAGTTGTATAGCTTATAGGGAAGAATGGAATACATTTGGAGTGAATGGATTTTGAAGAATCAATAGGGATTTATTAGGGAGGAAAAGGTGAAGCCAGAAGGAAACAAGCCTAGGATGTGGGCAACCCAGAAGCACAATGCCTAACATGGGCATGACTTAACAGACACAATGCCTG
Source organism: Tursiops truncatus (assembly GCF_011762595.2). NCBI lineage: Eukaryota > Metazoa > Chordata > Mammalia > Artiodactyla > Delphinidae > Tursiops > Tursiops truncatus. The sequence goes on from NC_047050.1 coordinate 20,538,071, forward strand.
TTAGGAAACTGTAGAACTTGGTACCACTGCAGCACACATATCTTGAGTAGAGAGGCAGCATGGGGGTGGATTGATAAATGCCATGATAAAAAGTTTGAACTTGATTTTATTCTTCTCTCAAAGAGGAACTGCTGAAAAGAGGAAATCAGTTTAGTTTTAAGAAGATAACGGCAATAAAGAGGATGCATTGGGGTGAGAGTGTCTGATACGGGAATACAATTAAGGAGTTGTATCATTGATGATTATGCCTTATGGGGTGCAGAAAGCAAAGCACAACGGTGGGTAACGTATACTCATTGTACTACAGTCTGCTCTAGGAAGCTGCTCGACTAGAAAAATGTCAGACAACTGAACACACAAGGACTTGCCTCTCAATAATAATAATAGCTAGCATCTCAGTGACTAGTGTGTGCCAGGCACTAAGTTCTTTACAGGTATTAACTCATTAATCCTCACAACAAGCCTATGGAGTAAACACAACGAAGTGGAGGAACCAGGTGACAAATCCATGGAAGGAAGTTTCCAGATTTGCTATCCTGACAACAGAATAAGACGGTATTTTATTTTATTTTATTTTATTTTGCGGTACGCGGGTCTCTCACTGTTGTGGCCTCTCCCGTTGCAGAGCACAGGCTCCGGACGGGCAAGCTCAGCGGCCGTGGCTTACGGGCCCAGCTGCTCTGCGGCACGTGGGATCTTCCCGGACCGGGGCACGAACCTGTGTCCCCTGCATCAGCAGGCGGACTCCCAACCACTGTGCCACCAGGGAAACCCAAGACGGTATTTTAGACAGATATTTTATTTTATTTCATTTTCTTTATTAGCTACTGTAGTTTACCACCCAGGAACATTTACAATACAAATTTAGATTTCATATCTATCATTGTCAATAACAAGGTGTCCTATTTTGTTGGGGAAACTCTCTGAAGAGATGTCGGAGAATTCTGGAGACTGAACTTTTTTGCAGAATTTTGATATTTAAGGAATGACAATTAGATCATATTACATCTGGATATCAGGGAAATATTTTATACACTACCTTACAAGTTCTCACCAGAAAAATTAATTCTGAATGGCTTGAATGTGCACTACTGTCAAATGGATTTAAAACAGAGCGAAAGGACCCTAAGCAAAGGGTAATGATAGCAATAATAATGATAAATGGTGATGCATTCTGTTAGGAACAGGGTGCACAGTTGGCTGCTTTTATTTAAGATGTCTTGGTAATGTTAAGCCTGCAAAAAACATTAATAAATGAGTATGTAGTGTTGTAATCTGAAATCTTTTTGCAGAGATCTTGGTGCTTTTCAATGTGATTATTTGTTGCTATTATTTTTTAATTAAAGATAACAAAATCACATTGATTAGCCTGCATGATAGCTCAAGGATCACAAATATCTCAAGAACTAGTTTGGTTGTTTGTTTATTGTTATGTGAGCCAAGACCATGCAACTACCAAAGTGAACACATTCTGAGTTTCCAAGGTGAAGAGAAAAGAAAAATCTAAATGGACTTTAGTTTCAGCCAATGATATTAATTTTTTTGCTACATCATTACCACAGGAATGCCCCAAATAGAGTCACAACCTATGTTAACCAGCTTGTACATATGAAATAGTAATAGCAGACCCATGAAAGTGAATTTAAAAACAAAAATATATTCATTTTTAAAACAGAAGATTGACTGTAAAATAATTTTAGTGTGTATATGCAAATTGTCTTAGCTATGACTTCATAATTTGTAACGGTATTCAGCTTGACAATGTTTACACTTGTTAATGACTTCCTTTATAAGTGATAATTGATCTACTTCATTATCATATTAAATCCCTGATCATATACCATTAGGGTTGATGTAATAAATGATCTGTGTGATTTTTCGTGTAATGAACTAATTAGACTAATTAAAATCAATATGTGTGCCAATATTATACTTTGAATCCAAATGCTCCTTCTTACTCTGCTGGCTTAAAATCAGCAACTCAGTAAAAAGGATCTAATGCTGATTTATGAGCACTTGAGGAACATGAGGCAGAATAAATTGCTTGTGGTAGTAGAGACAGCATTAGTGAAGTATAAGATACTAAGTGCATTGTAAGGTCAACAATAAGGGTGTATTTACACATGTAGTTATATGGCACCTTAAACCTCCTCTTAATATATCAGAACATCCCAGAAAAATTATTTGGTTTAAATGCCAGTGCAGTTCTTCTGCACTTGTTCAGAAATAACATTTCAAAAATACAAGCATTTCAATTAGGTAATCAGTCTACAATATGATGAAAATATGCATATTCAGTTTGATAAATGTTTTTCAACTGGATTTATGTTCTGTTTGAGTGAAGGAAACATATCCTAAAGCTGAGGTTAAAATAAAAATCAGTGTGTAACTCTACAACTTTAAATTGTCCATTATTCATTCAGAAATCTATGGAAATTATAAATGATAATTTTAGAGAACCTATAGATAAATTCTTCAAAACGAAGTTCCTATGTCATACTCTGAGGAAGACCTCCCTGACTCTTAAGACTATAGCATATCCCTCACTTAAATGTTCACCCAAATGCTTCTTCTTTTTTCGTTATTTATCAAAATTTCAATTGTATGATTGACTGGTTAGTGAAGATTGAATTTCTGAACTGTAACTTCCTCAAGGACAGGGATCCCATCTCTGATTCTTCCTTGGATAGGTCTAACACAGTGCCTTGCTCCCAGAAAGCAAAATCTGTTTCTTTAATTTTCTTTTAAATACATGTCAGTTTCTTTGTTATTTCTAAAGTTTAAGTAAATTTTAGATTATTTTAATGGAAGATAAATATTGTACCTCAACAGTCAATAGATACCTCCAAAACAAACAAATGCAAAAAAAAACCCAATTAAAATCAGATAGCTTATATCACAGAGAGCTATATTCAATATGCTGTAATAAACCATAAGGAAACAAATCTGAAAAAGAATATATCTATACATATATACAATATACATATGCATATATATATATATAATTGAATCACTTTGCTGTACACCAGAAACTAACACAACATTTTAAATCAACTGTATTTCAACAAAACAAAAAAATGGCAAACAAAAAATTCCCTTCTGAATCAAAAAAAGAAAATTGGATAGCCTTACTTTCTGCACAATCTGGCACACGTCTTCCATGTATTTCCCTTGAGAGCCAGTGAGAGTTGTAGACAGAAAAGGAAACTGAATTGGAATGTGGAACTTTGGGCTTATTCATTAGATGCCAAATTAATGTTTATTCTTTTTTTTTTTTTATCTGACTTGGCATAAGGGCTTACAGCTTTTGCCAACAAATGTAACCAGTATGCATTATCTTTGTATACTTCTTAAAGACTTTCCTGTCAGGTTTGGTTTGCCTGTATCTTATGATGATCCAAGTATAGGTAGGCATTGAATATGAAAGTTTGACTTTGGGAATAATCTTTAGCGATTGCTGTGAGGCAACATGAAAGAGACTCTCAAGACATTTTCTCCAGCCCATTCAGAACCTGTTTCTCTTATTTCTCATTTCTTCGCATTCCTCATGGGCTTCTGTTCATCATTTGTGCATTCATTCATACAAAAATAAACACTTGAGAGTTTATGCAGGTGTTTATGCAAGACACTATCCTTGCTTCTCTGGTAAAGAGTGTAGGGTTCCTGGTGCAAAACTATTTCTCATCTAGGAAGAAAGCTAAGACATGTACATAAAGAATTCTTTTTTTTTTTTTTTGAATTTTTGAATTTTATTTTATTTATTTTTTTATACAGCAGGTTCTTATTAGTTATCAATTTTATACATATTGGTATATATATGTCAATCCCAATCTCCCAACATAAACAATTCTCATCTAAAATGATATGTGATAAATCTTTGAGAGTCTCAAATTGCAAGTAAAATTTAAAGAGGGGCCAATGACTTCTAGCAGGGTAATTTAGGAAGATTTTGTAAGGGAGGTGGCATTCAAACTGAACGTTGATGGCTAGAAAGAATTTTGTCATTTTGGCATGGGAAGTGACCACACTGGAGAGGATGAAAAGCATAATTAATCTGCCTATTCTAAAATAAGGTGAACTATTAAATCCACACTAACTAGATGGTTGGGGGCAGAGGTCTAAATTAGCACAAATATGCATTATAGATGATTCCTTTGTACTGCTTTCAAATACTTGGAATCATTGTGAATTTTATAAAGTGATATCTAATAGAGGTTCTAAGTAATTTTTTAAAAAAGAAGTATGTGTGTAAGTAATATTACAGGTTGTTGAGAACTTCTAACATATAATGAGAATCTTTATGGAACACTGATTTCAAGCCATAGATTCTAATAATATTTTATCACATAAGAAAAGTGCAGTTCACTAGATTTCCTTGGTGGTGGAGGGTAGGGATAAATGGTATCAACAGATACATTAAAAGGAAGCTTGTAAGAAATGCTCTTAAATCTTAGGCAAAATCCCAATAACTAACATAGACAAGTGTGGACCTCCTCTCATTAAAACTAGAATCAATCGATTCTCTGGTTCATCTCCTTATTTCCTGAAACAGAGTCTAAATGCTACTCACTCCCATGCTCAATACAGGATGAGAAAACTTGCATAGGTAGTGCTTTTCAATGTTATATGTGGAATTAGCTCAGAACACTGGCAGCTCCAGGTTACACTCAAAAATGTTATTACTATTACTATGGTGGTTATCCTTACATGAAGCCTCAGGAGAAAAATTTGAGTACTCAGTTGTGACATTGTTGGGCATTGTGATTTTTAAGCAAATAGTTTCAACTTCCTAAGTCTGTAAATCATGTTTAAAATGGGGTTTTGAGCTAAACAATAAACTTTAAAAATTTATTCCCAGTTATGTTGTTCTATGATTCCACTACCAATAAAAGTATTTTAACCTTCGTGGAGATATTCAAATTTTTAAAAAAGCATACTTTTTTAAGAGAATAATCCTCTAAGAGAAGTAAAACAATGTGACAAAATGAAATAATGTATTTATGAAATAAAGTATAAATGAAATTTAGGTATATTAGGGGAATAATGTTTTAGGCAGTGAGGCGGCCACATAGATGAGAGCTGCCTGGGATCATTCTTCTTAGAGTCAGGACTAATGTTCTTACAGCATTCTTGTTTTGTTTTGTTTTTTTAATAAATTTATTTAATTTATTTATTTTTGGCTGCGTTGGGTCTTCGTTGCTGCTCGCGGGCTTTCTCTGTGGCGAGCAGGGCCTACTCTTTGTTGCGGTGCGCGGGCGTCTCACTGCTGTGGCTTCTTTTGTTGCGGAGCACGGGCTCTAGGCGTGCAGGCTTCAGTAGCTGTGGCTCGCGGGCTCCAGTAGTTGTGGCTCGCAGGCTCAGTAGTTGAGGCGCACAGGCTTAGTTGCTCCACGGCATGTGTAATCTTCCCGGACATGGCTCAAACCCATGTCCGCTGCATTGGCAGGCGGATTCTTAACTACTGTGCCACCAGGGAAGCCCCATGCTTGTTTTTTTTTATGCTACTTAATAACCCCCACCGGTTCCCTAAATTTCTTCTCTCCATATCCTTGTGTGTCTACATCTGTTTCTCTCTCTCTCTCTTTTTATATCTGTCTCTCTCTCAACCGATGACTTCCTAGGTTGGAGAGGAAAGATTTGTGTAAGCAAGATGTTTTACTTTACCTGACAATTCTTATTTTTCTAAATAGGCATATCTTTCTATCTAAATGTATTTATTCTGATAGAGAATTTGTCATTTATTTGCATTATTAAGCCTTCAAGAAATAGAAGCTTGTTTCTGTTTAAATATTTAATGCCTGCACTGTGATCTTTTCACAACTGTTCACTAAATATCCCTGGTTTATTTTTCCAGTCTGTCTAGAGGTCTTTGACTTTTTATCATGGTTGCTGAGTAAAATAGATGACTGGGTGTTTTGCTTCTCTCAGCAATAATATTGTTACACTGCACTGGTGGACTTACCCTGTCACGTGGCTGGCCAGTGGTAGGCTACCTGTAGATGATGTTAAGTTGGAAAGAGCATTGGACTTGGGTTGTGACCTTGGGTTTGTCTTAGCTTTGCTACTTATTAGTTGTGTGATCCAGAGCAACTCACTGAAAACTGAAGATGATAGCACCTATTGCATTGTAGCTTTGTAGGGATTACATAATATGCTACATGTGAAAGCAATTAATAAACTCCAGAACACTAAAAATTTAAGAGTTTATTATTAATTCTTATAAATAATACATTTCATTTGCATATTTAAATCTTGGAAAAAATATAAATTTTATATTGGTTGGATATGGAAGATGAAAGTTGAAAATTATAATCTGTGTAACAATGAACGTAGATAATAAGAAGAAACCCTCATCTGTAAAAGAGAGTTGAATAATAGAAAAGGAACCAAAATAGGAATTCCAGAAGAAAAATATTTTATCTTATTTCTGATTGAGGTTGAATGATATGACTTGAATTTGCTATATGTTTGTGAATTATAAATATGTTCAACACCATATTATCTAATGATATTTATGTCCAAAGTAAACTTTTGTAACTTATTTTAAATCAGTGGCACAAAACAGAGAATTACCACATTGTAATTATACATTTTTTTCTAGAGAGTTAAATATATATAGATAGAATATGATTAACTTTATTCAATGGTCTAATAAAGATAGTAAAATTATACAATTTTATATATACAATACCTGCATATACTTTTATTTTGAATGGGCAAATGTTATTTTCACTTTTTGTCCAACAAAAATATTCAAAATGATTTTGAATCAACCCATAATTTCAATTTAATATATATCTCATTTTTCAGTACTGGAACTTCTGTGGAAGTTAAAGAACACTTTAGTTTTTATATACTGTGTATTTTTCACTTATTTTGATTTTTTGTTTTTTATATTCTACATAGGAGGGAAGTCATAAGGTATTTGTCTTTCTCCATCTAACTTATTTCACTTAGCATAATACCCTCAAGGTCTGTTCATGTTGTTGCAAATGGCAGGATTTTATATCCTGTGCATCTTTAATATGTCATTCTAAAACTCAAAATGTAGCTGAAACGGAGACATTTTCCAGTTGAACACCTCTACTGAATTTACTAGCATCTTAATTTTAATGTGCTACTTTCAGAGAGACATTTTACAAAAAGAAGAGTTCAAGCCACAAATATTTTATAGTTTTGTTTAATGTATGGTTGTGCATTTTAGGAGCAGATTTATTTCTGATGAGATTTTTGTATTTATTCTAATTCATAAATATCTTTTTTGTCCTCTTTTGTGTCCTAAGTGATATTTTGTGAATTTCTCAAATAGGCTGATTTTCAAATACAGTATATCAATGGATACATTGCTCTCAAGAGCTTTTCTTGTTGGCCCCCATGTAGGAGTTCACCACTACATTCTTGTGCCCACATTATACTCCATCCCATCTCTGTTCTAACAATTATGAACAATTTTTACATCTGTAGACATGATTGTCCATATTAGATTCTGAGTTTTCTTGAGGGCAGGGCTGTATCTCATTGGTAGTTGCTCAAATAATGTTTTTGGAATAAAATAATCAAGTAGGAAATGATAAAAGACTTCATTTATAATGCTGTTAGAAAAATATTACCAGCTGAAGAAAGAATTCTAGCTTTCCCAAAACCTGTATCTGATGAATATCAAATTCTTCATGTGTGCTAGTGACAAAGTCTTTTCATGTATTGACTTTAATGCATCTATGTAACATGCTACAGGACTATTATAAGAATCTAGCTGAAAAAGTATTTTATAAAATATAAAATGCTATAACAATATAGTGCTTAGTAGAAGAAATTAGTAGAAGTAATAACAGTGATAGTTGTCACTGTCATTATTAATGGTTTGTTCTAGTGAGACATTCAGTGCTCAGATCAACCAGATTTCTTATCACCACGTGTAAAATCTTATTTATTCTCAACTTTATACCTGGAATACCTACTCACCCCTTGCTTATACTCATCTCTTTAGTTTTACCAACCTTGCTTCAAATCCCTTCATGGAATTCTTTAGCGTTGACTTCACAGGATATTATGGTCACCCTTTGTCACTGTTGTATTTGACCCATTGAATCTACTTGCCTGTCTTCTGATAACAACAACCTAAAAATTTGTTGCAGTGCTGTTGGAATCATTAATTAAGTTGCATTGCACATACCTGGCTTAAGCATGTAGACCAAATAAGCCAACTGAACTTTAAATTCTTAGAAGAAAAAAATGAAAAAAAAAATGACTTGAGTGGATTTATCTTAGCATCTTAGATTGTCCGTTATTCCTGCCACCTAGTTTCTCAAGATGTCTCTCTATTTTCCAAGTCAGTTCTTCAGCTTTTTAAAAAATCTTTTTAATGTACTGTGAACCAGTTCATACCTTTCTGATAAATCTCCACTTTGTATAAGTTAATTTTGATTATGTGTGAGAGAAAAACTCTGATGCTTACTCCATATAGCTGTTAGTAGTATGATTATTTTTGCCTAATTAAAGGAATGGTTGGCATGTGTGCAATTTTTAACTCCTTTTGAATACTCAAAAGCCTTTTACATTGTGTTTTCTATGTGTGTGTACTTACGTAATACTGAATGAATAATTTATCAGTAAATGATGTCTGATTGAAGTATAAATAGCAGAAACATGAACTTTAAATTTTATGACATATTTCCTCTGGCATTTAAGTTATAATGTCCACCTGCATTCATGCTGTTAAACTGAATGACTCAGAATAGTACAATTGAAGGGAGATTACTTTCACACTTCCACACTTTCCATATTTAGTAATAACCAGAGAAAAAACTGTTGCTTTCTAAAGTCAAAAATAAATATTAGGGGCTTATGATCCAGTCCTCTTGGTTTAGAAAGAACTTCAATTTCCAACTAATTCATAGTAAGATCACTATTTTTTTTTTTAAGCCACAAAATTAACACACAATTCAGGCAGAATTCTGACGCTGTTTTCCAACCAAAATGATATCCAGTTGTGATTTTTATTGTCCAGTTAGACTTTATTTTGGTTTTTGATATTTTTCATGGATAATGCTTTGTTGTCTCTACTTGGTGACAACCTATATGTGTATGAGGATAAAGGGAAACATAAATTATCATCTCATAATTATGTTATAGATTATGAGTAACAAAAGATACCAGGGAAAAGTAATATTTTCATCCCTAGGCATGAATTCTGAAAACAAAGTGAAATTTGGCTGAATATTAGATAGGCAATATTTTGTGGCCATTTCCATTATCTGATTTGGGAATGTTAAAAGATTTTTCTTTCTCTTTGAAAACATACATGAAAACATGCTGCTCAGCTTATGGAGAACTTCATGAAAATTTCAGAGATTTTGTTTGTTGCCTGTGCCTGTTTTATACTTGTATTGAATTATAGCCATATTGTGTTTATTTATGTTATGATTATTAGTATCATTATTTTAAATTTGTGTCTTGCTGCTTGCAGACTTCCTCTTGATTGGTACAGTATGACAACAGGTAATAGATACAATAGCAGTAAAACAGTCATCATCACTGCTGGGATGAGAAACCCCTCCTCTTTGCCTTTTTTTTAACCTTCCTCAGCTGGAAAGTTTTGACATCTGCTGGTTTGGGACATGGTTGAGCAGCTGCCAGCAGTGGGGTAGCTGCTTTCAGCAGCAGTTGGCGGGATGGCAGGGTGCCAGCTTGTACCATCTGTGCGCCTGACATTTCATTCTAATTAACAGTAGGGTTAATTGTTCTGGCAGGCTCAAATGTAGTGTCTAACATTACCCAAGGGAAACATGTACAAGTGCAGGAGTGGCAGGGAGCTGGGGACAGCATCGCTAACAAACCCATCGAGGCAGAGTGGTTAACAACTACTGATGATTTTACTAGCTGGCCACATGCAATAAGGCGGAGGTATTTTTTATTCTGATGAATTATGCCAAGACTGTAATGATGTAGAAGGAATCAAGCTTAGAAAGGCTGAGACTGCTGCCTTAGGGCAATTGTGAGGGAACAATTTGCATGTTATTACTGCATATTCATACCTAATTGTGTTAGGCTTTGCTAATAGAGCAGAATGACAGTATGAAAAATCGAGCAACTGCTTTAGAGGCAACAAAGCCCATGTTTTTTTTCTTCCTACACTATGAGTGCTGAATGATCATTTAGACATTTAGTTGCTCAATATGACAAGCCTACCATTTGTTAGCTTGACATAGTATAATTTATAAAGCAGTATTCTAATTTTACTTTTAGTTTATTCTTCTCATTTTATACAATATTCATGATAGCAATTTGAATGGGGATATTCATAGCTATTGTGAGTAGTTGTGATTCAAATAAAACTATATTTTGTATGAAGCATTACCATTGTTTTATGATGTATTAATTTTAATGTTTAAATAGCTTTTTCATATGTTAATACAACATAAACCAAGAGTTGATGAGAAATCCTTATTATAGCCATGCTTATTCACATTGCTATAGTTAATGTCTCAACATTTCCATTATATAAAGACCTATTTTTAGTGTGGCTTGGACAAAGAAATTGTCAGGTGGTACAAAGCCAAAAGTCTGCTGTTTTAGAAAAGTGACTGGGTACAGATTCACTGAACTTAGTATCTGATTCTAAGTAGATAATATTCTTAAGAAATCTCAAGCACAGTAGTACATTTTTCATGTAAGTCCACAATGCCTTCTGAAATCTTTTTATGGAATCTCAGAGAAAATAAAGAATTGGAAAATGCAGCTTTAGAAATCTACATTTGAAAACTGGTAAGATCTACCTTCATTCTAATTTTACTTCTTTTAGATTTGTAAGGCCAGACTTGTATCCTCAAGTAGTCCCAACCTGATACTTGAACATCCATTCGTTTTAAATTATGAGCCAGTTCACATATTGTATTGCTTGCTCTAAGAGTGCAAAAACTTTGTAGATTATGTTAATGAATTAAGAAAAGAGTTTCAGTAGCTTTCCTGGTTAAATCATAGCACAATGAAAGTTTTTAATGTATTTTTTGTAATTTCTACTTTTTCAGTGTCTACCATGTTTAGTTCATAATTTATGTTAAACTCCTCTTATAGGGAATGTTCAAAATAAGTTAAAACTTTGCCCCATGTTAGCTTGCTTTGTTTTTTGCCTAAAATGCAACTATTTTCCAAAATAAATGTGGTTGGTTAAATAATATATAGTGTAAAATCTTTCCTAACTTGTACTTAAATTCCAAACCATGGAATTATATAAATACTACATATTTGCAGCTTAATTATGTAGTAAAGTATTAGAGAACTATAATTCAAACAGTGTATGATATGGCTCAGTTAATTTATGAGACCCTAAATTTTGGCTATTGGTTGGTGATTCATGGCTTCAGACATAGAAATTTAGTCCCCCACATAAGATGTGTTCCATATTTGTACATTTCTGAATTAGAGGGTAAATAGAGACTTTTGTTAAGTATATGAGTCATCTCTCAGCCAAGAATATACTTTGTAACCCTCTGTGTTTTTGTCAAAGTTTTATATGTTTTTTTTTTAAAGGGTAAAGGTTAATACATTATTTTGGAAACTTATTTTAATATATCATTCACATTTAAGCAATTATAGAACATTTTAGTTGAAATATAAGCCTAATAAGATTTCATAGAATATAAATTTAATGGTACTTCTCAAAGACATCGTTTCATCACGTTGTTTTTTTTTTTCTTTTTTTCTAATCCTAACTTCTGAAAGGTAAAAAGTAGAACATTACCAAACAAAAATACCAAGAGAAATGAAAATCCAGAGGTCTGAGTTTGATCTGTATTATCCAGGGGCTCTATGCTATAGGAGAGTATGTTTCATACATTAATAAACTCTAAACATAACCTATATAGTTAACTTTTGCGAGGTATTATTTGTGAGGCAAAGTCTTTGTTTCGTGTAACTCGACCTCTGTTTTATAACTGAATCTTCTAAGTGAAAATGCATGGGGCCATTTAATTGAAGAAAGAAAATTACTACCCTAAAACTAATAAATGTGCCTCTTTTTGGTTTTTGAACCACAATCTTTATCTAGTCCCTAAAGTTTACTTTATGGTCACAGTTTTCATTATTATCAATGTCCAGAAGCTTTTCATACCTGTTTTTTTTTTCCCATTTTCTTCTGGTGGCTACTCTACAACCGAAGGTTCAATGAGTGCTGTCTTCATCTCTCTAGGAAATAGCAATGAAATAAAAACAACATTTACTGAATGGTTACTATGTGCTAGGAATGATTCTCAAATTTTGCATGTCTTACCTCATTGAACCCTTACAACAACTCAATAACGTAGGGCCATTCACTTTCCTCATTTTTCAGGGGAGAAAACTGAGGCTTCGAGAGTAGTAGGGACTTGCCTATGATCATACAGTTGGTGAGGAGACAGAAATACATACGGAGCAAGTTTTCTTAATCTCTGTGGGGGGTGCACTACCCAAACAGACAAGTAAGACATAGAAAGAGGAAAATATAAATGCATGAGAAAACACTTTAAGAAATAAATGTATATAGTTTACTTAAAATGTTAAAAGCCTGTCTTATTTATTGTCGAGAGAGTGGAAGCTTAGGAATCATTTGTTCAGAAACTGAGCTAGAGGATTATAAACTGAAGCTTTATACTTTATAGCATGCCAAGATTTGGGAATGTGCTAAAGAGATTACTGAGTGTCCTTTCAGTGGAGAACTAGCCACTGTCTAATGGTACATATGGGGACGATTTTATTGTAAAGGGGTGTGCACATTTGATGAATTTTCTATTGACTAGTTGTTTTACAACTCAGTAGCAGTAGAGGTTAACCTGTAGAAAACTAATAGCAGTGCAGAGGATTTTCTTCCATAGTAATGCAAAAAATTTTGTCTGTTAGAGGAACAGTTGGTTTTCAGCCCCTAAAAAGATAACCCCAAATATTACATTTTGTTGTCAAACACTGGAAACATCACATTTAAAAATTCTGATTTTAACAAGTTCTGCATCCATTCACAAATTCATTTCGGTATTCTTGACTGCCTATATACACATCTGTTTTTCAAATGCCTTTTTGAGCTAGTCTTAGATATCTTACTGAAGTCTTCATTAATTAATAGGTAGACTAAAATCTTTGGCACATGTTCATTTATTATTTGCATGGGAGTTACGTTATAACTTTTTGAAAATTATACTTTGGTTAACATTTGGAGATTAAAAGACAGAAAGTAAAATGACTAAATTTTACTGAGTGCCTCTTATGAGTCTGGGATTGGCTAAACCCTTTTCATGTATTAGCTGTTTCAATCCTCACCATAACTCTACTTGGTAATTATTGATTTACCCATTTTACAAATGATGAGATGAAGTTGAGAATGATTAAATAATAGCCTCAAAGTCCTGTGCTCGATCTAGTAAGTGAGAAAACCAGGGTCTGGGTCTAAGTCTGTCTGACTACGCAAACTTTGTTCCTTCTCTAAGATCAGGATGCTATATAAAAGGTAAACAAAAGATTAAATCAATGATTGGCATATGATTATTATCTAACCCAGGGTATAAATGCTGTTTTACAGTGAAAAGTAAATAACTAACAGGATGTCTGATATGTTCATTGGCAAAGGCCATTGATAATGAAGATACTATTCTTGTATAGAAAACATAGGAAAGCAGCTTGGATTTTCTGGAAACCAAACTCCATTCTGTTATCATTGTCTTGATTGTTCTTTCATTTCCATAATGAGTATCCTCTTTTGTCTTCAACAATTTTTCAGCTGTGTTTATCTAGGATTAACTCCTGTAAATTCTATCTAAAAAAAGAGATAGGAAAGCCTCTTTTAGGCAAAAGTAACCTGATTTTTTTAAAATCAAATTTTATTAGAAAATAAATCATGATAGGTGTGTAGCATAGTAGAAAGAGTGTGAGTTGTACTCGGATAGATATGCATTGGAATTCCAATTCTTATACTTAACAGCCTGTGTGAAAGTGGACATGTTATTTAAAACTTAGAGGTAAACTGGGTAGAAAGCACCCACACATGTGCAGAGGGCATTCAATAAATGCCAATTACATGTGTCAGTTTAAAGTGACATCTGGCCTTCAGAAAAGGCATCATTGTATGATTATTTCCTTTCTCTTCTGGTAAAATTTCACAAGTTTAGCAAAAATTTCTTTGAACAAACAGATGTATAATTACACTTATTGGTGTATTAGTAAAATATTTTTGTTTTCTTTCAGAAACTACATTTAACTTAAACTTCTAGTTTCTGTATTTGGATATTGAAGCCTATGTAATTCTAAAAGGAGACATTTATATTTGTTTAAAGTTATAAATTATAGTATATATCTCTTAATTCTTGAATATTTTCTAAATTTCAGCAATTTTTTTTTTCCTACCAGGCTAATTTAACAGATAGTATCTAATACTAACTGAATATATTTCCTATTGTTAAGTATTTTAGTTCCAGGAAAGAGAAAATGTTGTTGAGAATTTGTGATCAGTTTTAGGCATACATTATGTTTATAACGACCCTTTCAGTTGGTAATAGATATACAGACAGGTGAGTTTTATGTGAGTGTATGTTTCATTTAGTTATTTTCATTTTCAAAGTAATTGCATACATTTTTATAGCTTAACTTTTTATGGCTTTCAAAGATTTTGACTATTTGATGACATTCTAAAATCCAGAAAATTTGTACTGTCAAACAATCCATTAATTCATATTTGGTCCATGGAAAGGCAAATTTAAGCATATGCGAGTTGTGACTATGGAGTGAAAGTAAGGGGAGAAATGCATTTCACAAGACTCACAACATACTAAAATGCAATCTTAAGTACTCTATGCTCTGCAAACAAGCAAAGAGGATGTCCAAGTAAGTTCTGTCAGGACCAGTTAAATGTTTTTTCACAAGGATGTTTCTCACAAGGCCAAAAATAAGATTAAATTCAGTGACCCTATGTGTGAAGCTATTTGTTTGGCACATTAATATCTCTGGTTAACTTTTTCATGGTATAACATAAACAACAATTTTGTTGTTGTGACTTTCACTCTAAGGTAACCCTTACTTCTCCAGGCCTAATCGACCTGAAGGAACAGTGAATCAGACATGGTAGCAAAATCCCTCATTTCTGAGCCCCAACAGGCTACACTATTGAGACTCCAGGCCTTCCAAATCTCTCTTGTTTCCCTGGCAGAATCCCAGGAGATTCGCAAAGCTTCACGGTGGATGTGAAAATCACTTTGATGCTGCTCTTTGCCTTGTAACCTCCTCACTCTAACTTGCCATCCTGACGTCCTTGTCACTTACACCATGGTGTCTGACTGCAGCGTTGACCTTGGGGTTGACCTTGCTGTCTCTGTCCAGTTACTCTGAATTCATAGTTCCTCCTGCAGTTAGCTCTTCTTCCCCTCCTCTTCCTCCTCTTCCTCTTCTTCTCCTCCTCCTCCTTTCCTCTTCTCTTTGCCCTCATCCTCTCCCTTTGTCTCTCCCTTTTCTTACTCTTTCTCTTTTCCCACCTTTACGTCTGCCGTCTTTTCCTTCCTCCCCGTCACCGCATCCTTCCCATCTTCCTTCTTCCTCCTCCTCCTTCCCTCCCTCTCAACCTCCCCCTTTACCTTTCTAGTTCCCCCTTTCCCCTTTCTTCTTCCTTCTCTTTCTCCTCAACTGCATTCTTTTTTGTGGAAAACTGGTCTTTCATGAGTGAAAGAGAAAGGATAATATCAAGAAGTCACATCAACTGTGAAAATACATATATTGAAAAGACCAAAGGCAATTTTGTATTTCTTGAGTGTAAATACAGTGACATAAATGTTTATAACATAGTTGCTTTCTGCAAAGGCCCAGTGAACAAAATTAACTGGCAATCACTCACACAGCTTCCAGAACATTCTCATGAAAACTACTGAATAAGAAGGATAATTTGCACTGATGAGTAACTTAGATCAGGACTTCCACAAGGGTTGGCTGCCAGCTGCTCAAGATTTTCAAGCTCAAAACTAGGAACAAGTGAGGCGATGATGAGTTTGAAGCTGAAATTGCTGGTGGCATTCAAACATCTTCCTAGCACTGACCATGTTAATGGTAGGACCAGCCTCAAGGGTCCATTGGTCTTTATGTTGATGATGTCTAGAGTTTCTGGTTGTCTGAAGGTCATTCTCTTTGTATTCCCTGGGGAGAACTCATGGAAACAATATCTCACAAATTCTTCCATTTCATAGCAAGATGTCTGAGGTTATGTTTAAAGATCAGCTTGGCTTGGTTATAAAATGTGTGGATTCTATTTTATTTTCTTCAGCATTTCAGATGTGTTACTCCATTGACTTCTAGCCAATTTTCTAACTTATAATGTTATTTTATTTTATAATTTCTACATTTCTTTTGTTCTTTAAGCTGATTTTGAAATATTAAATTATAGCTTTTATTTCATTTGTAGGTGTGACTTACTAGCTGACTTTCATTTTTTATAGGGGTATTATAATTATTTTACAACTTACAAGTGAAAATTTGGAGTCTATACAATACTTTTCTTTAAATAAAATGAGTACATGAATGTACTTTCAGAAAGAAGTGTTGGGTCATGATTTCTTTCTTAACTCATGGCTCTAGAGCTTCCTTTTCACAAAGTGATGAAAATAATATGAGTTTTTATTTTCTGTGAGTTTCTCATTGTTTTATTTTGCTTAAAGAGAGGTTGAGTATCTTCCTATAGACCTTCCCCTTCCCCTACCCTATTCACTGAAATTTTTGGTATTTATTATTTTCTAGTTATGTTATAAAGATGAGTAAGATGTGGCTTTAAGTGTTCTTCATATTGGTCTATAAGTGTTTAAGAACTGTGCATAAAATCCACATATTTCTATGTAAATATTCTCCACCAAAATTTGTATTATCACTAAAAAAAGATGATTGTTCCTTTTGAACTTTTAAACTAAATTTATAACAGCATTCATAAGAATTTTACATGTTTAAACTACGGCGTAATGAACTTCTGACATCTGTAGTGTTATTCCATGAATTCGTTGAAAAAAATCCAATCAATTTTGGAAGTAACCTATATTTTATTTGAAGCATTTAGTAACACACATACAAACAAGAACATTAAACTGTGAAGTTATTTTAATATTGACCCAATATGTTAATAGGAATTGATTAACTTTTCAATTGAGCGTAAGAAAACTTGTAGATGAGTGAACTTAATTAAAACAAACAATCATTTGATCTAAATGAAATGTCATGCTTCACAGGGAGGTATTAAGATGTACTTCTGTAGCTTCTTCATTAAACTGTAGTCTTCAGCATGGTCTTCTTAAAATAACTTCTAACTTGGAACGAGATGTTGCTGGTTCTTTGGCAAATTTGTGTGTTTTGGTTTTCATGTAGTCATGATAGTCTTAGGGCCCTACAGTGAATAACATATATCCATAAATATTTTGTGGAAGTTATATGCTCATCATCAACCTTTTGGGATACATAAATTCTATATTTAATATTTCCTTAAGCATAAACATTCATATTTTTGAGCTCATTGTCATCAAAAGGGTTTATTTGCAAAAAAAAAAGTTATATACTTCCATTATACAGTAAATGACAGAATTATTTAAATAAACGCATTCCAACTAATAGCTAGAGAGTTTGAAGTACAACTACTCTGCTTGCCTTTATATCTTACAAATACATACCATGATTTCCCACAACACCCAAGGACCACAACTGGCAGCACTGCACATCTTTCAGGCCAAAGCACGGTTCACCATCTGGTGGTATGACAGGGTGGTCTGTCTTCTAGGGCAAAGCATAGGATGTGGCAAAGTGGGCTGGTATATAAATGGCTTGTAAAAGCACCCAGAATCAAAAAATTCTCTCACCACTTCTGGAGGCTGGAAAGAGCCTTTTGCTACACTCTCAGAGCACAGGTATCAGAAAATACCCTGCATGTTTTCGTAGAATATGTACCATTAGTTACATTGTATCTGGGAAGAATTAAGCAAAGCTACTTTAATTCAATTCATTATACATGCATCTCACACAACACTGGACAGACCTGGAAGATTCTGGAAGGGCAAAATATATCACATCCTTACTTAATTTAGTGCAATTATTGGGAATCATTGAAAAATGAAGCAAGCAAACAAACAAGATAATTCCTAAGCCAGAGAAAACACCAGGACAACAGGTGTAAGCTGGGACATTCATTCCTAAACTAAATGGCATTTGTGGTCATCATATCACATATCCAGTTCCGCTTTATGCGTGGCTCTGATTCTGGTCTTCCCTTTCGCTTCCAGAATATTGCCTGAACAGAAACTGCCACTGTGTCTGTTCCATCCAGGAGTCCAGCTACCCTGGGCTTCTGTCCTGATTCCTATTGGGACTCTGGTTTATAGAAATGTCTATCTTGGTTTTGAGGCCTGGTGAAATTTTTTTTTAATTTTATCAATCACTACTATGTATTTGGTGCATATGGCGTATGTGAAAGTACATTTATTTGCCACCTTGAGTGGAAGTCTCAAAAAATATTTTTTCAGTGAATAATACTTATTTTTTCCTATTCTGTAATGCCATATATAGAAACATCTTTTTTCTATATTAATATAATTTCATCAAACAAAACTATTTAATAAATCCTCATCTTTAAATAACAAAGCCATCTGCAGAGGTTCTAACATAATTAAAAATGAAACAAAATTTAAAACAATTTATTGATTTGAAAGAGTTATACTAAAATAGAAATAAATTTGAATTTGACCATTTCAATAATATATTTGTACAACTTATTTTTTGGGGGGGATAGCAATAATTCCGGTTGTAGCAAAGCTAATTTGTAAAATTTCTTACCAGCATATAACTGGAAATTTAATTTGTCTTCTTACTTCACACCAAACATTCATTTCTTCTATGATCATATTAAACATATTAAATATGAAAATATTATGTCAACTAATGAACAGAGTTATGTGAGCAAAGTAAAATTGGAAATCTAATTGTTAACAAATTGTGTTTTACTCTTTGCTATACTTTTTTTTTTTTTTTTGCGGTACGCGGGCCTCTCACTGTTGTGGCCTCTCCCGTTGCGGAGCACAGGCTCCAAACGTGCAGGCTCAATGGCCATGGCTCATGGGCCCAGTGGCTCCGCGGCATGTGGGATCTTCCTGGACCGGGGCACAAACCCGTGTCCCCTACATCGGCAGGCAGACTCTCAACCACTGCACCACCAGGGAAGCCCTGCTATACTTTTTTGAAGAATCTTATTATGGAATACTTCAGAATAAAGTGATTATAAATTTGAATAGTTTATTTTACACAAAGAAGAACATATTAGATAGTTTTTTAATAATGAGTTCCATATTCATGCCTTTCTTTTATTAATAATGGAAACAAAATTTGCAAATAATCATTCAATTTGTGGATTTTTGAAAAATATTGTATTTCTGATATATCTTGGAGATATTAAAACAAGCTATAGATTTTGAAGGATTTGAATGTGTATCATTTGGTTGCAGTAAATCAGCTCAAGCTCTCATTTCATATAGTTAAATAGAAAGAGTAATTATTATGATTGAATAACGGAATTTGCATATAATATAAAGGCATTCTCAGTGAGCAGCTAATGTGAGAAATGTCATGAGTTGAGAATGCTCAGGTTAATAGCGGTTATTTTAGTTGAAAATAGTGTTCTGGGTATGATGAGCAACAGGAAGGTAGGAAATGGGGATAGGAGAAGTATGGAAGACCTTGAATGTTAGACAAAGGGCTTTGACCTTTATTCTGTGGACCAGTGGAAGGCAGAAAAGAAAGAGTTTTATTTAAGGGGACATCATGATCAGATCTGTGCTTCAATGAGATAAATATGCTGGAAAAACAAGTTGAAAGATGATTTGGAAAGCCATTGTTCTAAAGAGGTAATGAGTGTCATGTTTGTGAAAATAAAGAAGAGGGAATAGATTAAAAAAATATAGTGGAGTTAAAATGAGAAAGTGAATGAGAGGCCTCATAAAGGGAATGTTTAAGAAAAGGAAGAAAAAATTGATTTTTGAGCCTGGGTGATAGAAAAGTGACGATATTAACAAGAAAAATCAGCAGCAAATATAAATAAGTATAGTTAGAGAATGAAGATGATGCATTCAGTGTTGAACATGTTTAATTTGTGGTAGCAATCCAAAGCTTCCCTTGAAATCCAAAAGAAAATTACATTAGCAACACTGTTGGGAAAACTAATCAAAATGTAATTTACAAAATATGTATTTTGCAATGTCCTTTGCATTCTTCTCTAAATTCTAAAACAAAGGACTCACTGTGTATTCAACAAATATATGGGAAGCTTGATGGTCTAGTTAAGATTTAGCATGGTAGCCTAGTTTTATTGCCAGGCTTGGGGACTATTTAAATCCAGGACCTATCACAATGCTCGGAATATGGGATATAGTCATGGTTGAGAATGAAAGTATCAATGGATCAGTAAGCACATTTTTTATTTTTTTGATACTTTGGAAGTTATTTGTGTTTCCTTTTTTGGTATAGTGTTGGAAGAGAATCTGACAGGCATACATGATGAAAATTTGAAGAAAAGTTACATTGTTTAACTATAACTAGAATATTCTTGGTTGGGCAGATTGGAAGACATCTGTACACTCATGAAGCTATAATCTTAAAAAATTTCCTTATAACTATTTGAAACATAGGGGAATGAACGGTATGTGTTATATATTGCGTAGTAAAATATGAAGCCACAATTACTATTATTAGAATTAAGTATTTCCTCAAAATAATTGTTGATGTCATTCATGTCCATCCATACAAGGTAATTGTTTAGTTGCCATGACAACTGGAAAAAAATGTCAATATGTTGTTTAAGAGTATATGATTTAGATACATCTCTGCCTGATTGCAGGAGGATGTCAGAAGAGACTTTAGTCAATCCTTTGTATTCTTTGGGTCTCTAGTCCATACTGATTTCTGGTCACTGGAATCCATTTTTAATGCTTGACTATGGCATCATAAAGCTGATTATAAATCTCATGATCTAAAAAGAAGTTGCAAGTCAAGAGAAGAAAATGGGAGTTATTTGTAAGACCTAATGCTCTACCAAATACTTTCTAGTACAGTATTGTGAGAGTGTTATGGGTTGAACTGTGTCCCCCCTGCAAAAAATATATGTTGAAGTCCTAACCCCCAGTACCTCAGAATGTGATCTTATTTGGAAATAGAGTTGTGGCAGACATAATCAGTTAAAATGAGGATACACTGGCATAGCAAGAGCTCCTAATCCAACATGACTGCTGTCCTTATAAGAAGAAGGCCATGTGAAGGCAGAGACATAAGGAGGATACCATGTTACAATGAAGGCAGAGTTTGGAACTATGCAGCTGCCAGCAATGGAATGCCAAAAATTGCTGCCAAACCACCAGAAGCTAGTAAGAGGTAGGGAAAGATTCACCTCCAGGTTTCAGAGAGAGCATGGCCTTGCTGACACCTTGATTTCAGACTTCTAGCTTCTAGAACAGTGAGACAATATGTTTCTGTTGTTTTAAGCCAGCTGGTTTGTGGTGCTGTTACAGCAGTCATAGGAAACTAATAAGAGTTAAATACATTGTGGGGTATCTCACACCCTTGTTTTTAGTCCCGTAATTGTTGCCATTACATTTTCAAGGATGTGACAACTGCACATGGGTGGCCACAAACTTGTGCATTCAGAATTTCCTGTATTTTGGGAACCTATGACTCAAAATACCAAGTTAGAATTCTGACAGTCTCTTGACGTTTATTTCCAGATATGTCTTGTCAGCTTCATCTTCTATTTGTTTTTAAAAGGTGCAACTACTCTTAAGAACTACATACCAAGTTATGATTTCTATGAATCATTTAATGCCATTGGAGATTAGGCCCAAGGAGATGGCCTATCATATTTACTTTTGGTTTAAGCAGCTTGGTGAGAGTTTTGGAAAGAAATGACTGGGTGGATTTTTTTGGAATAATGGGAACCCATCATGTTTTATGAAAAATGACATTTATTACTCTTCATACTCATTAGTTATTATGTAAAGTTTTTTGACATGAAAAACCTGATCATTAATTCTTCTCTTGCTTGTATTTTGAGATGTATTAATTAATTTTTATTTCTTTGCAGTATGCAACTTCAGGTAATTATATTTTAGGAACTTTTTTTTTTTTGGTAAGATATTCCTATTGACCATCACACTATCCACTGAATATTTCCCTTACATTTAATTTTCTAATAATATATAAATATAAACCTTAATTTCACAGACTTCTCAGATAGATATAGTAAAGACTCATCAATAATCAACAAATAGTTAGTAAGTAATAAATATCATTCATCCTTGTAACGTCTCTTAACACCTGTTCCAACCAGTTTTATGGAAAAGATTTCTATTTCCCTGTGACTGCTTTCCTGTTCACTGCTAGCTTTAGAAGAAAAAGAAATGTGTCTATTTCAAGATTTTCTACAACTAAACTGGAAATTTCTTATATCCTTGCTCTACTGAAAACATGTTCTTGCCTACAATTATTTCTAGCTAGATATTTCTATTCTAGATATTTAATGCTATTACAGAGATGATAAAGGTCTAGCTCTTTCAATTCCTCTATCTTTGTAGGTGGAAAATTGTAAAGAATTTAGAGAGACACATAAAGTTGTGGAAACTATGGCATCATGTACTGTGAAGACCATTGAGCACTCTTCTGTAAGAGGAAACATGTTGTTGGTTTCTTTCCATATCGTGTGTGTGTGTGTGTGTGTGTGTGAGAATAACTGAGGTGTACAGCTTCTTACTCATACAAAAGTACTGAATGAAATATTCTTTGTTTTAGAAGGAAAAGTACCAAGGATTTTGATACATTTTGAAGGTCAGTAATGTTCAGCATAGAACAATATGTGGAGAACAATAGCTCCTTAGAGAGTGGAAAACATGGTACTCTCATTATCCATAATCTCAGCTGGTCACCATAGTAACAGCATTTTATTTTCCAAGATGTAAGCCTTTATAGTTCTGTAGAATCCACTTCCTAGGCCTTCAGACACATCAGCGGCATCTAGTGGCCGAGACCTCAGCTGAAATATTTGCGCGTTACCGCCTGCTGTGTTGTGTTGAAAACTGATGGCTTGCACATGTGCCTAACTAACTATGCCTGTGTTTTTCACTCATCAATATGGGTGACTATAATTTTTCAGAAAAATATTTGTGGGTTGCCTACAGAAAAGGGAAGCAAAAAGAAACTTATTTTATTAATACTCTCATTAGAATTTTGCAAGGGAATTAGGGAGTGTAGAGGCATGTGTGTTCTCCAAATATAGAGAGAAGTTGGAAAGGGGCAGTTTCCAGATGATGAAATGGTTGCTCAGAGAATACATAGAACTACTTTTTGGAATCTCTAGGGGACAGATTTATTAAATATTCAAGGAGATTACTGGTGAATTCTGGGAGGAATTAAATCTTGTTTACCCACTGTTATTTTCTGATCATGTATCTGTCCTTTACTACGTAATTTTTAGGAATCTATGTAATAGTGCTTATTATATATTTTAGATACTTACCAGGGTCTAACTTAATCTCAGAATAAATGGGGGAAATTCAGAAATTCTCTTTAGTCTCCAGGGACATAGTGTGGGGTTTTGGAAAAGGCATGGACACTGGATTGAGACCCAAATGTGGTACTACTTCTACCACTTTCTGGATTCTTGTGCAAACGCTATAGCTGTGGTTCTCAATCTTGGCTGCGTTTTAGGAGAAAAAGTCAGTCAGTACCTTGACTCCATGTTGGACAAGTTGAAGCATAATCTTTGGGAATGGAACCTGAGCATAACCTGAAAAAGAAATCTGAGGAACCAGATCTCAGCTCCTGAGGAGCTTTGTAACATCATACAGTCACTCATCTGACTTGAACCTTCTTCCTGGTAGCATGGGCCACTGGCCCTCAGCACCACTTGGTGGCTTGTTAGAAATCAACACACATTTCAGTTGAAAAAGCAATGAGAACCCATAGAGATTCTAATTCAGGAAGTCTGAGACAAGCCTGGGAATATGTGTTTTTTCAAACTTAGGTGTTTCTAGAGTGCTTAACTTTCTGTTGTAATGGATGCTCTTACCTGGAAGTTACCTGGAGGATTAAATAAAAACACTTAGGTGGACTGTTACTCATTTATTCATGAAGTTAACCAACATTTCCTGAGTGCCTATGATGTTCCAAGTCCTGTAACAGAGATGCATGTGGGACCTGATGTGGGTGACACACAGGGCTGAAATTGGCTTGGAAATAGCTACGTCTCAGTTCATAAATGCTTTTCGAAAATTATTCATTTGCTTGTCTCATGCATGTCACAGAAATTTTAACATAAAAGAACTTCACACAGATGATTTTTTAAATTCATAAAATGAGAGTTAAATATTTATTATGTACCCAAATCTTTATATTAGTGAATCTTTTTAGAAGAATAAAATACCTTTCTGGTCTTTAAGAAATGTAAATTCTAGGTGGATACTTAAAGCATATTAATCAAATAACCAAAGGATAATACCAGAATAAAATTATATAAATGAACTAATTATCCACTTTTTTAGGGATGATGGCCATTTTTGAGGAAAGTGGTATTAAGTCAGGTTTTTTGAAAACAAACACTCATATAGACAATTATGTGCAGGAAATTTATTGGGCAGCTTCTCTTGGGAACAATACATGTGAGAAAATGAGGAAAGAAAAGCAGAACTGAGTAGGGGGAGAGATTAAAATGAGGTGCATTTGTGCCAGATAACTCATCTCCCCACATAAGGAACTCTGACGTTGGACCAGCCCTTCAGAGATGTTCCCAGTTGAGACCAAGAGGCTAGGCCTTTGTTCCCTGCCTCAGCCAATACTGTATGTGAACTGCCTCCAAGAAAAGGGTTTAAACGTGGGTAAAGCAGCTCCCTTTGGCTGAGGGCAGCTCTCAAGTAAGTTCTCAACTTTGAGACACCAGCAGCCAATGCTCAAGGCAGCTGAAGGAGTAAGATCTTCAATTCTGCAGGGTGGAGTCTGAACAGTGAATCACATTTATTATAAAAACACTGGTCTGTTTAGCATACCCAGTGGTTCCCTCAACCTAACTTTCAGGTCACCTCTTACATAGACCCATTCGATACATCAAGATTCATCCTTAGCACTCTGACTAAAATCTCTTCCACGAGCTAAACTGGCAAGCTAAAGTCTTCCAGGAACATGCATCAGATCTCTTATGCTAAGCTTTTTTTCTCCTCTGACCGCTTGCCTGAACTCTCCTTGTTCATTTTTCCTCACTGTGCTTGGCCAACTCATTAGTTTACCACTGACTTAAGTACCATTGTTCTTAAGAAAACGGGCTTCTCAAATTTGAATGTGCTTATAAATCCCAAGATCTGGGTATCTGCTAAAATGCAGATTCTGTTGCAGTAGGTTTGGATTGGAGTCTAAGGGTCTGCATTTCTAAAAAAGTGACCACGTTGGTGGTCAATGAAGAGATCCACCTTACCTGTGCTTTAATAGCCCTTTTATCTACAGCATCTCTTATTGTTTGCGACTTATACTTTTGTAGAGTGCCATTATTTTGTATTAATAGAAATTAATTCTTTAATTAAACCATATGCTCTTTTATAGTAATTGCATCTGATATTTTAATACATTTCTCACAGCACTTAACATAGTGCTGGTGTGTATTAGGAACACTGTATATATGTGTTGGTTGATTTTGTAAGAGAGGACTAACATGTAGTTAGTGATTTTTCAAGTTGAGCAAGTGAGTTTTCAGGGTTTTGCAGTATTATGATCCTGAATGAGAACCGCTGCTAGCAGTGACCTTTTCTGAGTACCAGTAAAGCTGTCCTGATTCTGTTCCTCCCTGACACAAAATAGCAAAAAGTTCTACATCCCTACTGAGGACTTTTGGAATATTTCTTTGGCTGTCTTGTTGAGCTGACCATATATCACATTAGATCAGGGAAAGATGCCATCTCTACAAATGCTCAAGGGCACAGAAAACAAAAATAATTGTAACTAAGACTCAGATGTTCTTAATTTCCCATATTATAAACCCAGCTTCTCCATTTCTTCTAGCTTCCAAAAAGCAGTGAGATAATGCATCCAATGATACGTTTCAATAGTCCTTCCCTGGTTTTTTTTGAGATGCAAGCACGTTATTTCTGAAGAGCATCAATGGAAGAACAGTTTCAAATCTATTTCCAGGTAATACTTGACACTAACGTTTGATTGATAGCTATAACCAAGTGTCTATTCTAATTATCTTACTCTGATTAATTCCATCTCCTCATTTAAGTCCCTATTTACCATCCATATACTCGTATTATTTTATTGCCTTACTCTTGGTAAAAACGTAGACTAGGAACTGTATTTCTTTCCTTTGCTTATTTTAAATAAATTAATCAGAATGGGTAATTGCATAACCTGTAAATTACACATGTTGGGGATAAACATGTTGAAACTTCTCATTAGATGATTGTAAATGGTGAGTTTCTTGCTGAAGCTGTGTTCATTAATGATGCAGAGCATCATAACTGACTGGCTTGGGCCATTGTCCAGGTGGATGTTTTGCTTTTGTGATCATTATAATTTTGAATGTATTGGTATAAAGCTATTGGTATGCAAACTATGAAGGAATTCTAAAGATGTTTTTCAGTGTGCTTCAAGTTCTTTGGGAAGCCAGGAGATTTAATACTAAATATTTGATGAGGTACAATTATTTGAAAGAACCCTAATAAGCCCTTTTAGTCAAAGACTACAGAATTGTGATGAGTATTTCTTGTTACTGGTTGACAGCATATATATACTCATAAATTCGTTATTTTGTTGGAAACTTGAGTAGCAAGCATAGCTGTGCATATTGATGTTATTATACAAATCAAATATGTTTAAAGAGACTGGGTTAGCAGAGTCTCAATATTTAAAGGCTATGGTTGACTTTTTCTCTCGGTCTTAATTTCTGTATCTCTTTATAATTGATTAATGTTCATTGGTAGAGTAAGTATGAATAATTTATAATTCACATAGCTGCTGGCTTATTAATTGTTTAATTTCAGAGAAAGTAACTATATATTAAGGGAATTCAAGTTGTCACTCTGAGCGGCCAAATGAATTTATACACTTTGTTGCTGCATAGTCCAGAAATAGTGTATCAGACGTACACTCTGTATTTCCTACAGTGCTTAAAAAGAAGAATATTAATGAAATGTTGAAGAGATTTTTAAAAGTAAAAAGGAGCAAATGTCTTGGCATGGCTGAGAACTGTGTGCTCTGGGGTTCCCCCCAGCCCTGCTTTAAACATTTTACTCTGCTTCAGTGATTCTTTGTAATATGCTAACCATAAAATGTAGTTAATTGATGAGTGATGCTTATTCTTTAAAAGAAAACATAATTAAATATAGAAAAGAAAGTTGTAATTAACTTTAGATATGTTACAATTTCTTTGGAATTTGAGCAAATTGATTTTAATCTTGTGAAATTAAAATAAAGGACATAATATGTAATAAATTTCCTTCCTTTAGCAACATGTATACAAAGACATTTCTGTCTTGGAAAAATACATATTATTCGCATCATAACTGGTAATAAGTTCATTGGTCTCTACATTTATTGATGAAAACCAAAGGCTGGTATAAATTGTATTTAAAATAAATGTTGACCATCTTCCTTTGGTACAATATTTTCAAATAAATCTAAAAGATGAAATCAGCATTAAAATGATCTTCAACGAAGTTGAAGAATACACACTTGAAACTTTTACCTTCCTAAAACATAACTTTTAATATTTTATGTTAAGGACAGGACTTCGAGAAATGGTCCATAGATTGGTTATGTCCATCTTTAAAATATTTTGGCTGTGTGACAAAAGTCAGTTTCACATTAGGGAGTGGGGGTAATGCTTTTCCCAAAGGTGAAGAGTGTTTGGTATGGGAGGGGAGAAAATAGAATGATTTTAATGATTTATCCTTTTCCTCATCTCTTTCATACATTTAGCCCAAATTATTTCACAGCCCTTGATGAGCTGCTACAGAGACCATAATTCTAAGCTGTGGAAGGGAGCCTTAGCTTAATGTTGGTACTTTGGTAAATATTCCTTTTTTTCATGTTTTTCATGTTATTTCATGCTTTCACTTTAGACAGTTGAGAAAAAAGAGGACCAGAGAATGCTATGTAATCTTACAAAATTAAGGGAGAGAGAACCAACTAATATGCATATACTGAGAAAGGAGGGATGAATAGCATATTAGTTATCTTAGTTGTGCATAAACAGGTCTCATGTTTCCTGGTAGATGGTGAGCTCCTTAAGGGCATGATGGTCCATGTTTAATTTAGCTTTGTGTAATATAATTTTTGCATGAATAAAATATGCTTATGGGCTGACATTTGCTTAGATCTCCACAGTTTTATATCTAAATCATTTCTCCTTCACCTATTAGAGTCCCTGCCCCTTGCTTTGCTCTCCTATATTGAGGAATATCCTCAACTTCATGCATGTTCAGTGTCCTCTTACCCACATTAAGTTAAAAATTAAGGCATTCTTATTACTCTTTTGCTCAAGGCTAAACTTTGCATTGGTGTAATTGATTGCTTTCTCCGGAGTCTTGCTCTATCGTTTCTTTTCTCTCTCATTTTAAGGAATTTTTCCTCTCTTGTGGCTACTTCTTGGCTTAATAACAAGCTCACAGTTCAGCCATGATAAAACAATCAAGTGAAAAATATTAATAAAGCAACCTACTTTGAACAAGTACCCAACTTCATCTCTCCTCTTACTGGATCATTTGTGATACTTAAGAAAGTCATTACTCTGTCTCCATTTCCTTTCTTCACATTTGTTTCTCAATGTATTGCAGACTGATTTTAACCTCACTGATGATCTGACAAAGATCACCCTTGATTTCTAGATTCTCAAATCCAATGGTTACTCTTTCAACCCCATCTTCCTGGATCTCTGGCTGAACTTGGCATTTGATTCTCTTGTTTTTAGATTTCTTTTTAAATTATGAAAGAAGCTCAAACAAATTTTCCTCTTCCTTTTTTTTTTTTAAAGCCAAGTGTATACTTTATTTGGCTGCTCTTTTGTGGGGTGTCTGTACATATGCTTTCTTCATTTTCTCAGTGATTTACAGTATATTTAGAATCTATTTCAGATTCTAATCTAGTTTTATTGGTATGAATTGCAGATACCTTCATCCAGGCAGATATGGGTTTTTCCTCAAAGAACTGGCCATTGAGTTTGTTTAGTTTCTCTATTTATTTTTTTAAATTTCTTTTATGTCATAATTTTATTTTCTTTGATTTATCTTTTTTTAAAACATTCAAGCTGTGAACACTTAGATCATTAATGTTCAGTCTTTTTTCTTTTATGCATTTCTTTGCCAATATTATTATTTAAGGTTGTACATTTCCCTCTAAATAGCAATTGAGCTTCTTCTATTCTCTATGATGATTAACTTCACTGTTCTCTTTCTTAAAATTTCTTTTGCTATCTTTGTGCATTCCAAGTAATTTTTTCAGATTTATTTTCCAGTTAATTTTTTACTTTAGTTGCTTCTAGTAGGCTGTTTAACCCATTGACCAAGATTTTTTGTCAACATAACTCACATATTTTAATTTTTGAAAAACAGAACAATTCCTTTTCAAGTATGCTTTTTCTTTTATGCGGAATCTTGAGATGTTTCCTCTTTATGCTTTAACCACTTTAAAGATTTTTTTACTTTATACAATACCTATCATACTGTTCTTTTTTCTGCAATTCTAGAGTCTAACTCTACTATCCATTGTATCTAGTAACTACCTTTCATTACTGAGTTTTTCCTCTTGCATTTTGTTATGTTAGCTTGCTTATCTTCAGTGAAGCTTTGTGTATGTGTGGTCATCTGGAGGATATATTTCTGTGGTATGGGCTTGTATTGTTTTTGTCATATGTCCCAGAAGGATGAGTAGCCTGTGTGGGAATTCCCATGCTATGCCATTCATATAAATTTAAATCCCAAGATCATTTAAGGTACAAGCCTGTGATTAGCATTATTAAGATCTAGTTTCTTTGTTATATTCCTGTGCTATTGGGCAATTTTTTCTAGATTACTCCTTCAACGAGGATGAGGTATACTCAGAATCTAAACTTAATATATTTCATTTCCCTATCTGCCAAGATCCTATGGTTTCTTTCCTTTTACCACATGGCCACTATATTTAAATGTCAACATTATTATACTAACAGGGCCAATGCCCCTGTAACCTGGGACAGAGAGAGTAGGAAGTTGTGTACTAAATGACCTGGGGTTTTTTGTTGTTTCTTTAGGCAAATATGTTTATTGTTGATATTTTGAATGTCTTTTCTGTAATTAAAAACTTGAGATATAATTGACATACAGTATATTAGTTTCAAGTGTGATCAATATTTATATGTATTGTGAAATGATCACCACAATAAGCCTAGTTAACATCCATTATCATACATAGTTATAGAATGTTTTTTTCTTGTGATGAGAATTTTTAAGATCTACTCTCTCAGCGACTTTCAAATATGCAATCCAGTATTATTGACTATTTTCAGCATGCTGTAATTTCATCCTTAGGACTTTTTTGTTTTATAACAAGAAGTTTGTACCTTTTGATCCCCTTCACTCATTTGGCCCACCTCCCATCCCCTGACTCTAGAAACCACCAATCTCTTCTGCTCTGTGTATATATGAGCTTGGTGGGATGTTTGTTTGTTTTTAGTTTGTTTATTTTTCTTTGTTTTGTTTCTGAGATTTCACATATAAGTGAAATCATATAGTATTTGTCTTTCTCTGCCTCTCTGCCTGACCTATTTCACTTAGCATAATGCCCTCAACGTCCATCCACGTTGTTGCAAATGGCAGTAAATTACCTGGTTTTTATGTCACAATTTTACCTGGAGGTCTCACTCTTTACTTGCACTGGATCATGAAAAAAATGATTCCTGTTAGTTAATCTCTCAGTGATGACTTGGTCACCCAAATGAACATCAGGTACTGTAATTGGCTTCAGATCTGGTTATAGGAGGTACAAATGCAGATTTGGAAGGCATGGGACAAACTGCTGAAAGGGCACTGACTTTACAAGAGATCCTTGAGCTTTATTACTTGACAAAATTCCTTGATACTTTGTCTTTCAGCCATATGTATCTCTCATTCAGGCGGCATTGCATTTATAGATGGGTAGTAGAGTAGTCTGAATAATGGCCCCAAAGATACCAAGTCCTAATCCTTGAAACCTGTAAATCTTATCTTATTTAGAAAAGATCTTGAGATGGGGAGATTGTTCTGAATTACTGGGTGGGTCCTGAATCACAAGTGCCCTTATAAGAAATAGGTAGAGGGAGATTTGACACACACAGAGGAAAAAGTGATGTGAAAATGGAGCAGAGAGAGATTTGAAGATTCTGGTCTTGAAGATTCGAGTGATGCAGCCACAAGCCAAGGAATGCTGGAAGCCACCAGAAGCTGGAAGAGGCAAGGAACATACTCTCTACAAATATGGCCTTGATGTCACCTTGATTTCAGACCAGTGATAGTGATTTTGGACTTCCAGCCTCCAGAACTATGAAGGAGAGTTTGAAGCATCATCTCATGCCTGATGTCTTTGGATGTGCCCATATAATTCAAAGCACAAGCAGGAAATGGTAGTCAGTCCAGAATTGTGTAAAGGGCATAGGCTCCTCATCCAGGATATGTGAGTTTGAATCTCATCTCTTACTAGTTTTGTCACTCCTTCTATGTAAGTGTATTTATCTGTAAACTGGGGGAGAATAACAGCTACACCTATGCAATACAATAATAAATAAGATGCTACGGAAAAACCCAAACGAACTTCTTGGCCAACCCAATAGTTACAATATCTCTTGTAGGAAGCGTTAGGAAGATTAATGTTGAGATAATTCATGCAAACTGAGCAACTAGTAGGCGCACAATAAATGCTAGCTAATATCGTTATCTTAGTCTCAACATATGGACAAGAGCATTGTTTTCTCAGGTTGCACTTATTTAACTATATTTATTCATTTGCACTCATTTTTTAAATAGGGTTTAAAAAGAATATCACTCAGTTTTTAAATATTTTATACTATGTTGTTTGGAGATACTTTTCCCTAAATTTTGAATTCTTCAACAAATGATAGTGAAAACACTTTTACAAATATGACATCAGGTCACAATTTGTCCAAATTTATAATAATTAACTTCAGCCATTTTTATATAAACAAAACTATATTTCTTTATCTAGAGATAAATTCAGATCACAACCTGTGATGGGCTTTTAAACACAATCTCTAAAATATTAAATTTTCTGATTAAAATCCTCTTATTATGTTGAACGCACAACATAACATTGCAGGGGGCCGAAAAATGCAAAATAAATATTCCCAGAAAATAACTATTTTGGAGGAAGCTCTATAATGTTGAGCAAAACAAATAATTTCAGTTATATATATATGAATATATATATATATATAACTGAATCACTTTGCTGTATACCTGAAACTAACAGAATACTGTAAAACAACTATACTTGAATAAAAAAAAATGTTACAGAAACAATGAAAGTATCTGTCAAGAAGAAAATTTCCTTATTTATGCATGACTGGCACATTGTAATAAAAAGGACAACTGGGAGAGTTTTTCAAGCTTTACGATGATGGCGTTTTCTAGTCACTAATGCTATTCTATGGAAGCTAGCCACATTAACTGAGAGGCACCTAGCATAGTCCTGGGTTATGGGTTATGGGTTATGCAACAGCCAAACCAATCTTCCTGGAATATAGGACTTATATAAAGGCATCCTAGGACATAAATTTAAAGAAGTAGGTTCTGGCATGTCGAAAAAACTTTGGGGTGAGAATTAAATACATGGACATTGGAATGTGCTAGTCCTGGCTAGGAATCCTTTCTGCCACTCTCTGGCTTTATGACTTTAGGCCAATTATGTATATTCTTTTTTCTTTCTTTTTTTTTTTCTTGGGCCTCTCACTGTTGTGGCCTCTACCGTTGCAGAGCACAGGCTCCGGACGCGCAGGCTCAGCGGCCATGGCTCATGGGCCCAGCTGCTCCACGGCATGTGGGATCTTCCCGGACCGGGGCACGAACCCGTGTCCCCTGCATCGGCAGGTGGACTCTCAACCACTGCGCCACCAGGGGAGCCCCATGAAGTATTCTTAATGAATGTTTGGTAAACATGAGTTCATTCTTTCAGTCATAAACAAGGTTTATTAAATTATAATAAAGTAGTGGAGCTAATTAAATATATGGTAAACAAACAAACAGAAAGCAGTTACAAAAACATTCAAGAGCTTTGTTTATCAAGAAAACAAAATCTGATTATAAAGTAAATGATTCTGTTCAAAATAAGGTAAGAGTATATTTTTCCTACATGTTGGCAAATACCTGGGCACTTCATGGAATTTTTGTTTTCTTTTGGCTCCCTGGCACTGAATTCTCAATTATTCTTTCAGCCCATTACACATTTTATCTGAGTCGTACAGCCAAGTTGAATGAAGATACATTATTTTAGGTATGTTCTGAGAAAAATCTGTAAATCAGTTTGGCTAACATTTAAAAAAATTGATTTTCACAGTTATGTGCTAGATCACCAAAGCACTTTATATTTTCTCAAATACTCATTTAATGCAACAGAAGTTATTGTTTGTTCTATAAACTCTATCTCCAAAAGTTTTTGATTGTTATTACTGTAAATAGGGATTTGGTGGAGATACAGAATAAATCTGAGCTTTCTTCTTTCTTGTCTACAGGTTTAGGAGTGGAGAATGATGGCCTGATGACCCAGCCTGGGGGCTGGCTAGAACCCAGGTGGTATCCAGAGAGAAGCAATGTCAACAGTATATAGATTTGTGTTACTAGCACCGGGGAGTTCACCACAGAATTTTCCATCTTGCTGGCTGTGTCATACCACTTTCCTATTCTTTTAGGGTCAGAATTTCTCAGTTGCTTTTGCTGCCCATTGCACATAATATGTGTGCTTCAAGGCCAAGTTGGAATTACATACTTTTCCCTTCAGCTAACTTTAGAGAAAGATATATAAATTGTCTTGACTAATATTTAAAGACATTTATTCCCACATTTAGATATTTTTTGTAGGTGGTTTCTGCCCTTGTATTTTCCCTCCTACAAATAATACAAATTAATTTTATAATGAGGTGGAAAGGTCAATATGTCTTTTTTTTTTACAAAGGTTTGCTATGCTTTTACGACGTGTTCCAAAAAAAAAAAAATCCAACAACTTGCAAACTCTTTTACTATACCACATTATTTAATATTTTGTTTAAGAAAAGATAAGCTAACAGTACCAAAACTATTTTACTATATCAGAGTCTTTTCATTTTTTTCCTGCTTTGTTATGATGTCTATGAAGAAAATGAGTATCTAATGAAACATTATTTCACCGAAACCCAAGTCAGCCGGACGGGTGGACAGCCCAGTGGAGTCATCCTGTAACTCAGAGGTTTTGAAATAGAGCTTTAGAGCATCTTCAGATTGTCATGGGAAAAGGGGGGAGGATCTAAATTCATCATAAAAGAATTCTAAGGATTAAAAAATACATTTTGAAGGCCACTGATTTAGTAGACTGTACACCTGGGGAGATGAATACACTACAGTGCAGGCATACCTTGTTTTAA
Source organism: Tursiops truncatus (assembly GCF_011762595.2). Lineage (NCBI taxonomy): Eukaryota > Metazoa > Chordata > Mammalia > Artiodactyla > Delphinidae > Tursiops > Tursiops truncatus. The sequence goes on from NC_047050.1 coordinate 20,572,701, forward strand.
AATGCCAAATAGGCATGAATTTCTAAAATTAATGAAGTAACTTTTTCAAATCAAATCATATTTTAATACCATGTGTCATTTCAAAGAAGTTTTTGATAGTCTTTTTTAGAATTAAAAAAATAGATTATTTGAAGATAACTTTTTATGGACTTTCAAGTAATTGAGTTGTGTAAATCAGTGAACTTCTGTTAACTAATGGACCGTTTGCTGAGTTCCAAATTGATTTTTTTTCTCATTGAGATGAGATACTATATCTAGATCATCTTCTGTATTTTTAAATCCTTATTTGAAGCTACTGTTATCTATGGGATGATTATACTTCATCAAACTATTTTTAAAAAGAAACTCCCAAAAATTGGCTAATAACATGCTTATAAGGAGTACTTTTAATGTGAAAGCAAATAAATAACTGTCTGTAAAGCCAAGTTTTATCATTCAATGAAAATCTTCTAAGGATTTTGAAAATTGCAGCAAATGATAAAATGAATCAATGTTTTTAAAGATCATTTATAGAATTTTTAGCATCACAGCATAATATCTGTATATGAGAAACTGATAGGCTTCCCTTACAGCACTTTTTGCTGCCATGGGCATCTTCTGTCTCACCTCTCATCAATATTCTCCTAATGTGAAGAGCAAGGAGGTGAGTGACCCAGAGGGAAAGAGGCGACCTGGTGAGCTCTTCAGTCCTTGGAGCACCTGTTATCCATGGATTTCAAAGCACTTAATCCTATTTGATGGTCCTGTGAGTTAAGAAGTGTTTTACTACTTGGCTGTGAGCTTGTCATAGGTCTCTAGTACATTATTGGAAAATACAACCCCAAGGCTATTTTCCTGACTCCTGGGTCAATGTTCAGGTCAAGAGATGACACTTGAGCCTTGGCTGACAGAGGGATTGTGTGATGATGGTTAACACTGGTAGTAATTGATCTTGTTTCCTGTTTATCCATATGCACAAAGCCTGCAAAATTAAATATCCCCACACGGCATGATCCCTGTGGATGGATAATTATGAACTCCTCCTATGGAAATATGAAAAATTTAAGGAACACATGATTTTGCTATGAACAATAGAAGACAAAGAAAATAATTGAATAATTAAAAAAGCCTTGAGATAAAATATAATTTGGGGGACCTACGTTAAGGCATAAACCACTTACAAGATATTTATAGACTATGACTTTGTAAAGCAACTTTGCATTTGACTGTATTTATTAGTGAATGGGAATTTATTTCCCTATATTGAATGAGAATTTCTTGGCAGGCAAACTGTGCACAAGCTACAATGAGCTTCAATGAAGTGCTTTCACATTCCCTTCCCACTGAGTTGAAAGCCTTCTTATATTCTCTCAAGTGTGTTTCTTTCCCATGGAGGATGGCTTTGTTGAAAATTGCTTCCTCTTCTCTTGATTATTGAATCAGATATTATATTCTGGTCTTCAATACTTTATAGAATGTTGGCAAAAAGTGAAATATAATGAGTGTGATTCTTTCTTATATTTTGAAGGTTATGTAGATTCAGCTCTAAAGAATTTAGTGGGGCAAAGCCAGGATTGGAAGAGGGATATTATTTAACTGAATTTTCCCTTTCTTTACAACTGTTCCCTCCACCATTATGATACTCTTCCTTTCCAGCATTTTCTTTATATGTCAATAGCCAGACTCAGCCTTCAGCACCTCTATGTCTCTTTTGAGTATAACCATTTGCTCTGACCCAGAGGATTCAGGTACACCAAAGGTAATTTGCTATAATTCTGCCAAACGATGTCATAGTCTAGACTTTTATTTCCATTTTCTTCCTTCTTTATTCACCATTGATATTAACCTGGCCTTAGAATGTTGTTAATCTACTAAGAAGAAAAAATCAGAATGAAGTTAAAACACCCAAGATGAATATAAAAATGTGTTACCTTTTTCACACTTCAATTCAAAATGTTAAAGAATTGAAAAAGTCCTTAACTTTTAATATACTTCAGCTTTGCCACTTCATAATTTTACTGTAGATCATAAAAAATATGGACTAACTCTCATCACAGTTATACTCTAATATTTTTGCCTTTTTGGGTAGGCATCCTATAATCATTTCACTCTATCCATTCATGAACAGTTGAGTATAGTTCTTAGGTCATAAACTCTGAAGCCAAGGTTTTTCATCTATAAAATGAAGATAGTGTTGTTGTGTTAAATGAGTTTATAAATATAGTGCTTGGCACACAGCAAAACTATGTAAGTGTTTTCTTCTATTGTTATTCATTCATTATCAAAGATTTATTGAGCTCTCACTATGTGCCATAATGGTGACTTTGTAATGCTAACAGTATTGGAGGTCAGATAGTAATTCAATAATCAAATAAATAGAATTCCAAATTGTGATAAGCATGCCAGTTAAAATGCAGGAAAGTAAGAAATACAGTTGATGGAAAATAAGATGGAAAAATATGGGAATTTGATTTCTTTTGGAGGGAATACTAAGTCTTCAGTGAAGAAGAAACATTTGAACTGAGATCTAAAGGGTTATAAGATTTCATCAGTTTAGAGTGGGAACACTGTTCTAGAAAGAGAACTTGTCAAAGTTAGAGAGGGGGTTGAAGGTCATGAGGATTTGAAGGAATTGAGAAGCCAAATTTGGGGATGCGTTGTCCATGTGGCTTTTCAAATCTCCTAGAGTGATGGCAGAAATTGTTATGAGTAAAGAAATTGTGTCAAGTGCCAAGATTTCAACAAATGTGATGGCTGGGTGATGGCGCAGGGGGTGGGAGGAGAGGGTGGTGGCTGATGTGATTGTGAGAATAATATAGTAAAAACAGAATGAGCTTCAAAAAAGTAGAGTTTTGTTATAAAGGCATAAGGGAATGATTGTCTAGAGATATTTACACGAACAGTTCATAAAGAAAAAAGCAATTTTGTAACCACTTTTTAAAGAGAGTATGTTTTTCATGATTTTCTCATAATTTGTCATTAAAATACATTCTTTTGATTTTCACATAATTAAAGGTGGAATGTCAGTTTTGGCTTAAGGCCTAAAATGTCCTTTTAAAACTTGCCTGCTTTTGGAAATTTCAGTATTATTTCAAGAGCTTTGCTTTATACATAAACATAAATATACACACACACAAGAAATGTAGAAATTGTAAGTAGAAACACCATCATATAAATTATCAAATGGTACCAGATATTTGATAGTATATTGATAGACTGTAAGTATTTAAAGATTAGGAAAATATGTTAGGGTAAACTATGTTTACTAGAATAATTAAAAAACACAGAGGAAAGATATGATGAACTAAGTGTGTGTTAAAATAGTTTCATACAACTTTATCCATGCTCCTACATTAGAAATGTGGCTTAATCACCCATAAGAAATTACCAGCTTCTCTGTTCGTGAAGCATGACATTTCAGTTGCACAGCCAATAAAAGAATTACATGAAGAGACTGAAATGATTTACTGTATGGAAAGCATCAAGACCAAGGTTACCATGGTGAACTACCTTTCTGCACACTCAAGGTCAAGTGAGAGTGACCTATCAATGGGCAACCTTCTGTTGTAACCTAGTATGGAATTGCTGTTACAACTGTGAGTTGGTTTCCTTCTTAAATAATGATGACTGGACCTGGTACCATTATTTACCTATGTTAAATTTGAATTTGCAATTTAAAAACTGACATTATTGTTAGGAGATTATTAGAAGAGTATTGGTGTTTTTTAGAACCTCATAAATTGCAGCTGTGCACTGTAATCATTTCCAGAAAATGTGGGTAGGTTAGGAAATGTTTACACATTTTAAATATAACTTGAAAGAGAGTCCAGTTGTATTGTAGTTTTTAATGTTTAACCAGAATCATCTTTATTGTAAATCCTATCTTTATTCCATTGGGAGGGTGAGAGAGAAAGTATAAATATTGTATGCATATTATAAAATATTGTTATGTATAATTAATACTTTAAAATATGTCCAAAATTCTGGGAAGTTCATATATTGTTTTTTTTCAGATATGTTTTGTTGATGCATACAAATAAGACTATACTAATAAATGTCTCTTGAATTACACATGGTGTAAGAAAATGAAAGCCTTTGAGTTATGAATCTTGGATTTAAAGAGGCAATCATCAAATATTTAAGATGAAAATGCAGAAACACATGCTTGCTGTCATGTGCAAGTTTGGAGAATGTTATGACAAGGTTTTTAAAACATTGTAGTTGGAGTATTTTTATGAAAATAATCATTAATTCAAACAGACATTCATATCTGGCAACCTACATTTTAATCGTGATTTTCTGGCTGCATGAGAAAATAGGTAAAGCCATGAAAGAATGGGTGAAATATATAGCAGTCTTGTTTAAATTATACATTATAAGGCATACATATCTGTATGTTGTCATATTATGCATTAAATTTAATGCATAAATCAGATTGTTATAACTCTGATGTCGCCAAAAGGCACAAAATATGACAAACAGGAATAGGCATGTAGATATTATCATATTCAATAATTCAATGAGCATTTGTTTTATGTAAATTAACTTTCTTTAATAAAAATTATACTCATTTATTATACCACTTCCATAAGATAATTAAAAATGTCTTTTTTTCTGTAGAAAATCATTACAAAATGTGAATAATGCATTTGTTTAATATCTATATAAATAAGATCTTACCATCAGAATAGTTGCAGAAATAAAAGCATTATTGATTTCTGTAATAATTTTTATAATATTGCTATACTGCAATACTGAAGCTGCTAATCTTATTTTTGTGAAGAACTCTATGCATTAAAAACAGTGTTTAAACTTTTGAAAGTAAACAATCTTAGTTTTTGTAGGACCTGTTAATGTACAATTTGTAGAAAGTATACTTTTGGGAGTAAACAGAAAGTACTTAGTGAGCAACTTAGCACAAAAGTTGAATTCCTCCTTTCAGTACTATATTCTCATACCGATTAAAATAATATTGAAACTCTTGGGTTTTATATGTAACTTTCCCAAAATCAGTGGGAGTCACACTGGGGATAAAGGATTTAATAAACTCCCAAATGGCTGACATAAAACGATAAGTAAGTTATAAAATACCACTTTAAATGACAACAAATTAGAATATTGCAAAATTCACTGCTTATATTTCTTGTGCAAAAATATGATGCAGCATTCTCTAATGGAAGGTATAGTTCTCGTCACTTTTGTTACATCATCATATTTTAATGGCTTATTTACATCATATTACTATATACATGCAACTTTATCATCTGAAGCATGCTACAATTTCTGACTGAGCCCTGTAAATATTCATTTAAAAAAGTGGGCATGTCTTTTAGATGCTTAAAGTTTTACAATATTGTAATGGCTGGATATGCTCATAAACTTTTCAACCTAGTTTAAACAAACTAGAATTCACCCTTAAGAAAAGACTGATAAAGGTAGCTTGTAGAAAAATGAAGAAAATTCCACATAAACTTTAGCTAGCAAACTTAAGAATCAAAATACAGAGCATTTAATGTACACTAATTAGCTGCATGTGTTCTATGTTAGCAATTAGCTGTATGTGTTCTATGTTAGCAATGGGAACTCTATAGAGCTGTTAGGTTGAACCACATGAAATTTCCAACATTTGAACTTTTTTTGGTTCAAAGAATGGTAGTTTCATATAGTTCAACATAAGATAATATGTATATTGCTCATGATCACATAAAATCCTTCCCCATATACACTGTACCTTTATATGACACACTGTTAATCAATGATTTGTGCAATCAACAAGTTCTTAAGGAATAGATTTCATGATGTACTAGAAAGGAAACTGAACTAGGAATTTATATTCTAGCCATGCCTCTACCACTCACTCACTGAACACTTTTAGGCCAGCCACATAATTTCTCTGAGTCTTGGTTTTCTTATTTGTAGTATGAAGATGTCACATAGACTGCTTCAGATCACAAGGAACAGAAACATAGCCAAGGTGGCTCAAACATAAGAGGCTGCTTAGTCTCAGAGAGCAAGAAATCTGGAAAAGTTTCACAGTTGCTTCAGATACCCAACAATGTCATTAAAAGCCCAGATGTTTTGGTCTTTCCTCTCTATTTGATTCTGAGTGTTTTGGACTCAGTATCTCCTGCTCCGAATTGCCAGATGGTTATAGCAGCATGATTTCTTCACTTAGCAATGTCCACAGGGCACATATCTGTGCATATTGTGACCTTTTATAAGAGCAAAGAAAACCTTTTCTAGAAGACTCTGCTAACATCACCTCAAATCTTATTGTCCAGAATTTTATTGCATGCCCATACCTAAACCAAACACAGGAGGAGAATATCATCTTTATCCTGGATTAATTAAAGGGCAGTTTCCTTGAGTTCATGGATGCAAAGATGGTGAGCAATTCCTATAAAAATGTATAGAAAAAATTGGAAAGTAAAGAAATTAAATTTAAATATTTGCCTACAATCTGTAACAGAGTACTGACAAAATTGGGTACATAAAGACAAAATGATACAGAAATAATTCATGTGTAAACATGTACAATAAATAAATGCAGTTATTTAAAAATACAGTTATTAATCATGGTAAGTAAAGAGTTGCATAATTATATATGATGATATGAGAATGTGGGAAAACTTTAAATTAATGAATAAGATATTTAGGAGAATAACGGGATTTCAAGAACATTTGGCTAAGTGCTGAATTTTCTGTAATTTTAAGAATTTTTTTAAAAGTTCTTGGATAAAACTTGAGTTGAATAAATGTCTAATAGTAAATTTAAAACTCATTGGGTTTACTGACTTTTGCTTTAAGAAACTAACTTCTACAGAAGTCCAAATCACAACTATCCTGAAGACGATATAATGAAAATACAACTGGACTTTTGACATTTATTTCCAACAGCTTCAGAGATAAGAGTCTGTCAGCTGTGGGGAAATGTTTTTCTGAATTATATAAAAAAAAATGAAATGTAAATATATAAAATATTTAGGAATAGCATATTTAATATTTTAGGTTGTACCAGTGCAAAAGAAAAGCATGAGAAACAAAAATAATAAAGTGCATCAGTATTTTGATTAAAATTATAGTTTAATATAAATTTGCTTTAAAAAATGGAATGGGAGGGGCTTCCCTGGTGGTGCAGTGGTTGAGTCCGCCTGCCGATGCAGGGGACACGGGTTTGTGCCCTGGTCTGGGAAGATCCCACATGCCACAGAGCTCCTGGGCCTGTGAGCCACGGCCGCTGAGCCTGCGCATCCGGAGCCTGTGCTCCGCAACGGGAGAGGCCACAAGAGTGAGAGGCCCGCGTACCGCAAAAAAAAAACAAAAAACAAAAAAAAACCCAAAAACTACTGCAAAAGATCTTCTACAATTAAAGACATAAAGAAGGAACCAAAATCAGATCGTAGGAGGGGTGGACTTGCAATATAATCATGTCTCACATCCCAAGTGGGAGACCCACAAATTAGAGAATAATTATATTTCAGAGGTTCTCCCACAGGAGTGAGAATTCTGACACCCAAGTTGGGCTCCCCAGCACAAGGGTCCTGCACCAGATGACCTCCCAGAGCATTTAGCTTTGAAGGCCAGTGAGGCTTGATGTGGGGAATCTCTGAAGGACTTAAAGAAATAGAGACTTCACTCTTAAAGGGCACACACAAAAGTTCATGTGCACTAGGACCCAGGGCAAAAGCAATAATTTGATAGGAGCTGGAGCCTGACCTAGCTGCTGGTTTTGGAGAGTCTCCTGGAGATGTGGGCCATGGCTGTGGCTCACCCTGGAGACATAGACACTGGCGGCAGTCATAGTTGGGAGCTCATTCTACTGTGTGGAAACCAGTGCTCATCAGTACCATTGTGGGATCCTCCCTCAAGTTCATTAGCTCCAAGAGCTGACCCCACCCAACAGCCAGTGCTGGGACGCTGAGCTCAGGGCAAACAATTAACTGGGTGGGGACACAGCCCCACCCATCGGCAGACAGGTTGTCTAAGGACTTCCTGAGACCACAGCTGCTTCTAGACACACCTCTACACATGGCCCTGTCCACCAAGACCTACCAGTGGGCAGGAATCAGCTCTGCCCTCCAGGAAGCCTGCACTAGCCTCTAGACAGCCTCACCCACTAGGGTACAGACATCAGATGCAAGAAAACCACAATTCTGCAGCCTGTGGATCCGGCCTGCACACAGCAGGCCAGACCCTACCCTGGTACCAACTGGGTCCCAGCACTGCCTGCTAGCAGGCCATCACAAGTTTTGGGACAACCCAGACCCCATACCAAGCTGTGTCAGGAACTGACCCCTACCACCAGTGATCTGACACCAGCTCTGTGATCCCTGGGTCCCACATCCTCCAGGATGTTGCTCTGCCTGCCAGTAGTCTGGCACTAACCCAGGACCTGGCTTCACCCACCAGTAGGGGGCAACAGCTTAAGAGTCTTCTAGACCCTGATTCTGCCCACCAGTGAGCCAGCACTAGTCCCAGGGCCCCCTGGGTTTCTTCAGTCAGCCACGTTATGACCAGGCCCTGCTAACCAGTAGCCAACAGGATTTACACAAGGCAGGGTCTGGCAACCAACCAGGCCAGGGGCCAACCAAATCTACCAGACCACCCACATAGTCAGCCCGCCACAAGAGAAGGACCCATGCAGCCCTCTTAGGGGGAAGCCCTAGAGAATATAGCTTGGGTGATGAGAGCGGAGCACACTGCCAGGACTCATAGAACTTCTTCTACAGAAGGACACTTCTCCAAGGTCAAAAAACATAACTAACCTACCACATACATAAAAATGCAAATAAAAACTTAGACAAAGTGAGGTAGCAGATGAATATGTTCCAGACAAAAAAACAAGCTAAAACCCAGAAGATGAACTAAGTGAAGTGGAAATAGGGGATCTACCCAAGAAAGAGTTCAGAATAATGATTGTAAAGATGATGAAAGAACTCAGGAGGAGAATGGATGCACAGAGCACAAAGTTAGAAGTTTTTAACAAAGACTTAGGAAATATAAAGAGCAACCAAACAGAGATGAAGAATACAATAACTGAAATGAAAAATTCACTAGAAGGAATCAACAGTAGATTAAATGATACAGAGAAACAGATCAGTAAGCTGGAAGATAGAGTAGTGAAAATCACTGCCACTAAACAGAAAAAAGAATGAGAAGAAATGAGCACAGTTTAAGAGGCCTCTGGGACAACATCAAGTACACTAATATTTGCATTACAGGGGTCCCAGAAGGAGAAGAGAGAGAGAAAGGAGCTGAGAACACATTTGAAAATATAATAGCTGAAAACTTCCCTAACCTGAGAAAGGAAACAGTCACCCAAGTCCAGGAAGTGCAGAGAGTCCTATAAAGGATGAACCCAAAGAGGAACACACCAAGACACATTGTAATTAAAATGACAAAAAATAAAGATAAAGAGAAAATATTAAAAAAAACAAGGGAAAATCAACAAATAACCAACAAGGAAACTCTCATAAGGCTATCAGCTGATCTTTTCAGCAGAAACTCTGTAGGACAGAAGGGAGTGGCACGGTATATTTAAAATGATGAAAGGGGAAAACCTACAACCAAAAATACTCTACCCAGCAAGGCTTTCCTTCAGATTTGATGGAGAGATCAAAAGATTTACAGACCAGTGATAGCTAAGGGTTCGGCACCACCAAACCAGCTTTACAACAAATATTAAAAGAACTTCTTTATGCAAAAAAAGAAATGGCCACAACTAGAAACAAGAAAATTATGAAAGGAAAAAGCTCACCAGTAAAGGCAAACATACAGTAAAGTTAAGAAATCATCCACACACAAAGCTAGTAGGGAGGTTAAAAGACAAAAGTAGTAAAATAACCTATATCCACAATAAGCAGTTAAGGGATACACAAAACAATTCGATGTAAAATACAATATCAAAAAAATGGAATAACTTTATTTTTAAGAGGTTATTTTGTAAGAAATGGTGCCTTTCAGGTGTTAATATCTGAAACACAGAAGGTAGGAGTATAAAATGAATTAAATGGTAAGGTTAGGGTTAGCCATTAGTTGCTTCTTTTATGCAATAACCAAAGGAGAAGCTCAACAGTCACATGGAATATAATTAAAGTTACTTTAAGTCAGCAGATTCCTATATTAGACATGGTTGGAGAACTTCAGTTACAATTGAATTGTTAAGAACAGTTTTTAGAATGCTCTGACTTCACTGACATATGGTATAGTTTCTTTACATCAAAATCTTTTTTTTTTTTTTGTAAATAACGTACTAAGATTTTTAAATGTACTTTAAATTTTTAAAGAGTCATCTTGCTAAGAATAAATGTTAATTATCCATCTTAAAAGACAGCAGAGTATGCATAAGTCTAATCGACATAATCCACTTGTCATTTGAATCTGGTATTGTATAATTGAATGAATGTATGAATGAAATGAAATGAAACAAATGTCGTTGTTTTATTCATTCATCCTACAGACATATATTGACTGCATGCTCTGAATGAATCATCTGACAATGTGTTGTGGGTAATACAAAGCAGAAAAAAGATGTTAAATAAAATAGATTTTTAAAAATACCCATATAAGACAGTATGGGGTAAATGCTGTATGGAATAAAGCAATGAATCCTAATACCACCCATGGGTAGATTTTACCTGTGATGAACTTTCAAGAGTCTAGAATAAAGAAAGTAAAATTGATTATCATGTGGTATACATGTTGGTGTAAAATTATAAACTGTTTATTTCAATCTGCAATTATGTTCCTTCTACATTTTTGTAGTTAAAATATCCTATCTTAAATAAAATTATGACTTTTAAAGTTATTCTTTCCTGATAAAATTAAATATTGGATATACCAGCCTCTGAATTTATTTTAATGACTTTTCGCAGTATGAAATTTGAGAATTGGAACAACTGATACAGACCAAGAACTAAGGGACTGAGTATAGAAAATTCAGTTTGAATGAAATAATGAAATTACCCTGTGCAAAAGAAACTAGGAAATTTCCTATTTGCTATATCCTGCCCTCCTTTTCATATACTCAATTCTGGGAATAGACTATTCTTCCATAAAATGCAGGCAAGAGATGTCCGTGCACGTTTGTATGCATGTTTCAGAGTAGAGTGGGGTGAGTGTGAAGAAGGTGTTGGCAATTAAATGTTTGGATTGCAAAATGCTACTCTTCATACAACACAAAGAGAAAGAACTGATATGGAAATAATTGAGTCTGTATTCTCAACATATTGGGAGTTAAATTTTCATAGAGAAGTATATATATATGATACATGTATATATATATATGTATATAAAATCTGCTGTCATTTTATTGAATTAAGCATATGTTGAGATATCAAGATTTTTTTTTTAAGGGTAACATATGCTTAGTAAGAATGCTGGTCATGCCATGAAGCATAGGTACAACAGGCCCATTCTTCTTAAAAAGCTTCACTTGATGTATTAGCTGAGACAGTACCATAAAGTAATCTGTGCAGTCGCTGCATACTGCCTGAGAATATTTGGCTTTCTTAATTGATTAATGTAGCCTATATATATACATTTTTATTTTCAGTCTTAAGGGGAAAATATTTTTTTGGTGTTATTTGGACAATTCTCTTCTGAAAATGTCTCTTTGAGGGTACAAATGGAAACAATGTGAAACTGGACAGAAGGCTGGCATACTAATAATACAATTATTTATAAATAAATAATAAAGTTAGCATCATTAATTGCTATCAATTTGGTAACAACTTACTGTGTTTTGCAAACAAGAAATAGACATTCAGCAGCTTGTACAATGTCACATAGATAGAACATGGGTCCTGAGTAACTGACTTTAGCAAAAAGAAATCACACAGTCTAAATCTTCTTTTGAAAAAAAATGTAGTCTGTACTTGGAAATCTCTAAGATTCATTTTGAGGTTGCAAAGGTTTCAATTCTTAATTTTTGCTTCCAAAAGCTTTCTTTCCAATTTTCTTTGGAGATATGACCTTTTGCTCACCACGCAACAAAGTTAAGTAGGCTCATATTTTGCATGCTGATTTGAAATTCTAATTTCCATGTATTGCATCTGAAGGTAGAAGGGATACAAATGGTGAATGAGTTTGATCAAATTTCTGGATTGTTTACAGAACAGCGTCTAGGGAAATAAACTTTCATAGCCTGTGGGGCAATACATGTCAAAAATTAATACTTTAAAATAAGTTACAGCAAGAGTATTAAAGACCATTGTATATGTAGTTGGGAGAACAAAGCTCTACTTTGATTTTGTTGTAGAAAGAAGAAAAATAAATGTTTCCCTTCAGATTATAAGGATCAGTGAGTGGAGTGTGACATAGTACAAAGTGCAGAAATAATTTTTATTTTTTATTTAACTTATTTATTTAAATTTATTTATATTTTATTTGGGGCTGCATTGGATCTTCATTGCTGCACGTGAACTTCCTCTAGTTGCAGCAAGCGGGGCTACTTTTTTCGATGTGGTGCACTGGCTTCTCAGTGCGGTGGCTTCTCTTATTGCAGTATGCAGGCCCTAGGCACACGGGCTTCAGTAATTGTGGCTTGTGGCCTCTAGAGCGCAGGCTTAGTAGTTGTGGCGCACAGGCTTAGTTGCTCCGCGGGCATGTGGGATCTTCTGGGACCAGGGCTCCAACCTGTGTCCCCTGCACTGGTGAGCGGATTCTTAACCACTGTGCCACTAGGGAAGTCCTCCAGAAAGAATTTTTAACCTGCAAGGTTTGCCTAGTTTCTCCTCTATGTAAATAAAGGAAGTCATTGAGGCAACTGGTTCGATGATATGGCAAAACTGTTATGGACCTTATTAGTCACATATCAGCTGGTGTTCTACCAGCAGAGGAAACTGAAACCATGCTTCAAAATAATGTAAAGTACTACCTATGATTGGGGCAAGGGAATCCCAGCAGATGATGTGTATAGAACTACATACCTTTTCCTTAAATATTTCCTCTACATTACCTCTAAAAATCGTGGTCTGTTTTTGGAAGTGTGTGTGTGTGTGTGTGTGTGTGTGTGTGCGTGCGTGCGTGCGCACACCCAAAGTCCCCAATAAAGGTAAGGTGAGGTAACTAAGAGGTAGAATAAAGAGGGGAGAGAAAAAGGAAGTATATTTTTGCTGTTTTTCCCATTTGTTTAATAGCAGGAAGTCAACACCTGCCAAAAAAGATCATTCTTTGAAAGAGGTTTAAGTAATTTTTATAAGGTCAAGGTCTATAAGATGTCCATTTTGTGGTGTAAATGTAATGCCCGTGATTATTTAAACTTAGATCTCTATTTAACTGGATTTCTTGTTTACCGTATAGTCTCTTTTTACTATGATTTATGAATTCTAGAGTTTTGAAATTTTTTTTTTTTTTTTTTTTTTTTGGCGGTACGCGGGCCTCTCACTGTTGTGGCCTCTCCCGTCGTGGAGCACAGGCTCCGGACGTGCAGGCCCAGTGGTCATGGCTCACGGGCCCAGCCGCTCCGCGGCATGTGGAATCTTCCCGGACCGGGGCATGAACCCGTGTCCCCTGCATCGGCAGGCGGACTCTCAACCACTGCGCCAGCAAGGAAGCCCCGAGTTTTGATTTATCTTTCTGCTGAAAAAATATTTATGATCCATTAGCTTTTTTCTTCTTTTTATCTTTGGATTTATCTGTGCTCTATTCACTGGACTCTAGGTTCTTCTCTATTTGAGAGTATCTATCCACCACCTTTGGACTTGAAGGTCAACTTCGGAAGGCATGAAATTCTTTGTTCACACTTTCCCTCTGAACTTGGGTGTCCTCATGCTCTTCTACATTGTGGCACTCCCTGGATGCTGCTGTGGAGACATCTGGCACCCAATTCATCTTTTCCTCTTGTGGATGACTTTCTCTTACTGTCTGGATGTCTAGATGAGTCTTTATTCTTGAAGCTTGATGACTTCGAGAAGATATGCCTTAGTAAGAGTATTCTGTATCAATTTTTCCTGGACTTGGTCCACTTCTCAGGGCAAATTCAAGTTCTTCTTTATTTCAGAAAAATGTATTCTCATATATAATTAAATGTATATATCAAACTGTATGTGTTTTCTTATTTAGAGACACCCAGAATGCATATTTGGGTTTCCTTTTTCTGACTTCTATATATGTAATCTTCATAATTATAGTTTTCAATGAAGGCTGTATGGAAAATGTTATACTGAAAACTATGTCTCTGCTTATATTAGGGCAATCCTTCCAGCTACACACTGGATCATGTTACTTGCTCACTCATTAGCTTCCAACAGCTCACCACCCTCCTTGGGATAGATCTGAAATTTTTAACACAAACCCAACATCTCCTTTTCTAGGCTTATCTCACAATATTCTCTGCAAGATAGCTACACAAGTCCCATTACTTATGGATGCTCACATATGCTATGATCCTTTTTCTTTGGTCTCTGAATATTTACAACTGTATATCAGATACACTTTTCCTGTTTCAAGTTTCAGTATAATTTTTATTTTGAGAAATTTTTAAAAGCACAGCAACTTCAGAAACAATATGGTGTTTGCATTCTTCACACAGAATTAGCTATTTCATCATACTGCTTAAATATTGCTTTAATAGATAAAATAAAAATTACAGACAAAGATGATACTCCATTTTTCCTCAGTCACACACCAGTCTGATACCCCGCCTTCCTTCTTTCTTTCCCATTTGCATGCATCCTTGATAATTAATTTGGTTTGCATCCTGTCAGCCCTTTAAATGTGTGTGTGTGTGTGTGTGTGTGTAACCAAGGATACATGCAGTAGTGCTTTGCTTTATAAAAATTAAATAAATGATATCTAATTATATAAAACCCTGCAAATTACTTTATTAAATCAAATTATGTTTTTGAGATTTACTGATAATATCTTATTTCTCTTTAACTTTTATTTTATTTATTTATTTTTAAACCTGTTTAAAATCTGGGAAAACTACATTTAGGTCTCAAAATGCTTAATATCATTATAATAAACTTTAGTTGGCCACTTTACCATCACTACAGGATTCTATTAAAATAAACGATTTACTCTTTTAAATGACTCCCCTTCATCTCTGAAAAAGTACTTTAAGAACAGTAGAATATATCTAAGACTATCACCTGTACATTGTTTCTTAAAATTTTAACTTAAAATGAAGTTTATTTTTCATGTAAAAGAAGATTTAAAATCACTGAAAGCAAAATTGAAACCAAATTCTAGAACTTAGGGAGGAAATGGTTAAATTAACAGATAAACTCCTTTTTAATAATTTCTTCTGGTCTTTTGTTTTGTCTTATTTAATTGTGTTCCACTGAAGATTCATCTGGGTGTATGTGTGAAGAAATAGAAATTATTTTTGCAATTGCAGAGACCTGCATGTATGCGATACACACCCTTACTGAGTTTGTACATTATTTCTGCAGTGAGAAAAGAGTGAGCTCAAGTCATATCTAATTAAAAATGAAACTCCCCAAAGAAATATGCATAGTATTAAATTCTAGTTTTTCATAAGTGTAATGAAAATTAAATAACTAAATTAGTATATACACTCTGGATTTCATCTACCCAACAAAATAATTGTTTTTCTCTTTATTACTTTAGTAATCAGTCTCTAGTAAGTGACTGACCTACTATATCAATGAAGTATATACTTGAAGTTTTATTTTTTCTGCAATGAACTGTTGTGGTTTTATGCTAACTCAGTGCCCCTCACCTACTCTGTCCAATGAAGATATTGATGTTGAGGGAAAATTTGGAAGATTCCAGTACCAGTATCAGTTGTCACATCCACAAGGCTTTCAGGTAGCTAGTAAAGTGAATTCCTCCAAACACTGCAACAGGGTCTTTACTTCTCAGTACCCCTAGGATAAGAACTCTATTGTCAGAATCACATCTTCTATTTGCATGCTCTATTATCCTAAGATAGTAGTTTGGTCAATGTAGAGATTAGGGGTACCATGTTTATTGTTTTGCAGCTTTTATCTATAGGTTTAATATCTTTTATTCAATGGCTTAGACCAGAGTTTCTCAGCCTTAGCACTGTTGCTATTTTGGACTGGATAATACTTTGTTGTAGGTGTTGGGAAGGGAAAGGGGATTGTCCTGTGTTTAATAGGATGTTTATCAGAGTCTCTGACTTTACTCACTAGATACCAGTAACACCTCCTCACTCCCAGTCATGACCAACAAAATGTCTTTGGACATTACCCAATGACTCTTGGAAAGGAAAGGGAGGCAATGGTGGGTCCAGTTGAGAACCACAGTCCTACACAGAACTACCGTCTTCTACTATCTCTAGACTTAGTCTTCCATGGTTGGACAAAATTCATATTTGGGATACACTTCAACTTGATCTTTGAGGCCAGGTTACTTGTATTGATTAAGGCTAAGTTTATATGCAGAAGTGTATCATTTTATTTTATATTTTATTTGAAATGAAAAAAAATGTGAAGTATATTTTTCTATTCTTGAGTCCAGCTTTCAAAAAGTTAAACTCTTTTAGCTGCTTCTTTTGGTATTTCCCTTCATAGTTCCAAAATCAGAAGAAGGGTGCTGCATGCGATAGTACTAAAAATATATGGCTTTTGTTTCTTGGAAATAGTGGAGCAGTGAGAACACAACTGTTAGAGGTTGGAAATGTGGCCAGGGAATTCTTGCCTGTGATATATTGAAAGACAGATAAACAATGGACTACATAAGATCTAGAAAATATTGATAATATTGCCCGTGGTCTCAAATATTTTTTATATAGAGAAGGTGAAATATAAGTAAGCCTATCTGTAAAGATTTCTCTGCATGCAGCTTGCAATATTAGCTGAGTGAGAGTCAGATATATTGGTATCTCAAATGTTTAAAAAGGAAAACAACAGCTGATGGATTCTGTTTCTCTAACTGAAGCAAGTATATAGCTCAGCCAGTAATATGTGCTCAAAGATCATAGGGGTGGGGCTGACTTCTCATTCAAGCCTATTGTTTCACAAGAGTGGGAGATGGGCAGAATTCAGAGTCCAGTAAATAAAAGATCTAAGTTATTCAATTTATAAACTATTGACTATATCTAGAGGGAATATGGTCTGTGTTTACTTCAATACAGAACTGACCAGAAGCAAAGTGATTTAATTCCCATTAAGTTTTAGAGGCAATTAGATTGCCTGAGAAACCACAAGCTTGATTTACAGCAGCTGGCATCAGATCACCTCTAAAACAACCTCCAGACCTCCAAATTCCACAGCAGAAAAAGTGCTATAAAAATAGTGCAGCATCTAAGGGACACAGTGCAATGCCAACCATAGTCAAGTTGCTGCTCAATAGACTAATCGAGAAACTTCCTCCACTGACAAGGAATAGTGCTTTGGTGATTCCTGTTAGCAGGATTTGAAAATGCTGTGGCTAACCTATTCTTCCATTTTTCAAACAGAAGGTTTAATTTTTGAAATCTTATTTCTACTTTACATAGACTGGTGAGTTGTCTTTTATGCTGGGACCATTGGTTCATGTGGAGCCATATCTAGACCTAAAGGAGAGGATTGCATATCATACTGGGATCCTGGATTTTGTTCCGAGTGCATTGACAGGATTGAATTTAGGAGCTGCTTCTCTTGAGAAGGGAGTTTGCACAGATAGTGAATACCTAAAAGAGAAAACAGGTTTCCAATGATCTCTCCAATATGATTTTTAACTTCTTTTTTAGTTTTAGGATCCTCAGGGTATAGCAGGGCATGTAACCACTAGAATAAACAGTTAATTCACCAGCCTCCCTTGCAGCTATGTTTGACCATGTAACCAATTTTGATGTGTGCACTTTCTGGTATACACTTTTAAAGGGCAGATGCATCAGCTTTGTTTCTTCTTCCCGTTTTTCACTGGTTTGTTGTAGATGAGGTAGGAGACCATCTTATGCAAGGCAGATGATGACAGCATCCTATGGAGAGCAAGTACTAGATATAAGAAGTCTTAGGCCTTGTCAAATTTTCTGAACAAGTTAGATCAGTTCTGACTTTTTTTTGTGTGTGTGTGGTACGCGGGCCTCTCACTGTCGTGGCCACTCCTGTTGCGGAGCACAGGCTCTGGACGCGCAGGCTCAGTGGCCATGGCTCACGGGCCTAGCCACTCCGCGGCATGTGGGATCTTCCCGGACCGGGGCACAAACCCGTGTCTCCTGCATCGGCAGGCGGACTTTCAACTACTAGGCCACCAGGGAAGCCCAGTTCTGACTTTTTTAAGGGAATAATCACATCCCTCTTGTTTAAATCACTGTTAATTTTCTGTCTCTGTCACATGCATCTAAACCTTTGTCCTAATTAAAATATACCTGTCATATGCATGAATTTCTTCAGAATCTGTTGACCCTTGAATATCCATTCATATTTAAGGGCAAAGTACTAAAAACTTAACTGCCAGCTCCTTTTTTGGGGGGTGACCAAATGTAAGTAGCTGCACTTCAGATCAAGTAGATCATTTCAGTTAAAGAGGAATCTTAAATCTTCTGCCTAAGTTAGTAGTAGAGTATCAGTTAAACATTTGGCAGCCAGCTTTTTTTGAGTGGGTCCAAATAATGGGGCTGGAGAAGGGGTTCTTCATGCTTCTGTATGTATTATTTCACATAATCTTCCTATTTTCAGTTAAATGTCCTCTCTCTCTTCTTCTCAACTGAGACTAGTACTCCCCAATCCAGAGCCCCTCATTCAGTTTCTCCAGTTAGTACTTTTTCTCTCTTCTGATGTTTGAGGAATGGGTTTTTGTATTGTTACAGACAGTAGAACCTGTTCAAATAATCTTCTTGTTTTCAACCAAACCAGTATGTACATGTATCTTCAGAGGTGTCCGGTGCCTCTAATTCATGAATTCTTTTTAATGTCCTGTGATTAATTGGCTCACATTTTATTACTTTCTTGGAGACTCAGAGTTCAGTCAGAGAGCTAGAACAATGGGGAGATTATGTGTATTATATGTTTTATAGGATTTGTTACAGGAATTTGATCTTACACAATTGTGTGGACTGGTGAAGCTGTGTCGGCAAGGTTCTTGTCCATGTCTCTGATGCTGACATGTGAAGTCCACAGGTAAGGCAGTCAAGAAGAAAAGATAGCTGCAAAGTAGGGGACAGTGAAAACAAGTTGGAAGTGACAAGCAGATCAGATTCACATGGAGAGACCAACATCTTGTCAGATATTTTTACCCCTTATCTTAGTAGTGTGTGTGTCCCACAGATTCTAGAACACTTTCTTATGGAGCTAAATACACACAACTAGCCCATAAATCAGAGAAACAGAAGGAGAAGCCAGAGGAATGCGGACCACCTGCAGATCTGGCCATTGTCTTGTGCCATGAGGTCAGCCAGTAGATAAGTGACAAAGTGGGTGAGGTACAAAATGGCTGCCACTTCACTTCTGCTCTGGATATCCCCCACAAGAATCTTTCTTATGACCCACCCTAATTAGAAACATAGCAAAAAAAGGGGGGAGCACTGGGAAATGTAGTTCAGTCTAGCCAAGTTGACAGATTACAAAATAACCAAAGTAGATCAAGGAAAACTGAAGCTGAGGTCTTATTCCTCTAGTGCTTGTTAATCTCTATGGTCCTCTCCATCTCCAGATTAATTTTCCACCTCTCTCTGCCTTTTCTACAACACAGGAGGCTGATCACTATCAATTGCATCACACAGACTCCCTTGCATTCTGGCTTCTGTTTGGGGGTTTGGCCAAAAGGGGTTGCTGGCACGAGGAATGGGCAGACAATGTGAAAGGGTGGAGTAGATATTTCACACTCTCTTCATGTCTAGTTGTGATTCCTGCTGGGACTGAATTCCACAATGGCCACAACTGCACTCCAGAGGCTCCTCTTTCACATCTCCCATTTTTTCTAAGCTTCTGAAACACCATTTGTTCCTCTTGCCCTTCAGCCTAGGGCTAGTGATGATGTACCGCTGTCACGGGTCCCTTAGTGCCTCCTTAACACTTCTGTCACAGGTCTACATAGTCCCTTCAATAAGTTATCTTTAATTAAACCCTTTACAGTGTGTCAGGAACATGTCTCCATTTATTTTTTGTAATCCATTTGCATTTATTTCTTTATTTTATTGGTTTTGGGGGAAGATATGTAAGTAAACATATGTCTATCTAGTCTAGAAATTTATTTAAAAACAATGTTCCTTAACAGTAAAAGGAGAATTTTGTGACAACTATAGATTTGAAATTTACAATGAAATTATTTTTTCTTTTCCCCAAAATAGGTGCTAATGAGGCATATCTATATTTTTACACTGATTCCAATTTCAGGATAGCTAATTGTTATAGTCTCACAGAGCTTCAAACTGCTGCTGCTTATGCATCCCTGTGTCTTCATACCTGTCTAACTAAATTGACCCCTAAATGGATCATACTCTTCTCACCAGAGAGAACTTAACGGTGGATCCTTGTTCATTTCTGAATATTGAGCAGCTAAATATTTAGTCAATGAATAAATGAATACATAGGATGGAAACCCCTCCATACTCTTTTTTTTTTTTTCTATTTTAGGCTCCATTAGGATAGAATATCTCTATCTTTTGTCTTTGCTTCTTCCAGCATTTGACAGATTGCTTCATTTAGTAGGCCTTCAAGAAAGGTATGTTAGGTAAAGCAAAGGTCACAGTTTACAAAAGACTAAATGTCAGGGAACTGTAATAACATGGCAAAATTTTCTGAAACTCTTCTCTCTCCATTATGTGTGGCTTGAATTATAGCTATCCTATTCCAGCATTCTCCCTGATTCCTTTTAACTGTTCGCAAAGACAGTTTCCAAACTTCCTTTAGATTGTTACATGGTCTGGGCAAGTTGACCTCTACTTGATCATTTCCAAGGTGGATAGAATGATTTTGAGTAATTTGGACTTTTCAAAAATGTTTCTTGGAGAGAGTGAAAGATATGAAGACACTATTTTGTAGCTTAATAATAGTTGGCAATTTTTCCTCTACTTCTCCAAATCTTCCATTTTCTTTCATTCCAAATATTATTGAAAACATTTAAGCTCTCTTGAGTTTAATGAGAATTAGTGAATTAAATTTGGTTTCACTGAGCTAAACAGACAGCATCTAGATCCCCTTTTCCTTTTTTTTTTTTTCTCTAATGAATATATCTGGTCTGTTTCATTTTTTCTATATGACAAGGTCAAGGTGTCTCTTTCATTATTAAAATTTAGATTAATAGGATCTTTTGCATCTCTTTGATTATTAAAAGCCACAGACATAGTTGCTCCCCTTTATTTACAAAGGCAGATAGATGAATAATAATAATTTTTCATAATGATGGTATGAGGAAAATATAGAGGCAAGATTATGGGAATGAAGTAATAACAGATTAATAACTAAAATTTTAAGAGGGATTTGAGAAAACAAATTTATCAAAAATAAATTATCAAGTATAGGAGAGAGGTGATTCCTAAAGACATTTGCGCTACTGTTATCAGAAAAAGGAAAAGTTAGGTATTGAACAGGCACAATAAAAAATGTCATACTTCACTTTTGAACAGTGCTGGCACATAATGGCCACTGCACACATATTTAATGAATAAAACTGGTAAAGATAGATATAGAGCACTTGACTTCAAAGAGTTTTGTTTATTGCTCAAGATTTACAATAGAATCTTTGTTGGTTAAATGGGAGAGGGGTATTTTAATACATGATTTGTTACATAAGCAGATGCATAGCTTGTTCTATTTTACATGAAAAATACTACTGTAATGAAAATTTTGCATCTATACTTTCTATATACTACGTAGTTTGCATTACATAGATTAATACTGCCTAACTTAAAAAAATCCAATTTACAGTGATCAATATAGCAATTATATATAAAGTCTCATATCCTAATAAGAGACATATACTGTTATTTACAGAATGGCTGCATAATATACCTCCTTAATATGCAGAAAGTGTAAATAAATGTGTATTCATCTGAAGATTAAATACAAGGGCTGCTGTGATTCTGAGATGTGAAGACTGTTCCTTGACACTTATAACTGCTGGGTAACTTTGAAGTGGAACTGGAACACAGGTAGAGAAACTCTAGGAGAGGTACCTTCCAAATAGTCTATTGGTACTCTTAAAATCTGATTGGTATTCATTTCCTTTATTCTTTCACAAAGCTTTGATGAATTTTTGTCATGACATTATGATGATGTGTAAGACTAGGTCAAACCATTTATAATATTTTAATAGGTTTTCTGATAACTTCACAGATAATATTGTTTGACCCATATGCCACTTTAGTCATCTTCCTGCCTAATGGTTCATCCAGAACCCAAATCCTGACTCACAAATAAACTGTATTTCTAAACCCTCACCCCTTTACTATTTCCCAACTTTTATTTTGGCTCTAGTAGCAAAATCATGATTATGGGGAAATCAGATCTGATAAGCATTATTGAAGTATAGGAACACATATATACTCTTTGAAAATGTGAAAATTTCCTGAATAATTCCAAAATTCCATCATGTTTAAGAATTTGTACATTTTTGCATGAAAATATTCTGTGTACTCAGTTTACATGTAAAACATGTTCAACCTGATAAGCCTTATTCTTTAGGTTCACAGGCTAAAATGAACATTGACAAGAATAGACTGAACAAAACATAAATTAATTACATGTGTGTTGAAAGCTCTATAGATTTGGAAAAGATGTTGCAGCATCACGCAGTTCATCCTCCTCTACTAAACACATATTTTCAGATGGATAACTCTATCATTTTTAAGCATTTCATTTATAACACCTCACTTTTAATAAAATTCTTTCCACTACCAATGTGCTTCTAAGTCCTCTTGATTTTTCTTTGAAAGTTTTCTCTGAGTAAACTTTCCCATTCTAGTTCTAACATTGTGCCCTCATATCATTGTTATCAGTCTTAGCTCTACTTCTCTACTCAAATTTATTACTTACTATGCTGAATCATGACTACTCCTCTCTGATTAGTCTGGTCTTCTAAAGATCATGGCAACATTGTACCGTTAACATTGTCTATCTTTTCCAACTGCCACAGCCCCAAATCATCTCTCTCCAACATTCTGTAGCCCAGGTAGCCTTCAAGGATCAAGTTAGGTTACATTTCTTCCTGGAGGCCTTCTGCACTATTCTACACAAGATCATTCTCTCCTCGCTCTAAGGGTAGCCTTCCACAAAGTTTAGAAAAAGACTCTCTTTTATTATAAATTATTTCTTCATTGTTGCATATATATTAGAAAAGAATGCAAACTTCTTGAGAATGGTTAATTTATGATGCTTCTATATTCTTTTTCCACAACCCAGGTATCATTTGAAATACAGAATTTTGAGATCCAGCTAGTTAAAATATAAGAAAGTACCATTCACAAAATTACTGTATTATAGAACACCAGGTTTGGAAGAAGAGTTAGAAATTTGGGGGTTTTCTTTCTTTCCGTAAAATTCCATCAAGTATTATGCCAAGAGGCATAGAGGTCAAATATAGGTATTTTTACTTCCAGACAAAAAGTATTCCTGAATTCCATCTATTTTGACCTAGAAAAGTTAAATTATGTAACACAGAAAATGAAAGTTTTAGTTTGTTTCTTAAATCTAGAGTTTGGATCTTAGACTAAGCCCTAAACAGTCAAATATCTTCCTTTAAGGACTTTGTATAAATCCTCTTAGCTCTCCAGAGGCTCATGAGAGATTCAGAAGAAAGCAAATCTCAAAAACTGTGAGGCCTTCCAAATTTCAGGAATGAAGGCAAGGAGGAGTCATTAAAAGCATTTGAACAGATCAGTAACAGGATGTGACTGATATTTAGGATGATTATCATACCCAGAGTATTAGAGGTCCATTGGCAGGTTAAAGAGTGCAACAAGTAAGAAGAGATTGGTAGGTAAACCAGAAAATAAAAAGTAGGGCTTAATTAAAGAGCTATTATAAAACGAGAAGCAAGAGAATTTTGTTACTACTTTCATCTGAGGAGAATAGGTAGGAGTAGAAGATAAATTGCATGAATCCTTGATTCCAATACTCTGAGGTTTTAAATGTAATTTGGGAAATGATTATATGATGTCACTGGAAAAATAGAGGCAGGTTTAATCTTGAGTCACCAAAGCAATTAATATTATTTAGTTTTCATTTTAAGTACACAGTTTACTGAAAGAGTATCTATTATATTGAATACACATTTTTTTTCCCAAAGAAATGCCAATGCCTGCCAATCAATTCAAAAAATGAAGTATGAATGAGTCAGATGAAAGTTGTTTCAGTGTTCACATTTTCTCTGGAATCCAGCTGTTTAAACATTATATTCAGAAAGAGTTATTGTGACTTGCTGATTAAATAGGTTAGATCACTATCTAGTCTATGTCTTATGTGGTATACCCTAATGTTTCATAAGCAGTAAAATAATATTCCAATAAATGTGAAAGTTCTCTGCAAGAAAAAATCAATTTAAAAATATATAATCTGTTTATGACACTAGGTAAGGCTAATGAAAACCAAATTTAAAGTGCTAAAATGCATTCTCTGTCCATCCCCATTACAAGAAGAAACACTTTGCTTTATTCACATATTAATAATCAATGATAATAATGTAGCTTTATATTGATGACATGTATATAAACTGCAAGCCTAAAGTATTTGTAAATGATTAAGATTTAAAGGCAATTTAATATCGATGTTTAGAAATGGAAACCTGAAAGATATCTAGCCCTTAACTTTGATTTCAGCTCTAAGCCTAACTGCTAATAAAATAAATTGATTGGCAAGAAAGAAGAACTGGAATTATTCCTATAATTTTTCTTCCTGGGAGGGAGGTAAAGCAAAATTTACCTCAATTCTGTGGGAATGTATGTAGTAGATAATAAGTGCCGCAAGTTTACTATTTATATCAGAAATTTTAGTTGATAATATGTAATCAAGAAAGCAAAATTAAAAAAAAAACTTGATAAAACTTCAAGGTTTATGTAAAACAAAGTTAAAAATAAAATGAGATGAATGGTTATATATTTTTCTGTGCATTTTTCAACTACATAGAACACTTTCTATAAATCTTATTATTCTGATTTGCCATAGAATCATGTTAGAAGTGAGACTGACAATGGAATCTCTAGATATGGTCTGTGATAGACCCTCATTCATTATAGAATAAAATATTAATAATTTAGCTTTGAATAAAAAAATGAAGAATTTAGCTTCAGATTTACCAACTGGATCAAATTTGAATAATTTGAATGCTTTTATATGCCAGTTTGGCAATAAACTTTTTGTAGGAACTGAAATTATTATGTAATAACTAAATTTCACATAATACTAGTTGTATTATTACTATTATAACAGTTAAATTATTTTCCTCATGAAAATCTCCAAGTATTTTAAGTATTACTGTATTATTGCAGATTTTATGCATATTTTAAAATAATCTCTTAAGAAGAGATCCTAAAAATTAGAGAAACTTGGATCCATCTGCACACTAGATGGACTATAATGGTATAGAATAATGTATTTTAAGAGTTATAAAGCTATAGCCATGTGTTTAGTACCAATGCTCATAACCTATTAACAGTTAATATGTTAATCCAGGGGGAACATGTAAATAAGATTATTGTACTTTTGGTCATGCTCAATGTCTCTAACCACTTGTCAGAAATATTAAAATGTAACTTGGTTATTGCACAAGGAAAATAAAGTAAAATATTAGAGTAATTCAGTTTGAAATAACTTTTAGCTTTCTTTTCACTTGGTAGAATCATTTTCATCTTAAAGTTCCAGTTGAAAGTTCTGCTTCTCATTGATTTACTTCAGTAGTTATGTTCTTTTCAACTCAATTTTTCCTCATGCTCCCTGGTATAGTTTGCAATGATTATATATATGTTTTCTGAACACACACACACACACACACACACACACACACACAATTTGAAGCTTACACATTATTTTATTCATGAGCATATTGTAATCAGTTGTGGCAAGAACTCTATGATTATCTCTTCCAATGAGTCCTTGAATGGCAGTAGGATCTGTCACTTACTGGTTGAGGAATTTAAGGACTAGCTAGGGAACTCTACGTTATTTCTTCCCTGAAATAAAACCATGCAAGTCTCATGTTAAGATGACTGCATTACAGAATAAAAGAGACCTTGATTCTTGAGCCACTGGAATGGGAGATCTCCACCAACCCACACTGGGTTTGCATGAGTAAGAAATATATTTCTAATGTGTTAAGCTCTTGAAATGTGTAGGTTTCTCTTCATTAGAGTCCTCCCATACTTCTACATTCCTACTTTCTAACTACCTTTCTAAATTTTCAGCTTTTTATCGACCACATAGTAACTGCTTAAAGGATGTAAATAGTAAAAATAATAATAAAATAAATTATTCTTGGAAACCTTTGTTTAAAATTATTATTAGAATGAAATAATCATTATTTTTTTCTATATTTTTTCTTCCAGTTTTATTGAGATATAATTGACATACGGTACTGTATAAGTTTTAAGGTGTACAGCATAATGATTTGACTTACATTATGAAATGATTATCTCAGTAAGTTTAGTGAACATCCATCATCTCATACAGACACAAAATAAAAGAAAAAGTTATTTTTTTCCTATGATGAGAACACAGGATTTACTCTCTTAACAACTTTCATGTAATAAAACACACACCCATGTTAATTATATTAATCATGTTTACATTACATCACTAGTACTTATGTCTTATAACTGTAAGTTTGTACATTTTGACCACCTTTGTCACAGTGTAAAGATATTGCATTATTATTGACATTTCCCACAATGTACATTTCACCCCCATGACTCATTTATTTTATTATAACTGGAAATTTGTACCTTTTAATTTTCCTCATCGATTTCACTCATCCTCCCTCTCCCCTCCCCTTTGGAAACCACCTGTTTTTCTATCTATGACTCTGTTTCTGCTTTGTTATGTTTGTTCATTTGTTTTGTTTTTGTTCATTTGTCTTGCTTTTTAGATTTCACATGTAAGTGAAATCATATGGTATTTGTCTTTCTCTGTCTTATTTCACTTAGACTATACTCTCTAGAGCCATCCATGTTGTCACAAACAGCAAGAGTTTATTCTTTTTTATTGCTGAGTAATAGTCCATTTATACCACATCTTTATCCATTCATCTATTTATGGGCACTTAGGTTGCTTCCATCTCTTGGCTATTGTGAGTAACGCTGCAATGAACGTAGAGGTGCATACATCTTTTGGAATTAGTGTTTCTGTTTTCTTTGGAAAAATACCCAGAAATGGAATTGCTGGATCGTACAGCAGTTCTATTTTTCATTTTTTGAGACACATTCGTACTATTTTCCACAGTGGCTTCATCAATTTACATTCCCATCAACAGTGCATGAGGGTTCCCTTTTCTCCACATCTTCGTCAACACTTTATTTGTTGTATTTTTGATAATAGCCATTCTGATAGGTGTGAGGTGATATCTCATTGTGGTTTTGACTTGCACTTCCCTGATGATTAGTGGTATTGAGCATCTTTTCCTGTGCCTGTTTGCCATCTGTATGTCTTCTTTGGAAAAATGTCTATTGAGATCTTCTGCCCATGTTTTAATGGGGTTGTTTGACTTTTGATGTTGAGTTGTATGAGTTCTTTGTATAGTTGTTTTACAATGTTGTGTTAGTTTCTACTGTACAGCGAAGTGCCCTGTGCTATACAGCAGCTTCTCATTAGTTATCTATTTTATATGTATTAGTGTATATATGTCAATCCCAATCTCCTAATTCATCCCACTCCCCTTTCCCCTGGAAGTTCTGGTTTTATTTCTTCTATATTCTCACTGAAGTAGGAAGCAAAGTCATGAGCTGGGTATGAAGAAATTGGAATTTGGGGGTATGAGGAGAAAAATTATCTAAGATAATACTAGATGAGAAAATAGTTTAGGGAAATATAACATTATTCATAAGAAGGCTTAATGGTTCTCTTAAATTTTGTTGTATTACAATGGACCAATAATCAGTATGATTGTGTGTGTGTGTGTTTTTTTTTTTTTTTCCCCAGCCAGGTTTAGCTTCAGGGGTCCTGGGTAGAGTTGGTGGAAAGTTGGATTTAACCAGGTTTTTTTTTTTTGTTGTTGTTGTTGTTTTGTTTTGTTTTTGTCAAGCAAGTGGAATGAGTTAAGAGAAAGGTTTATATAATAATTTACCATAAATCAAAGCTGGATAAATAGTAAAGAAAGGATGTAAGGGGAGTAAGCCACGTGAAAGTTTTTAGGATAAATGAGTTCTGATAAAGTCCAAACGTTGTGAGAGACAGGTGTTAGAAGGAGTGAGCTGGAAAGATAAAAATGGTAGTAGGGGGCTTCCCTGGTGGCGCAGTGGTTGAGAGTCTGCCTGCCGATGCAGGGCACATGGGTTCATGCCCCGGTCCAGGAAGATCCCACATGCCGTGGAGTGGCTGGGCCCGTGAGCCATGGCCGCTGAGCCTGCACATCCGGAGCCTGTACTCCGCAAATGGTAGTAGGAAGCAGGGTGTGTTAAATTGAGATAGAGAGTTTCCTGTTATTGATGTAGGATGGAGAACAAGATCATTTGATGAATGAGGTCAAGCAGTTGAGAGATCAGCGTATTGACTGCTACGGGGAACTTGAAATCACCAAGAATGAGAACAGATGTGAAATTGGAGAGACTATTAATGAGACAGGAGCTAAATTTTTTTTAAGAAAGGAGTGTTAGATGACTACAAAATCTAGGGATACTGGTATGGAAAGAGCAGTGAGGAACAAAAAAGACACCTGCTTCATTTCTAGGTCCTGAGGCAGCACTGGTATGGACAAAGAACATATTATTATTTTTTTTTTTGCGGTATGCGGGTCTCTTACTGTTGTGGTCTCTCCCATTGAGGAGCACAGGCTCCGGATGCGCAGGCTCACTAGCCATGGCTCACGGGCCCAGCCGCTCTGTGGCATGTGGGATCCTCCCGGAACGGGGCACAAACCCGTGTCCCTTTTATCGGCAGGTGGACTCTCAACCACTGCGCCACCAGGGAAGCCCAAAGAACATATTATTTGAAAAGTTTCTTAGAAGCAGTGTCATGGGAGAGCCAAGTTTGATTTAAGTAGGAGATGGGGACTTTAATGAAAGTAGTTTGGTATAAACTTTAGAAGTTATTTTCTGATGATAAGCCCTGAAGTCCAGAGTGTTAAAATTTAGGAGATGGTCAGGGTTAGGAGATAAAGTCAGAAGGAACAGAGGCCACAGCTGAATGAGGACTTGTCCTGGGCTAAAAGGGATGTAAAAGGGCATGAATGCCATCTGTCTTGGCCTTCCAAAGTCAGTGATAGCAGGGCTGTGACTGCTGATGGGAGAGAAGAATGTGAGTGGGAATCAGTGAGGGGAAGGACAAGTATTGGGGGGCAGTCCAATTACTCCTGCTGACAAAGTCTTTTGAGTCCTGCAGAGGAGAGACAAGGGCAATTGGCTAACTCTTGCTGATGGTGGTATGCAGATGGGATTTATTCCAAGACTGTAGTCGCCCTCTCCTTTTTATCGTCATGAGCCCAAGTGCTTTGACAAACCAGCAAAGCTCATTCATTCAGTAAAACTGAATGACCATTCTGAGAGACCAGAAGATTAAACTGTACCCATCAAACTTGTCTGAACTGTCTGTCTTATGTTACATCTCTAGCCCACCTCTTTCTATATTCAAGAGTAAAAATTCTACTAACCAGATAAGTAGAGCAAAAGTAGCAGAGACCAATCACTCTTTAGAAAATGTTTTTTTGATGGAGTTTAGGAGTAGAAATGCAGAAGTAATTTTCAAACACAACACACCTGGAGAAGTGCTAAGCATTATCATTCTTACTTTTCATTTCTATTTTAATTTAATATTATTTCTTTGTTCTTGTTTCTAGTCTGCTACAATCTTATTTTCCTTGTTCTAGTCTAATGTCTAGTTTAATATTCTATTAATTTTTATTTATTTTCCCCATAATCATTCTGAGATTTTTCTGTTTCTTAAGATATACCCTCATTTAAAATAATTTGTCGGGGAGTAAGGGAAGATGGCGGAAGAGTAAGACGCGGAGATCACCTTCCTCTCCACAGATACACCAGAAATACATCTACACGTGGAACAACTCCTGCAGAACACCTACTGAAGGCTGGCAGAAGACCTCAGACCTCCCAAAAGGCAAGAAACTCCCCACGTACCTGGGTAGGGCAAAAGGAAAAAAGAATAAACAGAGACAAAAGAATAGGGACGGCACCTGCACCAGTGGGAGGGAGCTGTGAAGGAGGAAAAGTTTCCACACACTAGGAAGCCCCTTCGCGGGCGGAGACTGCGGGAGGCGGAGGGGGGAGCTTCGAAGCCGCGGAGGAGTGCACAGCAACGGGTGCGGAGGGCAAAGCGGGGAGATTCCCGCACAGAGGATCGGTGCCGACCGGCACTCACCAGCCCGAGAGGCTTGTCTGCTCACCCGCCGGGACGGGCGGGGCTGCGAGCTGAGGCTCTGAGCGGACGGAGCGCAGGGAGAGGACTGGGGTTGGCGGCTTGAACATAGCCTGAAGGGGTTAGTGCACCACAGCTAGCCGGGAGGGAGTCCGGGGAAAAGCCTGCACCTGCCGAAGAGGCAAGAGACTTTTTCTTCCCTCTTTGTTTCCTGGTGCGTGAGGAGAGGGGCTTAAGAACGCTGCTTAAAGGAACTCCAGAGACGGGCGCGAGCCGCGGCTAAAAGCGCGAACCCCAGAGACGGGCGCGAGCCGCGGCTGAAAGCGCGGACCCCAGAGACGGGCGCGAGCCGCGGCTGAAAGCGCGGACCCCAGAGACGGGCGCGAGCCGCGGCTGAAAGCGCGGACCCCAGAGACGGGCGCGAGCCGCGGCTGAAAGCGCGGACCCCAGAGACGGGCGCGAGCCGCGGCTGAGGGCGCTGACTCCAGAGACGGGCGCAAGCCGCGGCTGGAGGCGCGGACCCCAAGGCGGGCGGGAGACGTTGGGGCTGCTGCTGCCGCCACCAAGGGGCCTGTGTGCGAGCGCAGGTCGCTCTCCACTCCCCTCTTCCGCGGAGCCTGTGCAGCCCGCCACTGCCGGGTTCCCGGGATCCGGGGACGACTTCCCCGGGAGAGCGCACGGCGGGCCTCGGGCTGGTGGCCGGACTTTGCCGCCGCAGGCCCGCCCCGCATTCCGTGCCCCTCCCTCCCCGCCGCCGGCCTCCGTACGCCAGAACCCCCGAATCAGCGGCTCCTTTAACCCCGTCCTGTCTGAGCAAAAAACAGACGCCCTCCAGCGACCTACACGCAGAGGCAGGGCCAAATCCAAAGCTGAGCCCCTGTGAGCTGTGAGAACAAAGAAGAGAAAGGGAAATCTCTCCCAGCAGCCTCAGAAGCAGCGGAGTAAAGCTCCACAATCAACTTGATGTACCCTGCATCTGTGGAATACATGAATAGACAGCCAATCATCCCAAATTAAGGAGGTGGACTTTGGGAGCAAGATCTATGATTTTTCTCCCTATTCCTCTTTTTGTGAATGTGTATGTGTATGCTTCTGTGTGAGATCTTGTCTGTATAGTCTTGCTTCCACCATTTGTCCTAGGTTCTATCCGTCCATGGTTTTTTCTTAAAATTTTTTTTCTTAATAATCAATTTTAATTTTAAGAACGTTATTATACTTTACCTTCGTCCTTTCTTTCTTTCTTTCTTTCCTTACTTCCTTCCCTCCTTTAGACAACGAATCATCCCAAATTGAGTAGGTGGTCTCTGACAGCAAGATTTATGATTTTTCCCCCTTTACCTCTTTTTGTGAGGGTGTATGTGTACGCTTCTGTGTAAGACTTTGTCTGTATAGCTTTGCTTCCAACATTTGTCCTAAGGTTCTATCCGTCCCTTTTTTTTTTTTCTAATTAAGAATTTTTTTAATTCAATAACTTTATTATACTCTATTTTATTTTTACTGTATCTTCTTTCTGTTTTCCCTTCTTTCCCTCCTTCCTTCCTTCCTCCCTCCCTCCTTTCGTTCCTTCTTGCCTTCTTTCCTTCCTTGCTTCTTTCTTTCTTCCTTCCTTCCTTCCTTCCTTCCCTCCTTCCTTCCTCCTTTAGACAACGAATCATCCCAAATTGAGGAGGTGGTCTCTGACAGCAAGATTTATGATTTTTCCCCCTTTACCTCTTTTTGTGAGGGTGTATGTGTACGCTTCTGTGTAAGACTTTGTCTGTACAGCTTTGCTTCCAACATTTGTCCTAAGGTTCTATCCGTCCTTTTTTTTTTTCTAATTAAGAATTTTTTAATTCAATAACTTTATTATACTTTATTTTATTTTTACTGTATCTTTTTTCTTTTTGTTTTTCCTTCTTTCCCTCCTTCCTTCCTCCCTCCCTCCCTCCTTTCGTTCCTTCTTGCCTTTTTTCCTTCTTTGCTTCTTTCTTTCTTTCTTCCTTCCTTCCTTCCTTCCTTCCTTCCCTCCTTCCTTCCCTCCTTTCCTTCTTTCTTTCCTCATACGTCTACTAATTCCCTCTACTTTTTCTCCCTTTTATTCTGAGCCGTGTGGATGAAAGGCTCTTGGTGCTCCAGCCAGGAGGCAGGGCTCTGCCTCTGAGGTAGGAGAGCCAACTTCAAGACACTGGTTCACAAGAGACCTCCCAGCTCCAGATAATATCAAACG
This sequence comes from Tursiops truncatus, assembly GCF_011762595.2. NCBI lineage: Eukaryota > Metazoa > Chordata > Mammalia > Artiodactyla > Delphinidae > Tursiops > Tursiops truncatus. The sequence goes on from NC_047050.1 coordinate 20,605,257, forward strand.
GCGAAAATCTCCCAGAGACCTCCATCTTAACACCAGCACCCAGCTTCACTCAACGACCAGCAAGCCACAGTGCTGGACAACCTGTGCCAAACAACTAGCAAAACAGGAACACAACCCCACCCATTAGCAGAGAGGCTGCCTAAAATCATAATAAGGCCACAGACACCCCCAAACACACCACCAGACGTGAACCTGCCCACTAGAGAGACAAGATCCAGCCTCTTCCACCACAACACAGGCACTAGTCCCCTCCACCAGGAAGCCTACACAACCCACTGAACCAACCTTAGCCACTGGAGACAGACATCAAAAACAGGAGGAACTACGAACCTGCCGCCTGCAAAAAGGAGACCCCAAACACAGTAAGATAAGCAAAATGAGAAAACAGAAAAACACACAGCAGATAAAGGAGCAAGATAAAAATGCACCAGACCTAACAAATGAAGAGGAAATAGGCAGTCTACCTGAAAAAGAATTCAGAATAATGATAGTAAGGTTGATCCGAAATCCTGGAGATAGAATGGACAATAGAATGGACAAAATGCAAGAATCAGTTAACAAGGACCTAGAAGAACTAAAGATGAAACAAGCAACGATGAACAACACAATAAATGAAATTAAAAATACTCTAGATGGGATCAATAGCAGAATAACTGAGGCAGAAGAACGGATAAGTGACCTGGAAGATAAAATAGGGGAAATAACTACTGCAGAGCAGAATAAAGAAAAAAGAATGAAAAGAACTGAGGACAGTCTCAGAGACCTCTGGGACAACATTAAACGCACCAACATTCGAATTATAGGGGTTCCAGAAGAAGAAGAGAAAAAGAAAGGGACTGAGAAAATATTTGAAGAGATTATAGTTGAAAACTTCCCTAATATGGGAAAGGAAATAGTTAATCAAGTCCAGGAAGCACAGAGAGTCCCATACAGGATAAATACAAGGAGAAATACGCCAAGACACATATTAATCAAACTGTCAAAAATTAAATACAAAGAAAGCATATTAAAAGCAGCAAGGGAAAAACAACAAATAACACATAAGGGAATCCCCATAAGGTTAACAGCTGATCTTTCAGCAGAAACCCTACAAGCCAGAAGGGAGTGGCAGGACATACTGAAAGTGATGAAGGAGAAAAACCTGCAACCAAGACTACTCTACCCAGCAAGGATCTCATTCAGATTTGATGGAGAAATTAAAACCTTTACAGACAAGCAAAAGCTGAGAGAGTTCAGCACCACCAAACCAGCTTTACAACAAATGCTAAAGGATCTTCTCTAGGCAAGAAACACAAGAGAAGGAAAAGACCTATAATAACGAACCCAAAACAATATAGAAAATGGGAATAGGAACATACATATCGATAATTACCTTAAATGTAAATGGACTAAATGCTCCCACCAAAAGACACAGACTAGCTGAATGGATACAAAAACAAGACCCTTACATATGCTGTCTACAAGAGACCCACTTCAGACCTAGAGACACATACAGACTAAAAGTAAGGGGATGGAAAAAGATATTCCATGCAAATGGAAACCAAAAGAAAGCTGGAGTAGCAATTCTCATATCAGACAAAATAGACTTTAAAATAAGGACTATTAAAAGAGACAAAGAAGGACACTACATAATGATCAAGGGATCGATCCAAGAAGAAGATATAACAATTGTAAATATTTATGCACCCAACATAGGAGCACCTCAATACATAAGGCAAATACTAACAGCCATAAAAGGGGAAATTGACAGTAACACATTCATAGTAGGGGACTTAAACACCCCACTTTCACCCATGGACAGATCATCCAAAATGAAAATAAATAAGGAAACACAAGCTTTAAATGATACATTAAACAAGATGGACTTAATTGATATTTATAGGACACTCCATCCAAAAACAACAGAATACACATTTTTCTCAAGTGCTCACGGAACATTCTCCAGGATAGATCATATCTTGGGTCACAAATCAAGCCTTGGCAAATTTAAGAAAATTGAAATTGTATCAAGTATCTTTTCTGACCACAACGCCATGAGACTAGATATCAATTACAGGAAAAGATCTGTAAAAAATACAAACACATGGAGGCTAAACAATACACTACTTAATAATGAAGTGATCACTGAAGAAATCAAAGAGGAAATCAAAAAATACCTAGAAACAAATGACAATGGAGACACAACGACCCAAAACCTGTGGGATGCAGCAAAAGCAGTTCTAAGGGGGAAGTTTATAGCAATACAAGCCCACCTTAAGAAGCAGGAAACATCTCGAATAAACAACCTAACCTTGCACCTCAAGCAATTAGAGAAAGAAGAACAAAAAAACCCCAAAGCTAGCAGAAGGAAAGAAATCATAAAAATCAGATCAGAAATAAATGAAAAAGAAATGAAGGAAACAATAGCAAAGATCAATGAAACTAAAAGCTGGTTCTTTGAGAAGATAAACAAAATAGATAAACCACTAGCCAGACTTATCAAGAAAAAAAGGGAGAAGACTCAAATCAATAGAATTAGAAATGAAAAAGGAGAGGTAACAACTGACACTGCAGAAATAAAAGAGATCATGAGAGATTACTACAAGCAACTCTATGCCAATAAAATGGACAATCTGGAAGAAATGGACAAATTCTTAGAAATGCACAACCTGCCAAGACTGAATCAGGAAGAAATAGAAAATATGAACAGACCAATCACAAGCACTGAAATTGAAACTGTGATTAAAAATCTTCCAACAAACAAAAGCCCAGGACCAGATGGCTTCACAGGCGAATTCTATCAAACATTTAGAGAAGAGCTAACACCTATCCTTCTCAAACTCTTCCAAAATATAGCAGAGGGAGGAACACTCCCAAACTCATTCTACGAGGCCACCATCACCTTGATACCAAAACCAGGCAAGGATGTCACAAAGAAAGAAAACTACAGACCAATATCACTGATGAACATAGATGCAAAAATCCTCAACAAAATACTAGCAAACAGAATCCAACAGCACATTAAAAGGATCATACACCATGATCAGGTGGGGTTTGTTCCAGGAATGCAAGGATTCTTCAATATACGCAAATCTATCAATGTGATAAACCATATTAACAAACTGAAGGAGAAAAACCATATGATCATCTCAATAGATGCAGAGAAAGCTTTTGACAAAATTCAACACCCATTTATGATAAAAACCCTGCAGAAAGTAGGCATAGAGGGAACTTTCCTCAACATAATAAAGGCCATATACGACAAGCCCACAGCAAACATCATCCTCAATGGTGAAAAACTGAAAGCATTTCCACTAAGATCAGGAACAAGACAAGGGTGCCCACTCTCACCACTCTTATTCAACATAGTTTTGGAAGTTTTAGCCACAGCAATCAGAGAAGAGAAGGAAATAAAAGGAATCCAAATCGGAAAAGAAGAAGTAAAGCTGTCACTGTTTGCAGATGACATGATCCTATACATAGAGAATCCTAAAGATGCTACCAGAAAACTACTAGAGCTAATCAATGAATTTGGTAAAGTAGCAGGATACAAAATTAATGCACAGAAATCTCTGGCATTCCTATATACTAATGATGAAAAATCTGAAAGTGAAATCAAGAAAACACTCCCATTTACCATTGCAACAAAAAGAATAAAATATCTAGGAATAAACCTACCTAAGGAGACAAAAGACCTGTATGCAGAAAACTATAAGACACTGATGAAAGAAATTAAAGATGATACAAATAGATGGAGACATATACCATGTTCTTGGATTGGAAGAATCAACATTGTGAAAATGACTCTACTACCCAAAGCAATCTATAGATTCAATGCAATCCCTATCAAACTACCATTGGCATTTTTCACAGAACTAGAACAAAAAATTTCGCAATTTGTATGGAAACACAAAAGACCCCGAATAGCCAAAGCAATCTTGAGAACAAAAAAGGAACTGGAGGAATCAGGCTCCCTGACTTCAGACTATACTACAAAGCTACAGTTATCAAGACAGTATGGTACTGGCACAAAAACAGAAAGATAGATCAATGGAACAGGATAGAAAGCCCAGAGATAAACCCATGCACATATGGACACCTTATCTTTGATAAAGGTGGCAGGAATGTACAGTGGAAAAAGGACAGCCTCTTCAATAAATGGTGCTGGGAAAACTGGACAGGTACATGTAAAAGAATGAAATTAGAACACTCCCTAACACCATACACAAAAATAAGCTCAAAATGGATTAAAGACCTAAATATAAGGCCAGAAACTATCAAACTATTAGAGGAAAACATAGGCAGAACACTCTATGACATAAATCACAGCAAGATTCTTTCTGACCCACCCCCTAGAGTAATGGAAATAAAAACAAAAATAAACAAATGGGACTTAATGAAACTTCAAAGCTTTTGCACAGCAAAGGAAACCATAAACAAGACCAAAAGACAACCCTCAGAATGGGAGAAAATATTTGCAAATGAAGCAACTGACAAAGGATTAATCTCCAAAATTTACAAGCAGCTCATGCAGCTCAACAACAAAAAAACAAACAACCCAATCCAAAAATGGGCAGAAGACCTAAATAGACATTTCTCCAAAGAAGATATACAGACTGCCAACAAACACATGAAAGAATGCTCAACATCATTAATCATTAGAGAAATGCAAATCAAAACTACAATGAGATATCATCTCACACCAGTCAGAATGGCCATCATCAATAAATCTAGAAACAATAAATGCTGGAGAGGGTGTGGAGAAAAGGGAACCCTCTTGCACTGCTGGTGGGAATGTGAATTGGTTCAGCCACTATGGAGAACAGTATGGAGGTTCCTTAAAAAACTACAAATAGAACTACCATATGACCCAGCAATCCCACTACTGGGCATATACCCTGAGAAAACCGAAATTCAAAAAGAGTCATGTACCAAAATGTTCATCGCAGCTCTATTTACAATAGCCCGGAGATGGAAACAACCTAAGTGCCCATCATCGGATGAATGGATAAAGAAGATGTGGCACATATATACAATGGAATATTACTCAGCCATAAAAAGAAACGAAATTGAGCTATTTGTAATGAGGTGGATAGACCTAGAGTCTGTCATACACAGTGAAGTAAGTCAGAAAGAAAAAGACAAATACAGTATGCTAACACATATATATGGAATTTAAGAAAAAAAAATGTCATGAAGAACCTAGGGGTAAGGCAGGAATAAAGACGCAGACCTCCTAGAGAACGGACTTGAGGTTATGGGGAGGGGGAAGGGTGAGCTGTGACGGGGCGAGAGAGAGTCATGGACATATACACACTAACAAACATAGTAAGGTAGATAGCTAGTGGGAAGCAGCCGCATGGCACAGGGATATTGGCTCGGTGCTCTGTGACAGCCTGGAGGGGTGGGATAGGGAGGGTGGGAGGGAGGGAGACGCAAGAGGGAAGAGATATGGGAACATATGTATATGTATAACTGATTCACTTTGTTATAAAGCAGAAACTAACACACCATTGTAAAGTAATTATACCCCAATAAAGATGTTAAAAAAAAAATAAAATAAAAAAAAAATAAAATACCTTATTATAAAAAAAAAATAAAAAAAATAAAAAATAAAATAATTTGTCATCAAGGACTGATTATTTTTAGTTACTTTTTATTTTACCTATAGTAAAATCACTGTTCTTGAGATACAGTTGTATGAGTTTTGACCATTGCATAGAAACATGTAGATCACGCAACAATCAATATATAAGGCTGTCTCATCATTCCTAAAAATTCCTTCATGCTGCCCTTTGTATTAAACCTCTCCCCCACCCTTAACCCCTAGCAACCACTGATCTGTCTGTGTCCCTATAGCTTTGACTTTTCCAGAATGGAAATCTAATCAGAATGTCATTGGTCTTTATTCATGACAGAAATTACATTCATCCAATTATTCAAGGCAGACATTTGAGAAACGTCCTTAACAATTCTTTGGACTCCACATCTAATCAATTATTATGTCTTCCTTAATATTTCTGGAATTCTTTCCTCCACTTCAATGAGCTAGGAGAAATAAGAAAGGGAAGTTATTGGAGTTTTGTGTTTAATAAGTATGGTTTTGAAATTGATAGCCATTATTCTTTAGTTTTACTTAGGAATTTTTCTTAGGAGGCACTGTTTATAGATCTGTTTTGTAGGCTCATGTTGGTGTTAGGAGAAAGAGTTGAAAAGGTTTAGGATAGAAAAATGTAAATGTAGGCTGTAGCTTTCATTTGGAAAGGAGTGTGCAAAAGAAATAATTTGATAAAGTGAAAATATTTTCCTGGTATGGGAAAAGATCTTACGAACAGAGAATTGGTAAAATTGAAAATCTGGAGATAATCTAATCCCTTAGGATTTAAAACCAACAGATTAATATTTCTGATTCCTCACCATTTTGTTTGTTTGTTTGTTTTGTTTTTTAGTTTTATTTTGCGGTATGCGGGCCTCTCACTGTTGTGGCCTCTCCCGTTGCGGAGCACAGGCTCCGACGCGCAGGCTCAGTGGCCATAGCTCACGCGTCTAGCCGCTCCGCGGCATGTGGGATCTTCCCGGACTGGGGCACGAACACGTGTCCCCTGCATCGGCAGGCAGACTCTCAACCACTGCGCCACCAGGGAAGCCCCCTCACCATTTATTATATGCTACCTTATTACTGGAGTATTCAACCTCTCCTTTACAAACGTGCTATTTTATATCTTTCTCTTGATTTGCCTTCTGAGCATGAAAATCAGACGTAGCCCAGGTAGCTATCTTTAACAATAACCGAAGTATGTTCTTTATTTTTAAACTTTAAAAATGTGACTAACATATACACTGAGAATAACTGAATCTTCATTCTGTAATGAGAATGGCTTACATTTTGCTACAATATTTATATCTGATATATTATAGTGGATAAATTCCTCATTGAGAGATTGATGATAACTCTTTCCAATGCAGTGAAACTGGTTGCTCAAGGCCATGCTGCTTTATCCCCCATATGTTTAATGGAATGTTAGTGTGAATCTTACTATGATAATATAAGGGCCTCTTACAACTTTTTTTTTAATACATCATTAATGTGTCAAGGTCTTGATCCTGAGAGCAATGAAATAGCAAAACAAACACACAAATAAAAATAAGCAAAAATAGGAATAACACATATATACACATAACGTTTCTTATATATGATTGATTCAATACTCATATTTATCATCAAATTTTACTAAATATGGGACTACATTGGCAAGTAAATGAACTGCCAAACCTGGAGGATAAAATCATTTTATCAGATGGAGTATTCAAAAGTAATGGAGATGATTGGTGTCACAGTGACTAATAAAAAAAGCCCTTTTTAAACAGGTGAAAGGACTTAGAGATAAGGACAATTTGTTAGATCTTGAAGGTGTGAGACTTCTAGAAAACTCTCAAATCCTGTAATGCTCAACTGGTGACAACTGTGAAGACTGCCTCTTTTCTTTCAGTATTTCCAGTTGAATTCCCCAATCTGTTTTAAACTTGACCATAGTCAACTCTGAAAGTTAAGCTGCCTGCTTCAACCAGTGCTTATACCTGACTCTTATCAGAGTCTTTGTCATTTACCTTTATCAGTCTTAGTTTGGTACCTTTGAAGTAATATCAACTCCTGCCATGGGCATCCACTCTACCACATACAAGTTTCCACTCTCTAGTATGAAATTAGTTCATTTATTAACTAAGTACAACATATTATTGTCTTGCATATCTTTCTTCTTTTTCACTGAATGTCAATTCCAGAACTGGTTGAATTAAGTTTCAGAATGAGATTTACTCTGAATGGTACAGCAGAAATAAATAGTAGAGCAAAATTGTTTGCTATGTATCACAAAATAATTTTTCTATCAACCGTTCTATCCTTTCAAATATAGTAGACCAGAGAAAAACTATTCCTGGAAGATGAATGACCTTAATGGTAGTTTTAGTGGCTCAAATCCAAGTTCTTCCACTAGCTCATTTTTGAACATATCAGTTATTAGCTTTTCCAGTTCTGATTTTATTCATTTTTAGATGACAGAATTGGTTTGGATTGATTGATGTCAAAACATAGATAGCAACAGATTACTGTCTTTAAACAAAAATGTATACTGAAGTCAAATGTATAAAGTAAACCAGATCTTCTTTGGCTAAAGTATGGGGAAAGGGGTGAAAAGCTTGAGCCACCTGTTAGGAGCCTCTGTAGGAGTTCATTTGGAACACCACTGCTCTCCATGATATGTAGCGTTACTTGCACTTCTGACATTCCATGAGTCCAAGTTTTATTGAGAGTATGTGAGGATTTAATTCAATGTGTCTTAGAATCTGAGTGTTATGGGTAGATAGGAATGGAAGAAAAGCAAAATTATTAAAGAGGTTTTTTACATTTACGTTTTTCTTTTAGCCCAGTGTGAGATTGGTTCCTCATTTATTTATGGATCAAAAAAGCAACTTATTACAGCACAGCTATTTGAGTCTTTGAACTTCCAAGTAAAACACTAACCCTAACCCTCAGTCAGCTGCTGGAACCTTTGAATAGGTGGTCTAGGAGAGAAAAGATCATCAGAGAGAAGAGTGAGAGATTGAATAGTGGGATAAAATTGTGAGCACTGACTACCTGCCTCATCCAACTCTGCAGTTCTCACCACAGCTATTGGTGACCAGGAAAGGAGTTCTCTCCTTTGATTTACCTATTTATTCTCCTATCATGTATTAAACCTACTTATTTCAGTTCTGCTCACCAAACGCTCATTGAGGGCCTACTCTGTGGCAGTCACTCTGCCAGGTAGCAGAGATACAAAGATATATACCAGATACACTTAATCCTTTAAACAGGTTGTTTCAAATGCAGTTTAGAGAAATTGCAGGTGATGGGGCAGAGAGAGATTAAAAATTAGTCTTCTTTTTTTACACCCTTAAAATATTGGTTTAGAAAACAAGATAAAAAAAATCTGAGAAAAAGGTGATATGTAAATCTGTTTGTATTCAAGTGGTGCAATTGAGTTATCCCATTTTCTAATCTTTGAGAACTTAATTTCTGTATTTGTTTTATAGGGTATTGAGTTTCCTTTCTCACATCTATTATATTAGGAAAGAAATGAGAGATGAGTGGGCCAGATAGGAAGTAAAGAGGAGATAGCAAGTGTGTATATTAAAGGTTAATGGGAAAGAAGATAGAAGATTAAGTTAGAATTGAGAGGAAGTGTTAGTGAAGTACTGAGAAGGAAATTGAATGGGACTAACATAAGTTAAGGAAAAAAAGAAAAGAGATACAGAGAACAACCACAAAACAAAAGAAATATAAGTACATATTTAAAGAATTTTTCAAAGGATAGATATTTAATAAAATTTTGTTTGTAGCCAATTTCAAATGCTACAGAAATTTTAAACTTTTAAATTCAAATACAATACCAACTGCTACTATGGAGGAGATATGATTTTGGGAAAGGCTGAAAAACAAGATGGTGTTATTTTACTGTAGAATGTAGCCTGTCTATACCTGGTGATATACTATTTAAATATATTATAGATAATTAAATATAAAGAGTTATGCAATATTCATATGATATATATTTAAAATATTACTCATCTAAAGTATGCAGAGAAAACGTTTCTATGTCCTTGCTCACACTATATACTAACGATGTGCTGTTGATCACCAGAAACAGCATGATTTAGTAATATAAATGCTTATTTCTGGTTTCAGTTTTTGCAATAGCTGTAATCTAGGAGTCCCTATACTCCTAAAACACAAAATTGAGAACAATCTAAAATTTTAAAAAAACAAAGCATAAAATAGATCTTCCACTCTGGGAAAAGTGTACAAGTGGGCTGTCTCTTAATTTCAACCAGCAATCCATATGGAGGGAATGTAACTGACTTAATTGTATTACACCTATGAGGCATGAGGTAATGGTGCTTTTGATGGATGAATATAAAAGAAGACTGGAAAGTAGGTCTGTATCAGTGCATCTGCAGCATTACTCAGGGAACAAGAGGCCCTGAGGAAAGGAGCCAGTGCTCAGTTTGTAGCATCCCATTAGGCTGAGTGATATCATCCATTAACATACAGCTCCATTGCCTGGACAGCAAGTTCATTGTACAGAAAGCCTACTTCGAACTAATCTTGAGTTAGTTATTTAAGTTTTCTTTGCCTCAGTGTCCATATCTGTAAAATAGGGGTAATAATAGTAATAACTTCATGGAATTGTTATGAAGATTATGTAAATTAGTAAATGTAAAATGCTTAGTGCCTGATACATAGTGTCAAATAAGAATTAGCGAGAATATACCCCATAAAAGCCTGGCTTTCCCCCCTCATCTAGTTTATTGATTTGTCTCCAACACCTACTATGTAACAGGTGGCCAACAATATTTGCTGAAAAAGCTGAAAGAATTTGATATGTTATGTTGCCTTTTAAATATGAGATCATGAAACTCAGAAAATAATATTTTGGCCTCTTAGCATTAGTATACTTTATTAGAAATTAATAATTTAGTATTCTGTCATATGTTTTGGTCTCATAAGATTAGTTACATTGTATAAATAAACCAAGACCTGATCTCTCTTGAAAAATTGATAAAATACAGTTTCTGAACATATAAAAATAAGAAGTGTGCTGGACCAAGGCAATTAATATGATTGAGAGAACTTGTACTCTCAGATCCACAATTTACCATCTGTATGATTTTGGCTGTGACCTAATCTCTCACGCGTTTCCACATCTATAATGTTGGAATAGTAATCATACCTACCTTAGAGTGTTCTTTTTGAGAACAAAGTGATATAATTTATATATAATGCTTTGCAGAGTGTGTAATATATAGCAATCCTTAAAAAAAATTTCTCCCACCTGAATATTAATTTAGTTACTAACCCAATCAATATTTACTGAAATATTTGTCAGATATACAAATAAATAAATAAATAAATAAGGTTTCTATCTTCCAGGAACTTCCAGTGTAGTAATGTAGAGGGACAAATAAGAAGGCAATTACCAAATAGTGGAAGTGCTCTTATAGACAGATAACAAAGAATTTTAGGAGTTACAAAGAAATGGAAACTGAATCAACAACAGTGAGTGGGTTGGAGAAGGTAAAAGAAGTCTTCATAGAAGACCTGACTGAGCTTAGATTTGAAGCAAGAATAGGTTTAGAAACCAGATGGAATGAGGAACAGCAGTGCAAAGCATGGAGAAGAGAGAAAGCCTTGATGCTTTTCAATAATTTGTAAAGTACTTGGTATAGCTGGGGGAATAAGAATATTGATTGCTGCTTATATTTCCTGTTGAAAACAATAAGAGCAATAACACATATTGGCATAATTCTTTAGAGGTTATAGGGTGTATCTCTTGGATTCTCACCCTAAACTCCAAGAAGAGAGAAAGAAAGGTATTATTTTCTGCACTCTGTAGATGTAGACACTAAATTTGACTTTAGAGATTGGATTATTGTCGTTTACCAATTGTTGGAAATGCAAATTGAGCCTTAATACTTCTTGTATTCCATTTCTAGCAACCTTTGAGCCAGGGCAAAATCAGAAACCTGGAAGAGAGCTGTCACCGTATTTTGCTTCTTAGGGTGCTTGGTAAAATATTGTCTTGTCATTGAGTATAATAATTGCTTTATAGTTCTCAGTTATATGTAAAATGCTTCTGCTACTGAATGTCATTTAAAAAATTCTACTCAATGGAGGGTTAAAAATCTTGTGCCTCATTTGACATGGTATGCAATACGAGTTTGTTGAGTGAATGAGTGATCACGACTATACAACAATCTGATTCCTTGTTAGTAGAATTATCCCAGAACCTTTTATTGTTGAAGATACAGTAAAAGGTTTTCTTATTATATTTACATACAAATGACTTGACTAGCAATATATTTTGAAATTTTAGTACTGTATTCAAATTATGTATTATAGTAAAACTAATGTTTATTGATTAATAAACTAATTAATTCATTTGGTATTGAAGCATTTAGCAAAGGGCTATATATGTGAGGTACAGTGCCAGGTATGATATATATCATTTGATCTAATCTTCACAAAAGCCCCGTGAGAATGTTTTATTATTTTCTCTACTTTTTACAGATAAAGAATCTCTCAGAGAAAAAATTAAAATATGTCCCAAATCACCACAGTTAGCAAGCTTCAATGTCAAATCAAGTTCTGTCTGCCTTTGGAGCCCACTGCAATTCAGTGTTAGAATGTTATAACTATTCATTATATTTGCATCTCTTTTTGTAGGATTTTGTCTAATATGCACTTTCTACATGAATCATACTTCTTTAAACTGGGATATATTTTTCTTTAGAATATAAAATTAAGAATGAACTTTTTTTATTTTAGTATACTATTTTCTATTTAGTTTATTAATATTTTGTAAATTGTTCACATACTTTCTTAGATGAACATTCTTCATATATATAGAGAGAGCATTCTTCTGGAGTATTATTCATCAGAATCCCTTTCAAAAACTTAAGATTTCAGTTTTTGGTTGCTTGCATGTTATTTAGTAAACATTTACTAATAATTTGCATTTCCTTAGCTAGATATTACAGAAATGAATAAAATTTGCTTTTCTTTATGAGGTATCATTCTTCCCTTATTAAATACAAAGATTTTTATCTAAAATGATGAATTATTCTGAAGTTATGCTGCTCTTGGGGAGCGTCAGTAAATTTTTGGTTTTAGTCTGAATGAAAAAAGTATGTGATAATTGAGTCTTGGCATTTGAGGGTGGTGGTGATGAAGCCTTGAAATAGGTTTAAAATGTCATCTGTGTTTCTTGTTTTGTAGGACTAAGATACAAATTTCCTTTAGATCAAGGCTGAAGCTTTGGAATAGGGTTAAAACTAAAACCTCTTTTTCTGTTTCATAACATTACCTTACTTTTCTGTTTTGCTCTTAGAGTTTTACTTCTTTTTTTCTGCACTGAGCAAAAAGAGAGCATTTATAATTATAACTTTTGTTTTGTTCATGTAACTCATGAAGTTACAAGAATGCTTATTTTCAGTTTCTTCCCAGAACATGATCTTCAGAGAAATACATGATGGCTTTAGGTGTACCCTCACAGACATTGAGAAGAAGTCTGTGCCTCTCTTTGCTGTACATACATCTCTGGGTCTGATTGGAGGATGGGTAGAACTCCACAGGTTATCCAGGGAACAGGCTGAACAATTATGAGGCTTTGATTAATACTATTGATGCTTTAATGGCCGGGGAAATACATTCCCTTCTGTAAAGACTGTGGTTCTTATGATTCACTTAGCATAGACAGTGAAAAGCATGAAAGATCTCCTGTCTCTCAGGAAGAAATGGGTGACCGTATAATGCCAGTTGCATATATTATTAAACTGTTACAGAGGAGAGGAAATTACCCAGTCAGAATAGATATGTCTCTGTAGCCTTGTATCCACATTCTAATAGCCACAGAGTTTATCTTAGTCTGAATGGAGCTCTAAGTTATTAATTGTTTTAATGATTTCATTGATTTCTGTTAATCTAGGTAATGTGCCTTACTAAATTCAGTAGTTTATTTTGCTTTTCAATTAACCTTTTACTTTTGTTATATCATTTTTTATTAAAAACAATGGTTTTATCTCCATTTTAATGACATGCCTATCTTAATGTATTATGAATTATATTTGGCTATCTTTAGTGCAATTTTCCTGAATACTTCAGGGTAATGGCAAACCATAATGGCTCAGTATTTTATTACAGGTTATCACTGATACAAAACACATTCTGAAGTCATTTGAATAAATGCTAGAATCCTCTATGTATTACCATAAATAATTTTTAAAGGCTTTTTTGTATTTTTGAAGAATACAACATGGAAGAAATGTAATGCTTTAACTTAGGCTTTTGTTTCTTAGATTTAGGAATAATGCTATTATTTCAACTTAGTTGCAAGTTATTTTAATTTTATTCAATTAATAGATACAATGTATGTTAGAAAGGCTTTGAAAATTTAAAGCAGTGTTTGAAATAGTATATCCCAAAGGAAAGAATGCAGTTAGTATGTGTATCGTTACTGCATTTGTAGAATATTTCATTGGCTTATATAGGTTATTTGATATTCAAATACAATCTGCCTAATTAAGGTCTTAATTTATTTGGCAGATGCAGAGTTACCTGTGTTCATAAAAACATTGGTGAAATTGTCCCACATGATGCTGAGGTAGGTTCTCTACTCTTCATTCCTGGGGACTCACATTCATGCATATCTCTTTTGCCAATTAAAAACTGTTAATGGTACAACATTGTAATTGATTAGTCTTTGTATGTTTACAGCTTACTTTAATTGCTGAAAAACGCCATTTGTCAGTTTCATGTTCTATTGACACTACTATTGATTTATCCGAATTTGGTTTTGTCCTGTCTCTCGTACATAAAAGTCACATATGCAGTGCAAATGGGAAATGACTGTATTGATTTCCTTAACTTGAGCCCAAATGCTAAAGATTTTTGGATAAGCTTTCTCATTACTTAAGCCAAAATCAATAAGAAAGAGCATCTTTTAATGAAAGAGCAGTTTGAGCAACGTACTTTAGAAATAGGGTCCTGTTCATTCTTTGCTTTACAAATCGATCCCCTAGGTTCCTTAAGTGAGGTCCAATTGGTTGACATTGTGGTTTGTCTTTGTGTGTAAACTTGCAACTTCAGAAAAGAGAAGATGAGCAACATAGACAGTGGAAAGAAACTCTCTTCCTGAGAAAGAAGGCAGTCCACTAGCAGCTATAAAATCTAGTGTTGAAATGCAACACAACTTATAAATAAATCAAATAATTTTTATATCTTTTAAGTTCATGTATATATATATATATATATATATATATATAATGATTGCAGGATACTTTACAGATTTTTTCACTGGTTCATCTTTTTAGTATCTATATCTGCATATCATATACATTTATACCAACCTGATTTTAATATTTGCTTTTATTTCAGAAAACTTGTTGCTGAAGTTTATGTAATGCAAAATAATTTACTGAAACCTC
Organism: Tursiops truncatus; assembly: GCF_011762595.2. Taxonomy (NCBI): domain Eukaryota; kingdom Metazoa; phylum Chordata; class Mammalia; order Artiodactyla; family Delphinidae; genus Tursiops; species Tursiops truncatus. The sequence goes on from NC_047050.1 coordinate 20,620,257, forward strand.
AGGTCATTTTAAAATAACTTTTTGTTTAGTGATCTTTTACCTTCATTTTTTTCCTAATTGTTAATGTTCCCATTTTCTGCAGGAAGACAAGCATTGGAGGTGAGCTACAGAAATAAAGTGTCTGGTCTGAGGAACAACAGAAAGAACTGCACGTATAAACGAGTTATATGGACAGGCCAAACGTCAGGTACTGTACTATGACATCATTAACTTCTGTGAACTACATAAATTAAGCTGATTGTGCCTTCACTTAATTAACTGAGAATGACCTATTGATGGATAGGCCGAGTTAGCTAGAGACCGTTGGCTGCACTGTATTTAATTTATTGGTTTTCAATTAGTTCTTCTCTAGCCTGTGATTGTTGAGAAAAAAAAAAACAAACAAACAACTGTCCATTTATTTCTATGTCCTATAGTATGTTTTTATGCATAGTGAGTTTATATTTAAAATTTTATCCTGAGTAGTATTTTTCTTTGCCAATAATGCTTAGGTTGATTTGAGTAGTTTTTTATCATTGTTACGTGTAATTTGGTTTTTGAAATGAAATAAATATGTAGAGTGATTCAATTTATTATAGTTGTGATATTAAAGTATCTTTATAAATGATCTATTATATTTACTTCAAGAATTAGCTTTAATTACATCGTGGAAATTAATATTTACCTAATGTATGGTTAAACTATATTTTTGTGGAGCAATCTCATTGAAGAAATTTCTTAGGTAAATATTCAGTTTCTATCATTTTCTCTAGAAACGTAATTTGAGAGACATTTTTAAAGTGGAAAGATTATAGCATGAATGGTCACTCTCAATTTCTTGTGGTGAGTAGAACTAATGTACATGAGAATACATTCAGACAAAAATTTATCCTTCAAATTTTGACCTTTTACATACTGATTTTGTGAGGGTTGTTATACCTCACTATGTTGCCCTCTACTACACAACTTTTATAATCCACTAATCAAAACATATTTATTGGATCATTCTTATGTTTTCAGCATCTGTACATTAGAACATTTCACTAATGCCAGTAGTCTAATTGTAGGTATTATAATTATTTTAATTGTTTACTATGATAGTTACTGTAATAAGGTTGGTCAAAATATGAAAGTAAAATAAATGTAAAGAAAGTGTGTGACCTTGCTTTGGTTATTTGCTCTATGTCTCCCAAATTCAGGTCTTTATCTGAGAATGGAGTTAATAATGGAACTTGGATTCAGGAGTTTTTTGAGGTCCTTGCTAATTCTCATATACATGTGGTTTAAGTGTTACTTGTTCTGGAAGTTCAGAGAAATAGATATTTCTGTGGATTGGAGTAGTCAGGGATGGATTAAAAATTTAATTGCTTCTATAAGACATACGTGGGTAACATTACAGTTGACAACATTTTATGTATAATTAATACTATAGGAGCTTGTGGGCATATGAGGATTTAACCTTCTCATTATTTGTGAATAACAGAAAGCTCATAAATAGTTATAGTAATGTATGCATCACAAGTTTGAATCTCATACCTGTTGCAAATACCTTAGCATTGAGAAAGTAATTCAGCAGCTGTATTCAAAGGGGCACTGTTGTTTTCCACACATTTTTATATGTGCAGTGATTTTCACTGAAGATTTGATTGGCTTACTTAAACTCTTAGCCATATTTTCCTGAATTTTAGGGGAAAAATAGTTTGCTACTGCAGATTAAGTGAAGTAGGGAATCACAAATTACTGGAATCTCGTTTGGAAATATCAAATGACTACTGTCCCTTGAAAATCTAATGTGGATTTATGTGAGAAAGTAAAAAAGTAGTAGGAGATAAAGCTTATGTTTTGGGCAGACTATATCAGAAACTCACTTTTAGTTTTGTAATGTATGAGATTTCTATTGGACACCAAATTGGAGAGGTTTTATAGGGACCTGTGTATATGTGTGTCTGTGTCTGTGTGTGACTGAAGTTTTCAGGGCAAAGTTTTGAACCAGAAGTGTAAATTAGGAAATTGTTAGCACATAGCTTGTATTAAAGCCAGGAGAAAAAGTTAGAAGACCAAGAAGAAAAAAGAACAGAATCAAGGAGAAGCCTTGGCAGTGTTCCAACAGTAAGAGGTCAAGAATGTGAGGAACCAAGAAAGGAGCTGAACAGCCAGTGACATCGTAAAAAATCCAGGAGACTCAGGAGCTGTAGAACCCAAATGAAGAAAGTGTTTTGGGGAGAGAAAAGCGATCACCTGTGTTAAATACTCCTTATTGTCTTTAAGATGAGAACTAAAAATTGGCCGTAAACCTTAGCTATGTAGAGGTCATCGGCCATCTTGACGAAAGCAGTTTTAGTGTCTTGGTGGGTGCCTATTTAGCCTGATTGTAATGATCAGAAGAGCAGAAAAAATGATAATACAGGAAATAGAGAGAATAATCTTTGGGACTGTAGCTTGAGAATGCAAGAGCTGATAGGATCTACTGGAAAAATGGAAAGTTGGGTTTGGATTAGGAGCATAGGTAAATGTTCCACAGCAGTATGAATAAAGGAAGCGTGTACAGACATAGACACAAGTAGATGAGTTAGATATGATGGTTTTGAGCTATTAATTTCTCAGTGAAGGAAATCAAGTTATCAGCTCAGAGTAAGAATGGGGAAGGAAGTATTGGAAGATTTAGGAGTGAGAATAAGGCAAGAAATGTTTTTCTTGGACAGTAAAGGAAGAAATTGGCCATAAAAATGAAGCCAGAGTACTTAGAATGCTCAGGTCTATTCTAACTGAAAATTTATCTGACCCCAATTTTTTCAGATCAATATGTGTATCACTTCTACCACTTAACATTCTGTATCGAAACTGTGTGCTCAGTTTCTGTCTATTCAGTGGATTGTGAGCTGCTTGAAAGCAAGATATATTTTTGGTTCACTTTCACATTCACAACATCCAAATACAGTCCTTAGAATGAAGTGTGAAATTAAGAAATGTTTAATAGATGAACAAATAACTGATGAGATGCATTGTCTCTTGTGCTAAAGATATATAAACAATCAAAAATATGTTCTTTATATTTGGGAAGTTTAATGCTAAATCTTGTTTCATATTTGAATTCAGTAATCACTTCTTGATCTCTTTTCCAGTAATTTTTTAAACTTTAGGTGCATTGCTGAGTTAATCATTCTCCTCAGTTCATGGCATATCATCACCTCTGACTTCCCTTAGTTTTATAATTTTTATTTACTTTTTTAATAGAAAATTATTTTCATTTTCATAAGCAAAGTATGAACATATAGCTTGCCAGCAAAGACTGTGATAAGTCTTTTGGCTTTTGACAATCCTGTAGGTAAAAAATGGTAGCTTTCTATATTCATTATAGTTTTAATTTCAATTTCAGTAATCCCTTTATTGGAAACACCTTATTGCTATTACAGATGAAATTGAACATCTACCCTTATGTTTAAAGGCTACTTACATTTGTTTGTTTGTTTGTTTGTTTTTCTGTGAATTACCTGTTCATAACTGATCATTCCAATACTATGGCCATTTCATTTCTTGACACCTTTTCTCCACTGAGGATGTCTTACATCCTAATTTCCAATAACTGCAAATCTTTGCACAGTCTTACATTTACTCATGGCCTCCTATTCTTCTAGTAAGATTTATTCTGGATATTCTCATTGCTCACAACTATTTACACTAGTTTATCCTATTTAGTATGAGATATTCTAACCTCATTATTTACACATTTACTAAAGCAGCTGAACATTTATACTTTCTATTCCATGTAATAGTACTTATGTGGCAATATTTTCTGAAGGTTCTAAGGTTCTTGATATTTTTTCCTTACATTAAAGATTTAATTTGACATGTCTCTGTGGGTCAGCATCCCTTTATTTTGAAGTATGGGCATCCTGCCACCGGGAACAACCAACCAGCTTAGCAAACAGAATAATTGGTACCATTCTTTTCACATACACAAAAGTAACTTAAAACAGAATAGAGCTTTTATCATCAATTGATTCTTAGAAGTCCTTTCTTAATATTTCAGCCCCAAGGCTTATATCAAAGTTGTTTCCTTCAATGTGGAAACTTCAAGCTTCCAATTCACCAGTCTGCAGACCCTGAGGATCAAAGCAGACCTGCCCTGTGATCCACAGCTAAGCACTTACTTTCTTGAAATGATGCTTAGTGCTCTGATTCGGGATCAAGGTCTAAGCGTGCTGCTATGAGATGATAAATTAGGGAACCAGGCGATTACACCCTTTGGCCTCCACTGAGATCTTCGTAAACAGGAGCACTTGTCTCCAATTCCTCTTTGACCTGTCATTGTTTCCATATGGCAGCCGCTACTCAGGATTCTCACTTGACTAACACACAGTTCCTGAAAGATTGGCATGTGTGAGGAGTCTGATTGCTTCATACTATGGTGATTGAAAGTCTATGGAAACCAAAGGATCTATATAACTGTACATTATCCTCTTTTCACCACCATTTTATTTAATGCCAGAATTCATGTTCTTTTCTATTACACTGATTATTAAAATGGTAATTTCCTTACGTTTAAAAATTCTGTGGTAGTTCCCCATTTCAATCTATCAGGCTGACGTGCTACAGTGTCTTCTCATTAGTTATAAAAGTCATGATTTTAAAATAATTATCATCCTCATCCTCTGTGTTCTATTATTCAAGCTGAAATATAAACAAGAGGAAAAACAAATGATAGATATCAAGGTTTCATCAATTTTTCCAATGTTTCTTTGTGTTAAGTGTTATATTTGTGCTCATCCACCACTTCATGCTACATATTAAAAGCTCAATTAGTCTTTCCACTGTTCTACCTGTTAAATGATTTAAAACATATACTTGGTGAGGTGGAAATGCTAGATCTTTGTTGTCTTAAATGTATTAATTAATCATGGGGTGGTGGGTGAAGTGTCTCCATGCCTCAGACACTTTTCTGGTTGATATAGTCCTGTCAGTTACCGGGATAAGTGTCTTAAATGCATTTCTTTCTCTTTCTCTGCCTACTTAGTCCTGGTCTTCAGCGTCTCTCTCCTGTACTTCAGCAACACTCTCTCTTTCTCTCTCTCTTTGGTCTCATCCTCTTTTACTCATCCCTCTGCTGCTAGGCTGGCCTTAAAACATCCACACATATACACACATAGGAATCTGACGGTATTATTCCTCCACTTAAAATCCTTTTATATTCCCAACTAACTATAGAATTTTTTTTCAAATTGAGGTCATCTGGAATAGGTAAACAAGAGAAACTAACTCAAATGGTGCGTTGAGCCTCTCATTACCAATCAATGATAACAATTCTGCTTTTCTTTATTAGGCCCAGCTACAATTATATCTGAAGAAAAAGGATTAGTCAATGATTGCTATAATAATGCTGTATAATGCACATCTTCCAAATGGCAGTGTCTTTCAGTAACAAACATTCACTTTTCTTGTTTGCAGATCTTCGGGTTGGTTGAGGAAGTTTTGCAGCAGGTACTCCAAGTTTCTTCCACATGTCTTTCTTTCTGATGTGAATGGCAGTTTGCGGTCTGTTTTCCTCATGAAGCATGCAGAGACAGGTCAAACAACACAAGTGCCTTTCGAAGTTTGCTCAAACCTACATGCTCGCATGACATTGGCCTACAATGTCACATAGCAAAGAAGTATCTTAAACCCAGAGTGAAACAATGACAAGGGCATGGAGGGCATGAAAGATTGTGAATAAATAATACTAATACTATCTACCATAAAACAGCTCTGCTGTTTTAAACAGAAGTTTTAAAACAATTGACCTGCCACATAAAGTACAAACCTGAAGAGAAGAATCAAAATCCTACGTTACCTCTTCTTATTTATATTTCACTTTGGTTTTGGCCACTCTCTGCTATATCTTAGTAGTACTTGCAGCAAATGAATCATAATACTTTCATATGCATATATCTTTTCCTCTGTTTTGAATGCCCTACCTCTTCTGCCCAGAGAAATAGTTCTCATCCCTGATTACCCAGCTTATGGTTAACTCATGCTTCCCCCAAATAAACCACTCAACTGGCCAAAATTAAGGCACACTAAATTTTGAAAGCAAATGACTCACATGAAGGCAAGTTCTGTTTCAGCAAAAGTCTGTAAGGGAATGCTGCTGAGATTGGTTTTGTCCATTCTGGTTCAAGAATGTTGATTAGGTTGGATTTACTCTTCCCAGGTTTTTCCTGGAAGAGACACATTATGAGATGAGAGTGGTGTCAACTTTATGGTAACAACGATAATTTATATAAAACAGACCAAAAATGAGATTCAGTATAGTTTTCATATTTATTACTTTCTCCATAGGGAATAATTCAAACACTATGTTCTTCTGAAACTATGTTCCTCTTCTTCTTGTCTTATCCATGTTCTAACACTCTACTGTGTATCCTACACTGTTCTTGAACCATACTGTGCTATATTGGAATGTTACTGTCTTGTATTAGAAATCTCATTATTCATTTTCTACTCATATACTTCTTCAAATAATAAATTTTAAGTAGCAGATTTAATTGTTTGTGGAGCTAAGAATGTGTTCCTTCACTCCGGTTATTGCTGCAAAACATTGCCTTCTCTGCTTATAATATAACATTCCCAGGGAATATTTTCTTTTCTTAGGCTTACTCCCTAAGCTGTGTACTTTGCTCCATATCATCTGGTCATTTGTATTGTACTCATGTAGTCAGGAAAGGTGTGTTTTGTTTCTCTGTCCTTGAGAAGAACAGTGACTTGGGATCAAAGCTAATATGGTTCTGGATGGAACTGAAATGTAGATGCTATAATACTACTTAAGTAAACATTGCTTTGGCAGCTGAGGCTTTTCTACTTCACTATGTAATGGTCACTGTTTCATAGGTTACATATATATCATACATACAAAAATAGGAAATTCAATCTGTGCTTGCTAGGAACTTCTCATGATAATTGCTGGAGGAACAAGCACAGAGGCATGCTGGAGCCAGTCGCCACTGCATCATGAGATCAGATTGTTAGCATTTCTTCCCAATTCCTTGTTCAATGATCTTATATTGGAAGCTTGAAACTGACCATGGTAGGAGTGTTTACACCATGGAAATTGGCAAATGCTTCAGACCAGGATTTTTCTCCCCCCCAGAGAGATGGTTTATTAGTACACCAGAGCCAAGCTTTTCATGTATGTATAAATTTTTATTACCTTTCTTGCTATTGTCAAATTTATGAGTTCTATGTAAATTTTATTTTATTGAATTCCTAACGTTTTATATTTTACTGTCACATATTCTATTTTTTTCCCACTTAAAATAATCTCATGACTTTTTTTTTTCCTGTTAATCCACAGATTCTACTTTTTTCTTTCCAGAATACTGGTCATATATTTATAAAAGATTCTGATATAATGTTATACATTTCAAAATTAAAATGAATACCTTGCTCACTATTATAAACATTATGCTATGTTAAGTGTTATTTATAAATGTTCAATAACCATTTATTAATTTCCAGTATGCATTTGCAAGGAATTTTAAGTGCCTCTAAAGAATTTTCCAATTTAATTGTAAGCTAGAAACTCGCTAGTTTAAAAAGTTTCTCTGTCTTTCTCTCCCAGGAGATTGCAAATCTTAAAAAATAAAGTAGATAAACTATTTTTCTATTTGAAACTTTTCAAGTAGAATATTCCCAAAATATTAAATACAAAGTTTAAATAAATGTTATTCAAGAGTAGCTCTGTAGGCACAGGTAAAATTGAAAAATCAAGACTGTAAAAATTGTATGATTTTGAAGTTTTTCCTGATTTTCTTGTTGAAGCTGTAGTGCTGTGTCCACAAACCTGTAGCCTGGGCCTGAGGGATTTAAAATATTTGTCACAACGACCAACAGAATATTTAGTGGCTCAAGATCTTATCAATACTTAGAAATATAAATTAGTATTCTTGCTAAAGAATCTCAGTTTCTAGAAACCAATGACTAAACCTTATCCTTTTTTTATATACAGATTTTACAGTAAACAAAATTATATTTGTTCATTTATAATCAGAATACGGTATTAGAAATATTATATTAGAAATGTGCTCCATAGTGTTTCCTGTGTTAGGGCTTTGTATGTGACATTTATGCTTCCTTACCATTGTCCTTTTTTTTCCTCCCTAGCTTCAAGATCTTGCTTTTCTTACCCTTTATTCAGATTAAATTTCAGAGTGGGAAAAATCCAGGTTGTGACAATTTATTAGTGGTGTAATTCTGAACAACTTGACTTATGCTCCATTTTCTCCATCTGTTTAGTTCAGGAAACAATTCCATAATGCTGTTGTGAGATTAAATTAGAACATATTTATAAAGTACTTAGGGAGGGCCTAGTACATAGGTAATATGTATTAAGCAGTTATTAGCAGTATCTTTCACAAACCACCTTCTCTGTAGGTTCATCCTTTTGTTCTTCCATTGATAATTGCTCTTATTTCTTAATCTCTGGAGTATTTATTTTAACTACCCTACCCTGTTAATTTTTTCTTTACTTACTTTCTCTAGATTGTAAGGCTCTGGAAGGAACAAGAATTGCTTTTTCATTCTTCATAGAATCCAAAATCCATAGTGCATTATCATTAAAAGTAGGTTTAAGGCAGACATATATTATTGGTAGTGAAGCTATTGATAGAGGGATGGAGAGACAGTTACATTTACTTTTCATAGATTGTCTGAAAAGATTTCACATTTTCACCCATGTCTCTTTTGCACATCACACTCAACTATACATCACTTACATTTTTTCTGCATGTCATGTGTAGTTTATTTTCAGAATTCTTGAGATCTGAATGCATGGCATTAAATAAATGAGAATTGATTTCTTCAAAATGGACAATGATACATTGGAAAAATTATAGCCTATAGTAAAATTTCATAGGAAAACTAAACTCTATTTATTTTCAGGTTTTTCTTTCATTTACAGAAATCTTTTTTTTTTTAGACTATTTATTCTTAAGTGTGTGGATTACTTTCCCATTATATATGAAAGGTTTAACCTTTTCAAATGTTTTGTGTTTCAACCCAGCAATTCTTGAGACACTTACATTTTAACTCAACAAGCATACAATACAGAAGAAAAATACATAAATCAGCAACAATTTTAAAAAATAAAGATTAGGATTGTCTCTGTGATGTTCAAATGAATGGAAGCCATTTATGTCAATGACAGTGTTGTGTTTTTGAACTGGCTTATCTCTAATTCTTTGTTTGTCTTTTGCTTTTAAAATTATTCCTGAAATAAGTACAGTGGCAAGCTAATTTTCTACATTCATTTACATGAATGAATCTTTTATCTTCCATCAACTTACAACTAAAAACTCAGAATGTTTCCATACAATTATTGTTTGTTGCATTAGGTTTCCAAAGAACTATTGAAAGGGTTGATGATTTTAGAACTTAGTCTTATAAATATTAACCTAGAATAGAGCAAACAGGTGTATTCTCAGAATAAGAACACTTAGAATAAAGAGGGAAGTAATTTGAACAGAATATAAAGAGGGAAATTTATTTTAGGAATTCATGATGCCATGTTTTAACTAGATATTGGAATATAAATAAGATTAGAGAACACACATACTAAATGTAAGTACATACCTTTGGCTATGTTTTTATGAGTGATTTGAGATACTTTGGAATTAAAATAAAAAGAATGAAAGATTTAAAACACACGATCTTGACCAAATGCTGATATATTGACTTCACATATCTTAAAAAACATCATGCTTTGGGTACATTGATGCAGTCAGTTAAATCAAAGGTTGGATAGATAATATATATTTTTTAAATTCACCATTAGAGCTTCTATAAATTCATTGATTTTAGCTAAAAGGTTGCTTAGGGATTTGACTAACAGTGTAGATTCAAACTAAACTCTGATGGAAAATAAACTACCAAACACAACAATAGAAAGACAAATTTCTGTCAGATTTCCAAATACAAATATTACAGAGAAATAAATTCATATAATATATAATACATATGGTATATATTTAATAAAAGATTAATCTTTAAAACTATTTATTTAAATACTTAAATAAATACAATTGGATTCTTCCAATAATTAACAGAGATATGTAAAAGCAAATGTAAATACATTGTTTCAGTATTTGTTATGGAGGACAAAATGCAACTGCTCAGATGCATTTTGAATAAAATTACTTGATTTATGATATTTTCTATTTCCTTATAATATTTAATCTGATTAATTTATGGAAAAGTATGTATCTCTATTTAAAAAGGCAATTGGAATACTAATGTTTATTATGTGTCTATTTTTATCTGATTTATATATATTTTATCTAATTCTCACAAAACACTGTGAGGCTATTATTATACCCATTTAAAGATGAGAAGGCTTAGAGACATAGACATTAACTAACTCCCTGAAGATCATTCCTACTTCATGGCAAAGCCAAGAAGTAACTCACGTTATCTATTTCCATACCCATGCTGTTTCCATTCCGGTATACTAACTCCCATTTCTCAACAATCAGCATAACTTAGGAAATAAATGCTTATACTTCAGTGGAATAGTGACAACACAGAAATTACATAGCTGAAATTGAAATGCAATAGCACAATTAGGCAAGCAAATCTGGAGAAAGAGTGTGCATTTCAAAATACACAATCAAAGCAAGAATAATACTTCCTGACTACCCCTCCTGTAATTTGTATAAAGAAATCAAATTTCCCAGTGCCATAGTTTGGATTGGGGCAATTTCCTCTAGTTTGTAATATATATATACTGGATTTTTCCTAAGCTAGTATTCATGGGTTCAGTAATCAAAGAACATTATAATGTGTGTAGCTTTTTGCAATATTGCCCCTATTGATTCATTAACAAAATTTTGCTTCCTATCCCTCAAAGTTTGGACTCTGCTGATCTAGTAGTCTTAGTTTCCAAAGACAGAGTGCTTTCATCATGGGACACACAATGGGTTATCTTAAATTGCTAGTTGAGACTGTCACTTGTCTCTTTTGGGCTCCAGATGCCAATAAATTATCAGGCAAAATAATGAGTCTGTGCTGGTTGTGGTGATTGATCTTGAATTTCAGGAGGGAATTGGGTTACTAATTATATAATGTGAATGACAAGAGGGTTATGTCTGGAACTCAGAAGATTCTCTGGGATGCCTCTCCTAAATCCTATGAATTGAGTCATTGGAGAACTACAACCCAATTCAGGCAGGGTTGAATCAATTCAGTAACTCAATACAGAGGGTGTTAAAAATTTGAGTCACCCTAGTAGGTAAGAAACTTCGACCAGCTGAGGGCAAATGAGACATGGAACAGAATAGAAGAAGTGAGAAATGTACCAGCTACAATCATGTTACTACTTGTAGAAATGAGAATTGCACCAGTTATGTGTATTCTTAATTTTTATGAATATATTTATATAGTTATTAAATAACTAATTTTCTTTTTCCATGTCTCATTCTCCTAGTATCTAGCATCAGAGTTGTAAATACTAGCTAATTACACTGTTCAATATTTTAGTTATAAGACATCAGAGAGACTGTGACTCAACCAGAAAAATGAATATTACTAAAAAATGGATACAAGGATTGTACCCTTTATGAGGAGGTGAGTTAGCATGCTTTTGGTTATATACAGGATAGATGTGTAATATTAGGCAGAAGCATGGAGTTACTATTGTCTTTATTTGGAAGTTAAGTATGGTTAAAAGAGGTGTGTTGGTGCCTAGCTGACAAGGGGTAGACTGTGGTGGCTTTTGAATGTGTTGACTTAGCTAAGCGGAACTATCAGTACATTTCCCAGAATTTTTTCTTTAATGTCTTTGCTTAGATTTGGCCACTAGAGATCTCTGTGCAAGACTTGGAAGGTGAAAATAAAGCAATAACTGTGTTCACTCTATGCAGGTTGATAAGGTCTGGCTCTTCTGCAGCTCTTCAAAGTTTCTGCAGATCTGCTCACTCACCGTTGACATGGGCAGCAGCCCAGCCCATATCTCCAGCTCCTGCTGGAACTCTGTTGTCAACATTTCAGCTCTGAGCCAGGTACAAGTTTAGTTCTTTGGTAGAGTGATAGCTTCTTCTATGAGTCATCCATGGCAGTGAGATTGGAGACTTGGATGTGAGAAGCTCAGTTTTGGCTCCCATGAGATACAGACACGAGTTTCATTTGTCACTGCTCTTCTTTTCTTCTTGTTCATCTTTTGAACCTTACCACCTGTTCTTTGCCTTTAGTCTCCAAGAGTAGACAGAGGTGAAATAGCAGACCATCTTATCTGCCACCACAGTTGCATCAAGTCCATGCCCTTTAGTAAAGCTCTTATTCTACATCATCCCTTGTAGTTCTATTGCTCTAATCTAACACTGACACTATCTTCTTTTCAATATACTACCTCTCATTTCTCAACAATTGTGTTTAGGAAATAAATGTCCATGTTTCAAAAACATATTGTCAGAACAAAAGTTTTTTTAATTGGAAAATGAAATATATCAAAATTAGACATGTGATCTTTTATGAGAAGCATATTTCAAGCTTTACCACTTTTTAAGTCATGTCAAACTAAATATCTTCAACCACCTCTTCCATAATTTGTTGTAGAGGAATCAAGCCTCTCAGTAGAGATTTTTCATCCTGTGACCACTCTATTATTATAATATCATAATGATGTTATGCATTTAATGATAGTACTATGCTTTATAAAGACTGAAATTAACTCCAAAAGTGATTTCATCTAATGGAATATAGTAGGGACGTAGAATATCAAGTAAAAATGTATCCAAATTAACTCAGCTATATACATTGAAATGATGGACATCACTCACACCTACAAATCATTTTAAAATTTACATAGAGAAATTATACAAATATTCTCTAAAATTATGTAGACTATGAATGAGGCGCAGCATTGGTAAAACTTTTACTATTGAAATCTATGTAATAGTCTATTTTAAATTCAGTGTTGTCTTACACTGAACTCAAACAAAAATAAAATTTTTGCTACTATGAAGGTTAAACATAAATATTATAATTTTATTTCATCTTTATATTTTTTCTCCAAGCACCAAGGACACTATGTAATAGTTTTATTATTTTTATTCAATATGGCATTGGAAGTCCTAGCCAGAGCAAATGGGCAAGAAAATAAAATAAAATACAACCGAATTGGAAAGGAAGAAGTAAAAATGTCAGTATTTGAGATGATGTTATGTATAGAAAATCCTGAAGACTCCACAAAATAGTGTTAGAACTAAAACAAATTCAGTAAAGTTTCAGGGTATAAAAATCAATATAAAAATATCAGTGATATACACCTATGCTTATATATTTCCATTTGTGTTTTTAAAATAACTCAATTAAGCTATCAGATCTCTTCTCAAAATCTCTTTTGTAAGGAAACTCTAACTTTCAGCAAATAAAAATTTCCTATTTTGTTAAAGATAAAGTACTTGGTAACCAAATGTATAATTGCACATAATTTTCTAAATTCTGTGGAAGTGTTTCTGGTTTGTTCAAGGAAGTTTTTTTTTTATTGTTAACCAAAACAAAGGATGAGGCATTAAAAATATTTAAAAAAAAATTAAATTGCAACCTCATGTTTGGATTAAAGGATAAGTAAAATTATCAGATCCTTAAATCAAAATATTGTAGTCATTAGTTCTAAAATTATGTTTGCTACTAATATAAATCAGCCAGATATTCAAGTAAAACTCTTGTAATGCATTACCAAAAATTAAAACTATGTAAGAAGGTAATAGAATCTAAAATTGTCAGTTTAGATAGTAGTTAGAAACAATAATGTACTCTCTAATTAGAATGTGATTAGGAATTGTATCAATGGAATTGTATCAATGGTCCATATATTGATTAATACTGCTATCTTAAAATAACATAATTAAATTAACAACATATCCTAGATTAAAAATAAGCCATCTTTGAAAAAAAGTTCTAACAAATAGCCCCCAAATCCAAAGTATGTGAAAGCTATGTTCAGGAATAATCATTACAGTGGCTTTTAAAACGTAACAAAAACTTGCAAGAAATTATATATCCCCAAATAGGGTACTGTTTGGAAAAATGGATTATGCAGTCATATTATAGCCATGTATAGCCATTTAACATAGTGTAGACTTATAAATTGTGATATGGGAGGATGTTCTACAAAGTACAGTTGAGTTAGAAAATTGATCATGGAATAACAATGATAAAACTAATTAATAATAATAATAGTAATAATATCAATACACAGCACTTACTACCTGCTTACTATGAGTCAAGCCCTATTTCAGTAGTTTTATAGACATTACTTCACTTAATCTTCACAACTTTGTTAATTAGGTACTGTTATTATCCTTTTTGTACAAAGGAGGAAGGTGAAACTCCAAGAAACAAAGAGACTAAATAATATGCCCAAGAATTCATGCAGCACAGTTGACCCTTGAACAACATGGGGATTAGGGACACTGACTCTCACTCAGTCAAAAATCCATGCATAACTTTTGAGTCCCCAAAACCTTAACTACTAATAACCTACTGTGACCAGAAGCCTTCCTGATAAACAGTTTATTAACACATATCTTGTATGCTATATGTATTATATACTGCATTCTTACACAAAAGTAAGGAAAATGTTATTAAGAGAAAAGAAAATCATGAGAAAGAGAAAATACATTTACGGTACTGGACTGTATTTATAAATACCATAAGTTTACATCATCTATTTACAAGTTGAATCATCCATCTGTCAGTACAATGTAAATATCATGTATTATCTTACATGATACAAAACACTGTAGATCTTACACGTATTACTAACACTAGACATAAAATATGAAAAGATAATCTGACAAAGAAATTCATATTTACTTACCTGAGCATAATGATTCATATATTGATAACAAAGGAGCAGCAATATGATTGCTTTGTGGTATACTAGTGTAATCGATAGGATTGCTTCACGGTAGACCTGTCTATACACTAATAAATGAATCATTATAAAATTTTTATGGCATACAGTATTACAGTCATATTCATAATACAGTATTGGAAACATTGTTACATTTTTAAAACCCCACTTACTTATGATAGGCTGATACGTACTTTCTCCCATTACTAGAGAAGCATACTGTACAGTAATGTAATTCTTTGAAAGCAAAGTTATAAAACAGTCAGAAAACTAACACATTATTAACTTTACATTAAATATCACTCACCTTATGCTTATGCAAGGATATACTAGTATCTACACATAATTTATGCATTCATGACATACCTTTTCCTTAATTTTTCGATGTTTTTATGCAGCTTTTCTAAAAGTTTTTCAAATTGTTGCAAATCCCCCTGCATTTTCCAATATATTTATTAAAATAATCCACATATAAAAAGACCCATGCAAATCTGTGCTGTTCAAGGGTCACCTGTATTTAGTAGAGCCCTTGCTTCTATCTATCACCTATCATCTATCTATCTATCTATCTATCTATCTATCTATCTATCTATCTATCTTTCTTTCTTTCTTTCTTTCTTTCTTTCTTTCTTTCTTTCTATCTATCTCTATCATCAATCATCTATTTTCATTAGCAGTATACAATTTGAGTATAAATAAAATATGAAGCAATTATTTTGAGACTCCTTTGGATAAGTAGCTATACAGGATGAGTAGCTACATATATATAGAAATTAGGGTCAATAGTTTAGTAATTAACTCTCTATTGGAAACTTCTATTAAATTCCCTCAGCTAGGGTAAAGGTATTGGCAAGACTTTTGACCTCCAGAAGAAAATGGAGTGTCTGTTTACATTTTAACTCCATGAGACTTCCAAATATTTCAGAGAGAATATTTATGGCTCCAGATTGAGACAAATGACAATTGTCTATACCTTAGTTAAAACTGTATTTCATTTTCTGTAACTTTCTTATGGAGCTTAGTTTGATTAATAGTCATAGTACTATTTTAAAAAAAGAAATTAGCAGTAACTTCAGTATATTAACTTATGGTGCAATTTTTTGGTCTTTCATTTACTTAAACTTACTTAGATATATTAATATGAAAATGAGATAGAAAATATATAGGAAATTAATCACTGTGAAAAGGAGAAAACTAATTTCTATGAGGCAAGAGCAACACATAATTTGCAAAGCGGTAATAAGAGAGAGTAATTTTAAGGGTTAACCAGAGGAATTTTCATTTAAACAAATTTCTTAACACCAAATTTTGAAAATAACACATCTTACAAGTGTCTATTGATTTACATCTTTTAGTACACATCATATGATAGTGATTTTTAAGAATTTGATTTTTAAGTCCCAACTGTGAGACAAAGGACTGCAGGTGGTTTTGTATGTTCCAACTGGGGAAATCAGGGCTTAGAGAAATTAAAAGATTTGCTCAAGGTCACAGAGCTGGTTCTAGGAGCCAAAGCTTCCAAGCACTGCATGTTTTTTTTTGTTTTTTTTCAGCTTGATTTACTGTTTCTTAATGGAAATTATGATACAGAGAATGTGTGTCAAAGAGAATATTGTCAAAATTAGGAGAAGCTAATTAAAGTGCAAAATATTCTTAATGTAAGATTTGATAGCAATTTCTTTTTCAGCAGCAAGTTACAGGTAATTTTGTAGTTATCTAAGTGGCTTTTTATTTCTGAAACTGTGTTGTCCTGATTGCAATTTTCTTGCTCTTTACATTCTTTGTCATTTTTAATATCTTTAGTGATTTTGAAATATTTGGTGCTGGATCATTCTGCTGCAAATATGACCTGTCATTCCAACGAACGGACTGATTGAATCTGTCACACGGGTGCGATTTATAGTAAATTCACCAGAGCACAAGTAAAACCATTAGAAATTGCATTGGTTTAAATGACTGAATATGAGAGCCTCCTGATTCTATCAGCAAGATGGCTTATATTTTCCCTCCAAATGATCATGGAAAGTCTTAAAATTACATCAGTTTTAATGTGCATATGTTACTGTGTTGATTTCTATCTCAGATCTGAAACATGGTTTTGGCCTCTAAAAATCTCTATATTGAAATAATTTATGGGAAGAATTAATGAGATTTTTATACTACACAGTGTTTCACTTTGAAAACAATGGATATATATATATATATATACACACTATATTTCTTTAAAATTTTAATTATGATATATATATACACATATACACACATTAATTTAAATAAACTACACTTTATTGTACATATTAGAATTTTTAAGATTATTTACTTTATTTATTTTAGCTTTCAGACCATCACACAATTGAAACAGAAAAAGTATTGTAATGAATCAGGAAGGACCTACATCTTGGAGTAAGTTTTCAGTTATTGATAATCTGGAAAATAATTCAGTGATTTTCTTTTTGTAATTGTTCATACAATACTTAATGTTCCAAATAAAACACTTTGAATCATTTTCACCTCTAAAGTAAAAAAGAATGCAAGTTTAACTTTCCAATCTTAATGCATAGCCATCTTTTTCTCAAATATATAAACATTTCACTATTCTATATAGATCAAATACATTTTGTTTCATGTTATTTGTCTCCACACATTTAATCACCTGTATTTTTTAGATTTTTCAGATTTAAGGTAGTCATGTTTCCCCATGTATTTTACTTTGTTAACCTAACAGTTCAATTTGATACTATGCCTATCTGAATACTAAAACCATAATAAAAAACCATTTTAATAATCTTGTAAAACAAAACACATAAAACAAAAACATTTATTTTAGTTGAAAACGTGCTAATTTTTTATCGAGAAATGCATTAAACATTGATACGTCCAACCTCAGATTGAACCTTAAGACTTGTCACATGTAGGGGCTGTTGAAGATTTATTACACAATATAAAATTAGGCATATACAGTAAACTTGATAGTAAATGACCTTTGCAGACAGGAGTCTGCCACAGAGAAAAGTTGCACAATAGAAGGGGGTTTGAAAAACATATTTAAAGACATTCAAAGATGAGTGATGGAAACTGAAACACATAAAGAGAAAAAAATATTCTCCAGTGAAATAGATACACAGAAAATATACTTTCTGAAATGAATAGATGTTTTTAACGTCTCTAATTCACTTGTTATATAACAATCCATACAGAAGAACAAGTGTTTAACTCCAAACATAAATATGCCTGTTTAGTCGTGCCAGCTTCACAAAGTACTTATAAAATATAAATATAAAAAGATCTGTTTAATCCATTAAAATATATACAAATTAACAGAGCAATAAAGACTCACAGAAGGATAAATATGTGTCAAAAGCAGGCACCCTGCGATCTGACAGGAGGTTGATTTCATTGTGAATTAAATTTAGCACGTGCTTCATTCTGTTATCTGTCTATTTCTCTCTCCTCTCCTTTCCTCTTCTGTCCTCTCTTGTCCTCTCCTCTCTCTCCTCCTCCTCCCCCCTTCCCCTTTCCCTCTCTCTCTCCCTCTTTCTTCCCCTACCTCCTTAAGTAGATTCGTGGATTGTCCATCAGCATCAGGCTTCTTTAGCGATAAATACAAAAATGCGTGCTGCAGCTCAAATTTACTGGCATGATGCCCTAATAAATCTTTAATTGGAATTCATAGAAATTGCACAAAAAATATCTTAAAGCTTGAACATTGCTTGCTCAAAGTGTTTAAAGAAAAAAAATTATATCAGACTCACAAAAAGCTATATAAAATTATTTCAAGATAATGGCATTTGTTTCCTACAAATGAGATCATATCTATTGATTACTGAAAATAAAAATTAAAACCTGTAACTATGAGAAAACAATGTTATAAGTATGTCTAAAATTGGAATCAATTTTTTGCAAGATGGTAGAAAAAAATGATATTTTAAAATCTATTTTCTTTAATACACATGAGTGGATTGCACTAGGAAGTTTTCTTAAAATTTCTGAATTCATATTTTCTTGATTTTTGTGTAATTTTTGTGTAATTTTTGTGTAATTCATATTGTATGAATCTGTGGAGTTTTTCCCTGTGCAAAAGAGATAATATACTCAGAGAGGTATATTGATTCCTTTGCCTTTTAAAAAACATTGGGCCATATTTTCCTTTTTTTTTAAAGGTAACATTTCCTTTCCTACCAATTTGGATTCTTACTCCTAAACTGATTATAACATTTGTAGTACCTTATTAATATTGGCATAGGTTGCTAATATTAGGTATACATTCCTGCAATACACAATAAAAAGACATTTCAGAACTCTGGAAGCCAGATGCAATTGTTCACTTCTGAGTCTTAAGACCAAACATCAAGTAATAAATCATGCTCTGTATATAAAGGGGGTGCAGATGAAGTGGGGACATTCTCCTGAACTAAACACCCCTGTGCCATCATACACCATTAACAGATGATACTGTTTAGCTGTGAAATTGAATTGAGTAGCATGGCCTTTCTCTTTTTTTATTGCAGAGACATTATACAAGAGATAAAGGGGAAATCATAACTAAGGACTGAACCTGATCATTAGTACAGCTTTGTCCTCTCTTATTGTGTTTCCTACTTGGAGGCTTCTTTGGGATTTTGTTGAGATGTACCACCTTTCTTATTCTTTCTTTATTACTTTCACTTTTCTTCCATTTTTTGATAGAGTGATAGAGTTTCTATTTGGTTAGGGATTACCAAGATGGAAATAAATAACCAGCTACAGTCTTTTCCATAAAACAGAGTTCAGAGGGAAATCTTTATTACTAGAATAGAGACTCCAAATGAAAAATATATATATATATATATATATTTCTTACCTGAATTTATTCTCTCCACTGTTCCCTATAATGACATCATTGAAATCCATCATTTTTTTTGGATCCTTGTAAATTCCTTTGCACTTTTAATGGAAGTAGACTTTGAAAGATTGACATGTAGCTATATGCATGAAGTAAAGCTGGTCGAAGACATTGGCCAATTGAAGTGCCACCTCCTATTTTCTCTTTTGTCTTCCCACATGGCTTTGCTGCTTGTAAGTCTAGTAATTCTCCAACCGTTTCCTCACTATGCAACCTGGAATGCTACATTGAAGACCTTCTCTCAAGATTTCTGTGCTTTGTCTTTCCCACATTGTGAGGCTACTAAGGTGACTGCAGTAAAGGTCACACATGAGAGTAAATTTTTCTTCAACAAATGATTGATGAATAGTCAAATTACAGAGTTTGAGATTTTAATTTTTTTACAAATTTTCATCTACAGTAAAGTTCTACTGTTGGGCTATAATGGTTCAAAGTTAGAATTATGCAAGGAATTCAGTATTTTAATTAAACAAAGTATATACTTTATAGAAATACATTAAGCTGTTGTCTTTGCAGTGTTTTATACCCTCACTAGTAGTAAATTAAGAATTGATGAAGATACTGTTTTGGCAACCCACAAATATTGTTTAATTTTTCAATGAATTTTCTCTTTCCTTTCTATACTTTGCTACCAATGAAGTCATCGTTAACCTTTCTATTTCTTATTCATTATCTGTTCAACACATTTTTATTTAGCACTTACTCTGTACCAGGTTGTATGATGACCTCATTGAAGATAAAATAGTAACCAAGATCAAGAAGTTCTTATCTTCAAGGTATGCACAGACTGCTTGGAGAAATAGAAATGAATGATATGGTAAGTGCTACCATGGATATAATTACTATGGAAGCACGTGAAGGTATGACTTATGATTCTATTCTTCTGCAATCATATGAACATAATCTTTTTGCCTTCCTTTTCTTTCCACAGTCAATCCTGTCCCACTTGTGGAATTTTTTTCCTTATGTTTACTGGATAAGTTGGCACCTTTAACATAGCTATTTAAAAGTCCCTGTAGAATAATTCAGCATCAGGAACATTTGTGTCTCATCCTCTATTTAGTTTCTTCTATGATCATGGATCACATTGTCTTGCTTTTGAATTTAATTTTTTTACCTTGAATTTAAGGCTTTATTACACATGGGAAATTTGTATTAAAAACAGTAAAAACTAAAGATTCAGACTGCAGAGCAGGGAACTCAATTGTTGTTGATCAGAGTCTGGGCTCTTTTGTAGCTTTAGTCTGACTCAGTTTATTACTGGCTATGGGTCCTTAAGCTTTACAGCTAAATCACAAGCTCTTTAAACCACAGGAGAAAAATCTCTCTCCCTTCTTCTCTCTCTGTCTGTCTCGCTCTCTGTTTTTCTCTCTCTCTCCCCCTTATCTTACAGTCTGATTGCCAGCATTTTGGCTTGGAAGAAACTGCTCTTGGCTTTCTGCAACTTGGGTGATCTCTGTCTGTCCTTCTAGCTGTTTGGCTGGCTGTTTCTCTCTTTCTGTCATTCTGCATGTCTCTCAATTTGGAGAGTGTAGCTGGATTACACTCTGTGAAATCCCACAATGACTCACCGGGCTTCTCTCAGCTCTCCTGCCCCTCCTGACTCTGAGAGCTGAAAACCCAGAGCTCTTCCTCTACCTACTCTTTTCAGTATTTAATTTTATTATTTTATTTTATTTTATTTTGCTTTGTTTTCAGTTTTGCTGATATATAATTGACAAATAATATTGCATATATTTAAAGTGTAAAACGTGATGATTTGACATATGTATACTTGTAATGATCACAATCAGGTTAGTTAACACATCCGTCATCTCACAAATGGACCTTTGTGCATGTGTGTGTGGTGAGAGTGCTTAAGGTTTACTATTTTAGTGAATTTTAAATACACAACACAGTATTATTAACTATGAACACCATGCTACATGCTGTGCATTAGACCCCCAGAGCATATCCATCATATAACTGAAATTTTGTACCCTTTGACCAGCATCTTCCCATTTCCCCTCCCCCTCCCACCAACCCCTGGTAATCACCATTCTACTCTCTGTTGCTGTTAGTTCAATTTTTTTTAAAGACTACACATATAAGTGAGAATATGCAGTACTTGTCTTTCTCTGTCTGGCTAATTTTACTTAGCATGATGCCCTCTGGATCTATCCACATTGTTGTAAATCATAGAATTGTCTTCTTTTTTATGGCTGAACAATATTTTGCTGTGTATATATCACATATTCTCTATACATTCATCCATCCACAAATACTTAGGCTCTTTCCATATGTATTTTAGCTATTGTGAATAATATTGCAATGAACATGGGAGGACAGCTACCTCTTTGAGGTACTGATTTTATTTCTTTTGGATATATACCCAGAAGTGTAATCAATGGATCATATGATCGTTCTATTTTTAATTTTTTGAGGAACCTCCATAAACTTCCATATGTTTTCCAGTATGGATTACCAATTTACTTTCCCACCAACAGTGCACAAGTGTTCCCTTTTTTCCACGTTCTTATCAACACTTGTTATCTGTTGTTTTTGTGATAAAAGCCATCCTAACAGGTTTGTTGTGATATTATGATATTAATTAGTATTTCCCTGATGATTAGAGATGTTGAGTACCTTTTCATGTGTTTGTTGCATCTCTAAATCTTAGGAAAAATGTCTGTTCAGATCCTCTGCCCAATTTTTAATCAGATTGGTTTTTTTTTTGTTTATATATTTTAGATATCAATCCCTTATTAGATGTATGGATTACAAATATTTTCTCTCATTCTATATGTTACTTTTTCATTTTGTTGATTGTTTCTATTGTTGTGCAGAAGGATTTTTTGTTTTTTATTGTAGTCCGACTTGTTCAATTTTGCTTTTGTTGCCTATGTTTTTGGTGTCATAGTCAAAAGATCATTGCCAAGAACAACGTCAATGAGCCTTTTCTCTACGTTTTCTTCTAGGAGTTTTATGGTTTTAGGTGTTACATTTCAATCTCTATTTTGAGTTAATTTTTGTGAGTGGTGTGAGGGACCCAGTTTTATTCATTTGTGTGTGGATATCCCAATTCCCAACATCATTTATTGAAGAGACAATCCTTCCCCATCGTGTGGTTTTGGGGTAGGCATAACTCGTTTTATTTTTAGTGTGCTTTGCTTTATTGTGCTTCACAGATACTGCTTTTTTTTTTTTTTTTTTTTTTTTTTTTTTTTTACAAATTGAAGGTTTGTGGCAACCCTCGGTAGAACAAGTCTATTGGTGCCATTTTTTCCAACAGCATTTGCTTACTTTGTGTTTCTGTGTCATATTTTAGTAATTCTCACAATACTTGAAACATTATTATTATATTTATCATGGTGATCTGTGGTCAGTGAACTTTGATGTTACTATTGTAATTGTTTGGGGGAATCATGAACTGTGTGCCTAAAAGACAGCAGACTTAATGGATAAGTGTGTGTGTTCTGACTGCTCTAGACATACACCAACTAGGCATACACTGCCTCTCTCTCTCTTCTTAGGCCTCCCTATTCTCTAAGACACAGCAATACTGAAAATAAGCCAATTAATAACACTGCAGTGACCTCTGAGTGTTCAAGTGAAAGGAAGTGTTGCATATCTCTCACTTTATGTTAAAAGCTAGAAATGATTAAGCTTAGTGAGGAAAGTGTGTTGAAAGCCATGACGGGTCAAAAGGTAGGACTCTTGCACCAAATAGTTAGCCAAGTTATGAATACAAATGAAAAGTTCTTGAAGGAGATTAATAGTGCTACTCCAGTGAACACATTAACGGTGAGAAAGTGAAACAGCCTTATTGCTGATATGGAGAAATTTGTGGTGGGCTGGATAGAAGATCCAATCAGCCACAACATTCCCTTAAGGCAAAGCCTTAATCATGTCCTAACTCTCTTCAATTCTGTGACAGCTGAGAGAGGTGAGGAAGCTGTAGAAGAAAAGTTTGAAGCTAGGGAATGTTGGTTCATGAAGTTTAAGGAAATAAACTCTTTCCATAACATAAAAGGTCAAGGTGAAGTAGCAAGCGCTGATACAGAAGCTTCAGCAAATTACTCAGAAATATAGCTAAGATAATTAATGAAGGTAGCTACACTAAAAAAAACGATTTTCAATATAGACAAAACAGCTTTATTTTGGAAGAAGATGCCATCTAGGGCTTTCATAGCTACAGAGGAGAAATCATTGCCTTATTTCAAAGCTTCAGAGTTGACTCTCTTCTTAGGGGCTAATGCAGCTGCTGACTTTATATTGAAGCCAATGCTCATTTACCTTTCCAAAAATCTTAGGGCCCTTATGAATTATGCTAAATCTACTCTATGCTCTGTAAGTGGAACAACAACACATCTCTTTATAACACTGTTTGCTGAATACCTTAAGCCCACTGTTAAGACCTACTGCTCAGAAAAAAAGATTTCTTCAAAATATTACTGCTCATTGACAATGTACCTGATCACCTAAGAGCTCTGATGGAATGTACAATGAGATTAATGCTGTTTTCATGCCTGCTAACATAATATCTATTCTGCAGCCTGTGGATCAAGGAATAATTTTGATTTTCAAGTCTTATTATTTAAGAAATACATTTTGTAATGTTATAACTGCCATGGACAGTGATTTCTCCAATGGATCTGAGCAAAATAAATTGAAAACCTTTCTGAAAAAGATTCACCATTCTAGATGCCATTAAGAACCTTCGTGATTCACAGGAAGATGTCAAAATATCAATATTAACAAGAGTTTAAAAGAAGTTGATTCCAACCCTCATAGATCACTTTGAGGAGTTCTAGGCTTCAGTAGGAAAAGTAACTGCAAATGTGGTGAAAGTAGGAAAAGAACTAGAATTAAAAGTGGAACCTGAAGATGTGACTCAATTGCTGTAATCTCATGATAAAATTTTAATGGATGAGGAGTTACTTCCTATGAATGAGCAAAGAAAGTGATTTCATGAGATGGAAACTACTACCGGCAAAGATGCTGTGAAGATTGCTGAAATGATAAGAGACTTAGAATGTTACATAAACTTAGCTGATAAAGCAGCAGCAGGGTTTGAGAGGATTGTCTTTAATTTTGAAAGAAGTTTTAATGTGGGTAGAATGCTATCAAACAACATTGCATGCCACAGAGAAATCATTCATGAAAAGAAGAATCAATTGATGTGGCAAACTTCATTGATGTCTCATTTTAAGAAATTGCCACAGCTACTCCAACCTTCAGCAGCCACTATTCTGATTAGTTAGTAGCCATGAACATTGGGGCATACCCTCCTCCAGCAAAAAGATTAAGACTCACTGAAGGCTCAGATGATGGTTAGCATTTTTTTTGGCAGAAAAGCTTTTTTAGTTAATGTATGCACATTATTTTTCTAGACATAATGCTATTGCACACTTAATAGACTATAGTATGGTGTAAACATAACTTTTATATGCTCTGGGAAACCAAGGAATTTATTGCAATGTTCACTTTATTGCGATATTTGCTTTATTGCCGTGGTATGGAATGAACTGTCAGTATCTCCAATTGGGGAAGATGTGTCTTTTCGATTTATGCTTTTCTCCAGATATGAGCACAGGAGTGAACTTGATGGGTCATCTGGTAGCTCTATTTTATTTTATTTTATTTCATTTCAATTTCAATTTGTTTGGAGTATAGCTGATTTACAGTGTTGTGTTACTTTCTGCTGCACAGCAAAGTGAATCAGTTATATATATACATATATCCACTCCTTTTTAGATTCCTTTCCCATATAGGTCATTACAGAGTATTGAGTAGTGTTGCCTGTGTTATGCAGTAGATCCTTATTTGTTATCTCTTTTATATATAGTAGTGTGTATACGTCAATCCCAATTTTCAATTTATCCCCTCCCCAGCTTATCCCCTGGTAACCTCCATTCTGTGCTCCATGGTGGCTGTTACCAGTTGGCATTCCCACCAATAACGTAGCATGTTTCCCTTTTCTCCACATCCTCTCAAGCATTTCTTTTTTGTGGACATTGTGATGATGGCCATTCTGAGTGGTTCCAGATGATACTTCTTTGTGCATTTCATTTGCATTTTTCTAACACCAAGCAATGGTGAGCATCTTCATATGTGCTTTTTTTTTTTTAACAGTGTGTGTAAAATTTACCTCTTGAAACAGTTATTGAAAAAAAATAAAAATAAAGATGTTGCTCCCTTGTCTTTTTGCTCCCGTGTTTTCTGATGAAAAATCTGTTACCTTTATTTTTATTCCTCACTCTATTGCACTTCATTATTTCTGATTGCATTTAAGAGTTTTCTTTTTATCATTGGTTTTCAGTGTTTTAATTATGTTGTACTTTGGTGTAGTTTTGGAGTTATAGGACTTCTTGTATCTGCAAACTTATACTTTTCGCCACATTTGGAATATTAGAGTATTATTCCTTTGGCTATCTTTTTTTCTGCTTCTACAGCTCATCCACCATCTTTAGAGGCTTCAATTATGCCAATTATAGGCCATTTGATGTTGTTGCTCAGCTTCCTGGTGCTCTGTTTATTATTTTTTAAATTATCTTTTCTTTTTGTATTCATTTTGAATAGATCCTATTGATGTTTCAGGTTCAGTAATCTTACTAATCTTTTCTTCTGCAATATCTAAACATCCACAAATCACATCACATGCATTTTTTTATCTTGTACATTGTAGTTTTCATCACTAGAAATTTGACTTGTAGCTTTTTTTATATCTTCTATGTTCTATTTAATTTTTCAACATAAGGAATACAGTTATACTAAGTTTAAATGTATTTGTCTGCTAATTCTTACAGCTATGTTGGTTGTGGATTGATTTCAGTTGGTTAATTATGGGTCATATTTTCCAGCTTCTTTGTATGCCTTGAATTTTTGTTGGATGACAGATACTAGAAATTTTACCTCATTGAGTGGCTTTTTATTTTATTTTATTTTTTATATCTGTATGTTTTCTTGAGATTTGTTCTGGGCTGCAGTTAAGTTACTAAAAGAAATTCTTATTTTTCCATGTCCTACTCTTATGATTTGTTAGATGGGAATGGAGAAATGCTTAGATCCTGGTAAATTACCCCCTAAAACTTGTAAGATACCTACCAGATGCTTCTGTTTTGGATCCAAATCATTAGGTTATGGTTGTATCTTTTACCTTTCCTAGGACTGTAGCTCCAGACATCATTTGGCAGAGGCTTTTCTTCAGAATTTTTCATAAGCTGGGAGAATTTAGCTTCCACAAGTGAAACTGTTTTAAGTTCCTCTTCTTCCATGGATATATTTAATATTTATTACCTCACTCCTTTATATTGATTATGTGAACATTAAAAATAATATATACAAAATAATTATTCTCACAACATATTTGTGTGCTTTAATCAGTCACAAAATCCTTTTATTCCTTTTATTCTCTAATACCATGTGACTAGTATTTGTCTAAAACTTATTACTTTTATTAATTTTTAAAGAAACATTTTTAATTTTCACCAAGATCTTTATTTATTTTTGGCTGCATCAGACCTTCATTGCTGCATGCGGGCTTTCTCTAGTTGCAGCGAGTGGGGGCAACTCTTTGAGGCGTGCATGGACTTCTTATTGCAGTGGCTTGTCTTGTTGCGGAGCACAGGCTCTAGGTGAGCATGTTTCAGTAGTTGTGGCACACAGGCTCTAGAACGCAAGCTCAGTAGTTGTGGTGCACGGGCTTAGATACTCTGCAGCATGTGTGATCTTCACGGACCAGGGATCGAACCCGTGTCCCCTACATTGGCAGGCGGATTCTTATTCACTGTGCCACCAGGGATGTCCCTAAAGTTTATTTTTTTTAACATGGTGTTAATAATGGTGTTCTAAATACATTAAAAAATAAAATCGGTGGTAACTTTTAAAAATTGAAGGTAAAGTTATTTTAAATTGTGTGAACCTTCTTTTGGTTGTTTTCTAGACTTAGAGCTGTGCTATGCAATAGAAATGTAGGGTAGGTCACAAATGTGAGCCAAAAATACAATTTTGAATTTTCTAGTAGCCACATTTAAAAGATTGAAAAGAAATAAGTGAACATTTTAAATTATTTCATTTAATCTACTATATCCAAAATATTATAATTTCAATATATGATCATATATAAAGATTACTTTTATATTAGTCTTCAAAATCAATGTGTATATTATACTTACACAATATGTCAATTTGTATTAGCCACGTTTCAAATGTTAGGGGCACATATGACTTGTGGCTGATGTATTGTATAGCACTGGGCCAGATGATAATATTTTGAAAGAGAGAAGACTCCACAGATGCTGAGGCACTGGTAAGTTCAAAGCCAGTCATGTTAAATGGATGATTTTTAAAAATCACAATTAAAATGTGCAATTATTTCTACCCAATTATTTTAATAGATAATGGTTTTTGGCTCTATCAGAGTAACTTTGTCTGGCAAATATTTTTTACATGAGAAAAATTACAAATAACTTGTCTCTACATATAATTCTTTTGAATATGTTTCCATATTTAGATATTTCAAAATAACAGGTATTCTCAAGTTCATTTTATTCCAACATAGAATATTAATTGGCTCATCAAGATGTCCTTCGCATAGGTCAAGATATCACAAAATTACATTTTAGAATTAAAAAATTTAATCCTGTACTTTGTTTTAGCTCTGGTTTGTAAGCTTTGTTTTCAATAATGGCAATTTGGTTAAGGTGTTCAATGTTGAAATTTGTTATCACTCTATTCATTGAATACTTTAACTGAAGTTTTACAACTTATTTTGAATAAGGTGCAAAAAATAATTTACATGGCTCATTAACAAACAGGATGTTTTATATCATTAAAGTACATTGTTTTCAAAGCCTCAAACATTTAGAAATTCTGCTTACTAAGGAAACAAAGAGAGAAAGTATGTATGTCATGCTGATGTATATTTACTTTTACATCACTGCTAATGGCATAACATTTTTGTAGTTCATTTACTCTGTGTACCTGTACTCTGTGAATTTGTGTAAATCTCTACAACTTTAGTTTTTACTTATAGCAGTAGAATATTCAATCACAATTTGAACTCAATTTTGGATTTTGTATATTTTATTGAATTCCCAACTTGTTTCTACTTCATAGTTTTCTTAATTTAGTAAATGTGTGTCTATATGTAAAATACATATTTTGTCAAAATACTGTCCACTACAATTTGTGTTGGTATTATCTATGTAAAAAAAACATAATTTTATATTCAGTATTGAACTTTTAAATTGATAATAATGTCAGCTATTCCATTTTCTTAGTAAAATTACAAAATCTTTACTTTGATTTTATAAAATGGAAGAAAAGAAGGAACCATTTTTGGAATTAACATAACTGATTTTTCTTTCAAGCTTCTAATAACATAGGCAAAAAATCTGGCCTCATGCAACTCTTTGTCAAATTCTTTGTTGGCATGATGGAGCAAAAACGTTAAGTATCACTTTACTTTTTGTGTGTGTATAAGAAACTTGAAACTAGTAATTTCATCTTGTCTGACTGAAAAGTCGTATTTTAAACAGTGTGTTAATGTCTAAATGTACCTCCATAATATAAATTCTTAAACTTTGAAATATATGGTAAAAGATTTTTCATCAAGTACATCTTGATTTCATTGTAATTATTATCAAAGTATGATCCATGATGAATAGCAAATATCAATAAACATTTTGTGTATGTTACAAATCACCATTAAATTTCTAGAGAAACAGGCATTTGGTACTTAATTTCTCATTAAATATGGGCTTTTATTTTTATAAGCTCATTGCTGTGAAAGGGTTTATGACAAAATTTAAAAATTGTTAAAAACTTAAAATATAATCTTTTTAGATTTACATAATACACGGTAAAATCACTGTAGAACATTTG
Source organism: Tursiops truncatus (assembly GCF_011762595.2). NCBI lineage: Eukaryota > Metazoa > Chordata > Mammalia > Artiodactyla > Delphinidae > Tursiops > Tursiops truncatus. The sequence continues at coordinate 20,649,869 of NC_047050.1, forward strand.
GGCTGCTCTTTACAGAAGGTGGCTCAGCTTCTATTTCCAGTATAAACAAGTGCACCTAATCTATAATGTTCTGTGTTACCCAGTGACCCAGCTGAATGGTGGTTTGATGATTTTGTGCATTTTGCTGCACATGACCTTCTGGGCTGAACATTAAATACCTCTCTGACCAGACCACTGTCCTAGAGGAGTAAGCCCTCCCTAGCTGTTACTGATTAAGCACACTCTGTTTTATCAGTGAGCATTCCAAATACTCATCTTGAAAAAGAGGTGCTAGTTGAATGAAGATTGTTCCAGGTTAACTGGGAGTTATTAATGACATATTACTAAGCAATTGGATGTATAAAAGTAATGCATAAATATTTAAAAATAGCTTTCTTATTATCTTAAAATTAGTGCACAATATTAAAATATGTTCTGACTCATATGTAAAATAATGACAATTATATAAAACTTTTATATACTTACCTATCTTCTTAGAGGGGTATCAATTGCTATCAAGTATCCTATCATGTATTTCATTAACACATAGTAGACTTTCTGGACATTCCAACATATTTTTGTTTCATTCTATGGATATTTGCTTTCCTACCCAATACACAATACAAAATGAAATTACCTGAAAGTGGGAATAAAAAGATGAAACAGCTCTTATACTTTGTAAATCCTTATTAGGCAATGGAATGGTGCTAAATTGGAAATAAATGCAGGTGCTTGGTATGCTTATTGGTATTTTGCATAGTAACAATTAAATGTCAGGGCATTTAGTGAGTTTTCTTGAGCTAAAGTTCAGATACTATGGTTATTGAGATTGTCCATCAGAATAGTTAGATTTCATAGAAGAGATTTAATTGACATGAATTATGAAAAAAAGGAAGTTTCATAAAGTTACAAGTTTTTCAGTAATGGAGACATTTTAGCACATGGGTTTCAAATTTAAAGGGATTATTTTCTCTTCAAAAATTGAGTCAATCTATAGCATTTCATTTGCCAATAGAGTGAAAATTGGATAGAAGAAGCTATTCTTAAGTACTAGTGGGGTAAACAATAGTATTCTTGAAAATTATGCACTGAAGAAGTAATAACTCTATGTGCCCTAGTGCTGAAGAGACCTCTGCTTTGTCAGTAGAAACAAAATGATCCAGATTTGCTGAAATAGAATGAATTTAAATTTTAAACATCAAATTTTTAATAATGATCAATTGTAAAATTATTGATTGAATCTTTTTCACTTATCATAGTTTTCACTATACATGGAAGGAATCATTTTGGCAGGAATTATCGTTAATAAAAGGATCAAATGAAATATATAAAAAAAAGATTATCAGTAATACTGACAGAGAATCTATTATATATAGCAAGAACTAGACAAAATGTCTAAACAGGTATTTCCCTAGTGTTGTTTAGTAAATTTTTGTACAATATTTATGGAAGAAAAATTTGAAACTAATTCTAACATTACAGAGATACAATCTCTATATTATTAGTGTTTTATGTAAAATTATCTTGCATTTCTGGTTCACTAAAACTTTATATACTTTATTCTTTAGTATGCATTTGGTTACTTTCAATAAATATTTTGTGTTGCTTTTCTTTTTTAAATAAAAACTTGAACCTTAAAATTCAAAGAACCTTTTAAAGTTAGACCAATTGGCAATTACATCCAGGTTCTGATGTCCTTGGTAAATGACATCTCATTCAGAATGGTGTCAGTATTGGGTTGCCCCATCAGCATTCAGCACACATTTACCAAAAACAACACAAAACAAAACAAAACAAACTTGGTAAAAAGAACCTTGCTTTATCATAAGGTATTGCATAAAAGTAAAAGATAAGGAGGTCAAATTCTAAACTCTTTTGGATGGAGTGGTTATATTCCTGCTGAATTTTAGATATTTCTTTAGTAGCCTCCTACTTTTCCTGTTATTTAGTAGAAATATTTCGTAGGCCAGAATCATCAAATCTCCTAAGAGACAGTTTTGTCTGTAGATTTGGTCAGAGAGTGTTTCAGTAAGTATATGATTTGGCCTTTTGACAAAGATGAATTGCTTGTTTGCTCACTAGTGTTATTGCCCTAGGCCCTCAGGACTTTCCTACAGAGTTGGCAATCATTGTTTGCTTTTTAGGTGCCCGACCCTTTTATCCTTTGTGTCATGCCCCTTGTTGTTATGATTTCCTTTTACATCTTGGCATGCAGATCTTTTCCCAATTTTACTTTAGTTGTTACCAAACCCTATCTCTTAAATATTCTACTGTCCTGGCAACATTTACAAAGGGCTGTGCAGAAAGAAGAAAGAAATCTTCTAAGGTTTCTTAGAGCATGTTGTTTTTAAGTGTACTGAATAGTTTCCTATGGAAGTTTCTTATTTCATAGAACTGTGCCAAACTATCCTAGTCATCTCAAAATTATGCTTGTAACCAATGGACACTTACATTTCACTGATTATGGTCAAACCTAGTAGTTGGTATTATAATAAAATATAACTTTCATCAAAATCCATTGAGTGGTAAGTCAGAACTCTGCTCATGGTTTTAAAAATTGCAGTGACATTCATTCTTTGAACTTTATCTTTCTTTTTGTATTCTTAATACTGGGGCTTTAAATTTTTTCTTTGAATAAAGAGCTTTCATATATTTTATTTAATTTGACTATACAACAATGTTATGAGAAATAAACCATCTTAATAGCATTTACTTCTGATCCAACATCAAAAAATCTTTAAAAAATTCATTTTTATAAGAAAATTTATTCAATTATTAAATATTATGTGATAATACATAGTAAAATAAAGTAGGTAAAAATGCCTTATAAACTGTTATGCAAAGGTTAATTATTTTTGCTTAGTAATTATTATTATGCTCCCTTAATGATCTATAATAATATATTCAAAGTGAAGACAAAAAGTGAGTCAGAGTAAAATTAAGTCATTTTTCATTTCTGTAAGAACAGTGTTTTACTGGATATTGTACAATCTAGTTAATGGTTGTGGTTAAAATTCATCATTACCAAACATTCTTATGTTTCTCTAGTAAATTCTCTCTCTCCACAAAAAAGTTGTCTTTGTAGTTGACAAAGAATGGATCTGAAATAAACTTGCTGAGTTTGTATTCAAGCTTTTTCATTTACTTGACATGATATATATTATCTGTAAAACTGAGGGTAATTAAATGGCCTATCTGGAAGAGTTGCTATTAGTTCAATAAATTTTTATTTAGCAAGAATAAAAAATTTCCTTTACTTCAAAATTTGACAACCCTTCCACTTTCATTTTCAGCAAATGACCTTCTTTCATATTAGAAACACTGGATGCATATTCCCTAATCATTCCTCCCCCATATCTCCAAGCCTATGGTCATCTATACTCTTTTCTTCTCCTCTAATGATGAAGAAAACCCCCTCACCTATCAAAGACAAACTCCTCATGTTTGCTTGGAATTCCTTTTCTCCTTTGTTAATACTGAGCTCCTTCAATTTATCTACCTCCTGTTTGCTTAAAGAACATTTTAGGGGCTTCCCTGGTGGTGCAGTTGTTAAGAATCCATCTCCCAATGCAGGGGACACAGGTTAGAGCCCTGGTCCGGGAAGATCTCACATGCTGTGGAGAAACTAAGCCCGTGCGCCACAACTACTGAGCCTGCACACCACAACTACTGTAGCCCATGTGCCTAGAGCCCATGCAGCCAAAAATTTAAAAATTAAATAAATAAAATAAATAAATTTATTAAATTGACTTTTTATAGATGATTATTCTCATTAACATTCAAATGTTGCCCATCACATATCGTTGTTTGTGTTGATATCATCTCCATTGACTCCCTCATCAGCCTCTCATTTCCTTTACCTCTTGACCTAGTCCTCACTCTTCTTCAAGTGCAAACTTCTTTTTTCTGTTGTTGTTGATTTTTTTAACATATTTATTAGAGTATAATTGCTTTACAATGGTGTTTACTAGTTTCTGCTTTATAACAAAGTGAATCAGTTATACATAAACATATGTCTCCATATCTCTTCCCTCTTGAGTCTCCCTCCCTTCCACCCTCCCTATCCCACCCCTCTAGGTGGTCACAAAGCACAGAGCTGATCTCCCTATGCTATGCGGCTGCTTCCCACTAGCTATCTGTTTTATGTTTGGTAGTGTATATATGTCCATGCCACTCTCTCACTTTGTCCCAGCTTACCCTTTCCCCTCCCTGTATCCTCAAGTCCATTCTCTAGTAGGTCTGAAGCACAAACTTCTTGAAAGGGTTGTTTCCATGTGGTTGTTTCTTTTTCATCACTTTCCATTCATTTTTCAACGGACTAAATTCTTGGCTTCCACTTGCATTGCTCCATCAAAACTGCTCTGGTTAATATCACTTATCAAACCCCATGCTGTTAAATTTAAGGCAAACTTTTTTTCTCATCTTAATGTTCTCCCAACAGCATTGCACACTCATGATTGCTCCTTAAGTTTTCAGTGTCTCCCAGTGGCTTACATGACACCATATTTTTCTGATACTCCTTTCTTTTTCCTTCCTCAGGTTACTTTCCCTACTCCTTCTCTCAACTGCTTCTCAAAATTTAACATATTGGTTATCAAGGGGTCTTCTAAATACAAGTTATGAGTCAATAGGTCTGGAGTTGTTCCTGAGACACTGAATTTATAACAAGCTTTCAAGAAATGCTGATGCTATTATTTCACAGACCACATTTTGAGGAATAGTTTCTATAAAATTACCAGAAATCCTCAAGATTCACTTGTAGCTTTTATAACTTCTCATGCAGAAACCTCTCCTTAGGCAATCTCAACCATTTTCATGGTTTTAAATGCAATACCCATGCTGATGGGTCTCTAATTTAAATACCCATCCTGGACTCCTTTCTAATTTCCCAGTCTATATAGCAAGTTAATACTTGGCATATCTCTATAAGGTGTTATTGTTGTTATAAACATCTGATTCCAAAAGCTGAACTCTTAAGCTTTCCTCCAAATCTTTCCTTCATTTTAATTATCCATTTCAGTCAATAGTGTTTCCACCAACCCAGTAGCAAAGCCAGAAATTTGATGCTAACTTCTATCTCCTTTATCTGTTAAATGTAATCCTTTACCAAGTTATATTTCACTTTCCTGTAAAATATATTTTAAAATTGTTCATGTTTTCCTCCTTAGAGTACCAAGTCTAACTTCTGCTTATTCTTCAAGACTTAGCTTAGAGATCCATTTTCTCAACATACCTTTTATGTCTGCCCCTACTAATAAAATAATTTAATTCATCTTGTAAACTTGTAATTATGTATTATGTATATACATATATTCCTCTACTCCTACATGTGGATGAAGAATGACACTGCTATATCAGTAAGCAAAGGATGTTGTGGCTATCAAGCGTCAACCACTGAAGCTGCCACCTGACTGTGAACCCTGAGGGGATTCAGGATGGAAAAGAACATGGTACTGTCACTAGATAGTTAACGTGCATATCAAAGAAATAATTTCAATGAGCCCAGACTCTTCCATTTTCCCATACATAGAAATGTGCTAAATTCATTACCCTGAGATGTCTGGTTTTCTTTAATTAACAGTAATCATCTGATGTTCCAACTTTTTGTTGCAAAAACCCCTCTATATCCTGGCTCCTCCCTTCCCTCTTTGGAGCAGTCCCTCAGAGCTATCTCAGAGGCTGCCTCGTGGGCTTGAGTCCTCAGCAAGTTCAACGAATAAAACATAATTCTCAACTTTTAGGTTGTACCATTTTTTTCAGTCAACGTACACTAGATTTTGAGCTTTGTGAAACCAGAAATTGTGTCAGTTTGGTTTAACATTGTACCACCATCTGGAAAAGTGCTTGGGCTTCAGACATATTTGTTGAATGAATACTTCAACTAGGGTAAAGATGAGAAGATAGCATTTTAATCCATATATCTTGACCTTCTAATTCTGTAATTTATTCTGCCTCTGTGATACTTAAGTCACTCAAATTGAATTAATTTTCAGCTGTCATTAATTTAAATAGCTGCTTGATTTTTCCCTTAGGCCTTAGCTGCTAGATGGAATGATTCTCTGTTTCAGCAGTACACAGGTATTGTGTATTGGGCTCACTGAAAACCAGAATTTGGTTATATTTTGTTAAAGAACACTTGCTTACATAATATGTAGATAAGGAATGACACCTGGAGTTAAGAAACGCTATTTGCAAGATGTGGCATTACAATAATTTTAACAAATGAGTTTTTAAAAACCCACTGATGCTCTTGAAAATTCTAAAACTGGTTAACAATTTTTTCTTCTATTTTGTAGGTGTATAGATGTAAATTTTATAGGTGACTCATTAGTTTTTGCAATAAAATCATGTTATTATAGAAAAAAAAAGAAATCCTAGAGCTTATCTAACCAAAAGATGTCAAAATTATTTCCTCTCTATTGTCAGTCTATTAGCTGCTAGTAACTGCTTGAAATTGTAGGATGAGAATGAATGAGATACCTGTTTGGGCACGGTGGTGAGGAGGGCTGGGATCCACTTGCAATGTCTGTCATAGCTGCAGAAGACTGGGACTTTGTGACATCTATTTCAACTCTGATTTGGTGAAGAGAAAAAAATTTGAAATCAGGAAGAATATTTGCTTTTCTAAAGGCCCCACTACTAGTTCAAGACATAGTTAGGACTAGAATTTAGATTTCTTAACTTTTAAGTCTATTCTACATATTTCTAAAATTTTCTCTTAAAGTTTTTTTTACAACATTTCTATGCTTATCTATTTTTTTCCTAAGGATTTAATACACATGCATAGTCTTTTGTTCTTGTTGTTATTTGAATGGAACAAATTAAGTATGTTTCCTTAAGTTTTTGTATCAGATTTTCATTTATTCAGATGCCTAATGATATCCAAAGCAAAAAAAAAAAAAATGTGCCATGGAATGAGTATTTTTTAATATGCTGGAAATAATAATTTGTAGATCCAAGTCTATTTCAAATATCTTGCTAGCAAATTCATCTGTATTTTGAAATGCTAAATATTATAAATTGTCTAAAGGACAATTACAAAATCTCTGCCTTAGCTCTTTCCCTGAAAATGCTTTTTCTTGGAGTGTAGCCTGTTACTATGTTTATTTTAAAATGGAAGTTGGAATCAGCCACTTAGATTATTTAGTCAACATAAATAAAAATATATTAAATTTGTCACTGAAATTGCTTTTAAAAACTTTAATAAACATAAGATGATAAGGGTATTTCTTTACTCCACTGGGTTGTCAGCATTTTATTCACCCATTCTCAATTAAAAAAAAATTGTCAGACAAAAGCATAACCTTTTAATGGATGTAAAGTGAAAACTTATACCTAAGGTTTGCCTGGTTGAAAGCTGAAGTATTTTAGGAGGTGTGATAAATGAGATTAGGTTTCCTCGTTGAAATGTAGAAGGTTGCTCAGTGTTTAGAGAAATCATAGAATATTCACTGAATGAAGAAAAATCCCTTCTTGAAAGAGTAAAAAGATCTAGAAAAGTAAGAGTGATAGTAATATCAATAACTAACAAAAACAGTGAATAAAGACACGTGAATGCAGAAGAGCAATACTTACTGTACAACATAAAAAGACCTCTAATGGATTTGATGACAAACAAAAATGTATTCTGATATTTTGCCAAAATCTATACATAATTTTGATGCTTGGAAATAAACATAGTTTTGTGAAGGGTCTATGTACCAAATGAGTAGCTCAGTCCCTTTGCATCTGGGAAGCAAAATTTACCTGGGTCCTGCAAAACAGGACTCAGAAGCCCAAATTTGTTGAGAGTCTCTCTAAGCTTATATTGCACATTGGTCTTCTTTCTGTAGATTCTTCAAGAGATGTCATATAAGCTTCAAGATAACGTGTGACTCAGTGTATCAAACTATCACAACTCTGAATAACTTGCTATGTTTCTTAGTGGCACTTCTTGACATGATAGTCTGTGCAGTAAATTATGTAGTAGCGCTTTGCACCTTTGCCTCACTTCCACTTTTTTTTTCATCCTCATGGCCCTTGGTTTGTACTTCTCAAATAAAAAATCCGCATTTTAATCCTTGACTCAGGTTCTGGTTTCAAGAGACTCTTTGCTGAACATGGCCTTATTGGGGTGAAAATTACCATACATAAGTTCACAAAAGAGCATTTTTTCAGGCTTTTACTGGATCAATTTTGCTGAATTTGGGTATTACAATGTAATTATATATATATATATATATATATATATATATATAAAATTTTTGTTTTTTTTTCTTTGGTTGGTCAAAAAGTTTGTTCAGGTTTTTCTGTAAGATCTTACAGAAAAACTCAAAAGAAACTTTCTGGTCAACTCAATATTTTTATTTAGATAAATTATACATTTAAATATATAATAGCAACATATAAATGTTATGTGCATGTAAATATATATAAATTTTTAATATAAATATATTAATATGAATATATAATGATATATGATATATAAAATTATTTTCATGTGTATAAAATAGAGTTTCAGAAAACTAGAGTTATAAGGAGTTAAAAAATAAATAACATAATTTCTGTCAGTACTATTACCCCTTCAATTCCATTTTAAGAAGAAATAATTGACTGGATTTTCAAGCAACAAATTTTACAAGGAGGAATATCCTCACTGAACAAGACTTTGTAAATGAAGAAACATTTTTGGTGCTGTTATTCACCATGAAATTCCTCCAGAGCCCATTACCTTGCTTGACACAAACAGGAAGCTCAATAGAAGTGTAAGAGATGAAGAAAAAAATGAGGAGTCAATACTATCAATTGGAAATTTGTCAATAATGATTTTTAAAATTATTTCTGATATGATGATTGTCCTTTAGACTTTTAGGTACATTTTGCTACTAAGTAATTGTATTTTCATATCTGAAGGAATCTACTGCTGTGTTATTATTTTTTTAACATCAAAATAAACATCTTTTAAAATGTTTAACTTTTCAACAACTGTCCTCAAATATTAGTTAATCTTTATTCAAAAACAAACTGATGATCTATGTAGATGATGCTGAAAGCTTCTTGATTCATTTATCTCAAGTAACTGGCCAATTCCCTGAGTTAAATCAGTAAAATTTCTTGCTTGATTTGTTTAACTCCTGACTTAAAATGGTCTATTGTCTTCCTAGGTAGACACAACCAGTTTTATTTTCCTCTTTCTGTATCTTTTTTAAGTATAATATTGCTTCCCTTAGCATTTTCCAACATAGTGCTAAATGAATTCTTCAGAGGAACGTGCTGTGTAAATTTAAACTATTTTTACTGTTGCAGATGACTTATTTCTGACAGGCATCTAGTTTGAGAACTCAGCAATATTCATCAAGTGCAGAATTTGTTTTCACTTATTTCCCAACAAATTCAAATTTCTCTCTTCCTGCAGATGTCTAGCTTGAAATCAGGGATATGAAGAACTTCTCTGGAAATTCTATCTCTATTTGAAAGTAATGCTTTTGAAGTCTTTCCCCTAGGGAATATCAAGGGTATATATTTCTTGCATAACTTTTATAGCAGAAAGGTCTGTAGATTTACCTAGCATATATGCCCTGAATAAGTATGTTGTGCAAATAAAATATATACTCAAATGCTTTCTCAGAAACAGACCTTTTCCTGTTGAATTGGGGAGAACAGCTTTGTGTTTTATTTGGAGCAATATAAAAGACTTTGAAGATTTTCAACTGTAACTGATTTATTAAAAGACTAAATTAAATGTACTTATGAAGTTAAAATATTTTCTGTGTTCTAATAATAATCGTGGTAACAATAAAATTAAAGTTAGCGTTTTCATTGTTACAAAGCATATTTATTAGGTATATCTTACCTGACTACTGGGGTTAATCAGATCTTGCAAAAGGGAATTTCACAATGATGATTAAAATACATAAAACAGAAATAATATTTTTATTATGGTGCTTCAAGCTTCAGTCCATGTGTAACAAAAAAACAATTTGTTAAAGCCATAGTGTTGATACAATTGTAATGTCAGTTGTTTTGGTTATATATTCATATTTCTGAATTGTGAGTCTCTTGAGGCAGATAAATATATTTTATTCATCTTTTTAGCCCCAGTAACTAGCATAATACCTTAGTGCCCAAAACATTTTTAATTGAATGAATGAATGAATAAAAAATACAGAATTAAGGGAATATATCTTACTGTACATTAGGGAATAATACTACCTGCAATGCTTTGGAAAAATTGTACATGTTCTCTTGAATGCAATTCCTTGCCAAATTACCTGGTTTACTGGCATGCAGACAGATGGGGAGTATTTTACATTTGTGATAATACCTTACTATTTAGCATAGGGATATAGCAGCCTGGGAACTGATATCTGAAGTAAAACCCTTGAACCATATGAACTTTTTCATGTGCTGTTGCTCACAGAATTCAAAAAGGATATGTGAGGCAGGGCCCCTAGTTCACGTCCTTAATCAATTCTGCTTTAAGTATATCATAGTTTCTATTAGCTGCCACTTATAAATGTTATTGGTAATTGTGTCCATATTTATTTAAATTAATCTGTGTCCTCTTTCCCTCACTCTTGGGGCTAATGATATCTTTATATTTATTTCTCTCACCTTTTATTACTCAACATATTTTTTCAAGTACCCAATGGTGGCTTTTTGCTACTAGCTTTTCCATATTTTGTGAAAAGCTTCCATAAAATTTAAATCAATTTTGGATTCATTTAAACCTAGGTAGAGTTCTTATGAATAACATACAGAAATTTTTGATGGTGAAAGAGAGATTTTAAAAATATTTCCTATGAAACTGTTTTTGAAGAACAGCTTTTAATTCTCATGGAATTAATACAGTCTAAAGATATTTATTTTGATTTCCTGAAATACAGTTTATAATAATTTTATTACTCTCTCTAGCCACAGAAATTTATATATATATATATATATATAATTTTCTTTTCTTTTTGGCAGTCTTTTCTTTATAAGTATTTGCATTTGATATATCCTCATTTACAACCCTCTGGATTAATTTATGTAACAATTATTTCAAACCCTGTGATGTGCCAGGTATTGTTTTAAGTCCTGGAGGTACAGCAGTCAGTAAAAACAAACAAAATAATTGCCTTCACTGACCTTGAATTCTTGAGGGGGTAAACAGATAATAAATAAGATTAATAAGTAAAATATATATTCATAATTATTATGACATAAAAGCATTAAGTAAAAATAATGCAGTTTTTAACTCCTGGTGTATCTTCAACCTCCTCCCAGACTCTCTCATACATTTATGTTGTTCCACAGCTCAGCAACTAATTTAAGTGATACTTTTTCTTCTTTTCAGGAAAAAGTGTCTTATTCTCTTTAAAACATAGAATATAAACAACTCAAATTATATGCAGTTTTGTTGAGAAATGTTGCTTTCAAAAACAGAGGCCATCATTTAATTGTTAAGCGTTGTTTAAGCTACAACAGAATGCAGTATAAATGTCCCTTAAGATCATTTCAGTGACACAGTGTCCCAAGAATTTCGGAAGGCACAAATGGCTGGATCTTTACAAAATATGTGGGATGAATAATCATGGTGCTATTGTCATATGACGTTGTGCCCCCTTATGTCCAGGTCTATCTAGTCTGAGTGCCTTAGGACATGTTTTAGAACTGAGATAACCTCAAATTGCTTAAACCTGTAATTCCAGGTCTGTATTCAGTACTTACCAAGAGTTTTTAAAGGTAGTCATTTTAACCTACCGTGGTATAAGGAGATAGAATATGTATGGGATTTGGGAAAGGAAAGAGGTCATGTTATGTCCGGTATGGCTACACAAGTCACATAGTCCAATATGGAGGACATAGTCACTTCAATAGCTGTTTGCAAGGCATTACTGAAAACAAACAACAACAGTAACAACAACAACAAAAATCTAATGGTAACTTATAGCTGCTTTAAAAAAAATTAAGAGAAGCTCCTAATAGAGATTCGGTGCTTAACTTCATTATATATAATGTAATTGTTATGATAAAGCAACAGGTTAAGCATTGTTATCACTTCAGATGAGGACACTGAGTTTCTGAGAGGTAAAACAATAACCTCACTCATTAGTTAGGGGCAAAGTTAAAATTAGCATGGAAGTCAGCTTGATTCATTCCTACTCTTTTCACCAGAAAGCAGGACTATATTCATGTTCTTAACTCCTATTTCTTATTTTTTTATTAGTCCTTGAAAATTAGTGTTTCCTAAAGACTCCTCCATTGAAAAATTAGTTCCAAGGAATGTTGAAAAGTGCTTTTTCTAAAAAAGCCATTTGAAGTAAAATATTTGATTAATAATAACTTAAAGATAGTTTTTTATCTTTTAACTATAATATTCCTCAAAATATTTAGTATACAAATATGCTAAGGAATCACCAAGAAAAAATGTATAGAGTGCCATTTAAATGAATCCCAAATTTTTATGAATCTCTTTTTTTGGGGTAGAATATTCTGAGATCAGTGTACTAAGGAACATAATTTTCAGAATGCTCTTTTAAACCAAGGTTTGCCTAGAAAATGCTAGCTAATGATTAGCAATTTAGAAAACTGATTCCAGGATATCACCTTTATTTCCACTCTATTGTTTACTTACTAATTATGATAATTATGGCCTCAACCTTGCCAAACTTTTAGAGAAACAACAAAGCAAATGTGAAGACAATTATAACTTTATATAAAATCAACAAACCCCAATTAGTTGTGATGACAAATTCTAATGCTCTTGAAAAGAAAACACTAAATTCAAAATAGAATTAATACAGCCATTCTACCACATTGCTGACCATTGATGGGTATTGGTATCAAGATTGTTATAATATATGGAAATGACAAAGTTGTATACCATCAGTTCAGATTAACTGCATAATAAATATATTAATATATGCAATGTATTTCATGTGTCAACTTTCATAGGTCTTTTGAAAATCAATCATATGTGTAAAAATCTTTGAAAAGAATAAGTAGCAACATTGGGGGGAGGGCTATAGAACTAAAATTTATCGGGAAACTTACCTGTAAACTACATTACTTTTCCACTGACAAAATTTCTCAGGTTGGACAATAACGCTTTGACTTTTTTCCCCTATGATGTTTTCCATACCGCACATAATAGTATTTTATGTATCAGGTATATTTGTATAGATAAAGAGAAATCTAAGTGAGCAGAATAAGTAAGTTAATTTCTTAAATCATTAAGGACCACTTGTTATCAATAGTATGTGTAAATACCTTCCTAATTCATATTTTCATCTCTTACCTCTATGGTTCACTTTATTCGCTGCATATGCTGTTTCTGTTATAATTCAAAGTATGTCACTTCAGCCAATCTGAGCAATAATCTTGAAACACTGAAGGGATCAGCATCATTACAGAAGACAGTATGCAGCAGGTCAATAATTTAGGGAATGATTTTGTCTGTAGATGATGTGATGTTTCTTATATGAAACAATCGTCATTTACTGTGCAATTTCTGTATATAAGATCGGTTTTAAATTAACTATTGTCTAAATTTCTAACTATGAGTTAAATTCATGGATATTTTAAGACAGTTAATATGAGAAAGGTATTTGTTTCATGCATAGCATCAATTAGGGGGGCTACTGTCATGACATTCAAAGGGTAGGTATAATTAATACTGAATAGAATGCAATTATATTAAATAGAATATGGGGATTGGGTGACACAAGAAATGGCTACTGAAATGTAGTCTTTTTCTACACTTTTATTCAAGGTTTAAATTATGCCAGGGTCATTTGTGATTGAGAGCTATCTGATGGTATTCTCTAGGAAAAATTGAGGATTACAGTTTTATTCTGAGTAAAAAGCAGAGTTGGACCTTCTGTATCTCTCAGCAGGATTCTGGGAAAGCTTGACTGAATCAGTCCATCTTGAAGCTATATTAACAGAGATTACATTTTAGGGCAAACTGGTATGGATTTTGAACATCAACCTGTTTTTCAAAAAATATGTTTCCAACAGAAAAAAATACCTATTTATGGATTGTCCTCTTTGATCTTTTGACATCTTTTAATAAGGTTATGTAATAATAGGTAAATTTTTCTATAATGAAGTTTAGATTTATTTTCTTTTTGAAATAAAAATTTCTCTTTTGCCTTAGAAAATAATATACATTTTCTTAAAATAAAAGGTTTAATTAGTAACAAAGTATTGTTTTAATATAGTGCAAATGTGTCAACCAGTAGGAATGATTGTACATTTGAAAATTTTAACTACAAAGCAAGAATTGTGTGTGTGTGTGTATGTATGTACACACACACACATGAGTATTAACCATTCAATGTAAAACATTACTTATCATCAATGGGTTATCTTGTGACATCGCACTGGGATAGAACTATATAGTAAATAATGAATTGTGGAATGCAGCCAGGCTTGCAGAAAATAACTATTTGAGGGATGGTGCATGAACAGAAAGCTGTAATTTTGACAGGTGGCAAGGTGTCGTGTCACCAAGCCTTTCTAAAGCCTCATATCTCATACCTATTGATTAATGGCTCTAATTAAGGAATGAAATCAAGCATGTGAAGACAGGGGATCGCTTTAGGTCCTTGTTTGGTAGTTTTCTCTTCCTAGCACACAACTCATCCATCTAAATATCACTGCTCTTTCATTTATTACTGCTGTATGGTATCACAAAAACAGCAGAAGAGATGCATTCTGATCTTGTCCTGGTCATGCAAAAATGTGAATTGGCAAGGGCTGAAGTGAGAGAACATGCCAGAACATCATTTGAATGAGCACCGCTGTGCAAAACACTGCACTTTCAAATGCTTTGATGGGGATTTGGGACATGTTCAATTGCCTTTGAAAACAAACTAGTATATTAATTTACATTCTTGGACTTGATCTTGCAAAGTTCTTACTTTCAAAGTTCTCAAATCTACTATTTCAATTTCAAATCTTTTGGTAGGCTGATAACAAAAACCCCTTTAAGAATGGCAGATTGTATTGGGATAGCAGAGAAGAAAAAATAAGACAGGTTATATTAATGAATTTTAAAGAATATCAGTTATGCCACAACCATATCCTCCCATACTGCTTACTAACAAGACCCCGAATCTGACATTGTGCTACACAGCTAAACAAGTCCCAGAGGAAATTCCTGATCCTTTGGCCTTGCATTAAAATGTTGACTCCCTAGCACATATTCGGTGTAGGCTAGTTGGAGAGAGCCACCAGCTGGAGCCTGTAGTATACGTGGCAAAATATTATCTCTTCTTTGTAAATCATAAGATAAAATTGTATTCTAATAATATACCCAAATCTCCAAGAAACTTTTATAATATTTTTAAATGTTACATGTAATATTATTAACAAATTAATATTTCAGATGAATTAAAAATAATTATGTAGCTCTACAAAGGTGTTCATCTTTGTTACATAGATTTTTAATCATGTGCCATGTGGATTGAAGTGTGCAATTCAAATAAAATGAAGTTACTTCTGATATTTAGCAAGAGAATATTGTATTCGGAATGTTCATGTGTATTTCTTCGTTCACTACTTGACTTAGTTTCCTATGATACAGAAGCATAAGATTATTCTGTTCTAAGATGCTTACTTAACTACATGCCTAGTCAGTTTTAAAAAGAGCATACTTGTATATTAAAACAATCTCAAATCGTTTATTTTATTTATCCAAAACTATATGCTCAAATTTTTCATAGAACTGTAGTTTAGAATACATTAAAAAGTTCTAAAAAATTATTTTAACAATGTAAATTGTCAACTTTTTCATAGTGAGATAACTCTTCTTCCTTGTACTCAAAGAAAATAATATGTTTAAGTTGAATCAAAATTAAATTAAACTGTTTTAAATGTACAGATTGCTGAAATCATTAAGGACATCTCATATATTTGTTTTTCCTTTACTTGGAATTTGAAAATTGGAAAATGACTACAAGGGGTAAGTTTAATTTTTCTCATGACATATTGATTATTAGGGTGATATGTAATGAGATTATTAGATATATGATTCATATTTACTGTGGTATACATGGGACCACAGAAAAATATGCAGTATGTTTAGAAATTTAAGATGTTTTTCTTTCTACCATTTTTTTCAATTAACTTGCTTTTACTGTTTTTCCTTTATTAATTTTACACACTATCTTATCTCCTTATTTTAGGAATTTTTGACAGAAATAGTGATAAAATCATTGCTTACTGAAGCAAGTAGACATTGAATCCAGCTATGCACATTAGAAAGATGTTACACATTGCATACGTTTAATAATGATCATTTAGAAGATAATTTTAGCATCCACACGAGGGAAAAATGGATTTTTGATGAGTTCTTATATGACCATATGTGGTATTAGTCAGTGTGAGGTATTGCTAGCAAGCTCATTGCTTTCAAAAATCAAAGTTAAATGGTTCATCTATCATCAGAATTTGTGTCTGGGCGACTTGTCTGAACATCAGTATGATTTATGGTTTGAATTGGAGGAGTCAACCATGCATGTTTCTTAGTTTATCGTTTTATGCTGTCTTCAATTAAGTGTCTATAAACACAGTGATGGCTTTATGACATTGTCCATCAATAAAGACTATAAGATTTTGCATGAGAATATGTAATTTTCAGAACAATAATGACCTTTTGACTTCTATGTGTCTTGTTGTTCCGATTATACACATATACATGTAGTATTTCTTTATAGAAAACTTAACTATCCAATTTGTCATATGGAACAAAGACATACTTATTTTGTAGAATATTCTTAATTATTATTTAAGACTGTTTAAAAAAACTTAATTATCAAATTATTGTAATAATCGGAGCTGAGATTACACCTTTTTGCTTTGCACACTGCATCATAAATGTTTTCAAGGGAGTGCAAAAAAACAAAAAAAGGACATATCTGAATATTTCCTTGCATGTTGATTCAATATTTGATTGTTTTATGAAATCAAAAGAGTTAAAACAGGTCTTTGCTGAGAGAAAATGATGCATATGATAAAATTAAATTATTCCACATAAAGGATGAATCCTGGAAAATCTCATGTTTTCATTTTCTCCAGGACATTGACTAATGATACTTTCAGTCTTCATATTTATGAATGTGCTGTATAGTATTCACACTGGCAGCTTGTGGAGGTTGAATCATTTTCTGTGTAGCTCTGCCCTGATATTGCTGTTGACAGCAATGCATTGTAAAAAAGAATTAGTATTCTGCTTCTTAAAGCTATGTTGAATATCTTTTCAGCATATTTTCTAATAAAAATACAATGTAAAGGTTTTTATGTAGTAAATCATCTGCATGTAATTTAAACACAGGAGAGCAGAAATGAGACAATTAAGGTAGGCTTTGATATAAATTTAAACAAATATATTTTTGCATGTACGTGATGGTTGCACATATATGGTTTTCTTGTGACATTGAACAAATTTTTCTTCCCATCATGTAACAAAAAGTAGTACATATGTGGCAGGTAAGTGAGGCCACCAATCAATGTTTATCAAGGTTCACATCATAGTATTGGGAGTACAGGGAGATCCATGCACAGCCACGGATTGAATCTCATATGTCATTATGCATTTTAAAAAACACATTTTACTTCTCTACTATAAATTAACAACAGTTGAATCTATGCATAAATTGTCAGGATATTGAAACCAAAAAATGACCTTTGACTTCAATTATCTAGATAATTCAAGCAAGTGAAAATTACGTATAGGAATGAAACTACTAGATAACATTCTAAATAGTCAAAAACATCTGATTATTTAGGAGAAATATTTTGCCTGCTTTAAATTCTGCATTATTGGAAAATAGAAATACAAATAATTACAAAATTGCCATGGGTCATATATGAATACAGTTATGAATATTTAAATATTTTTATTGTTATTACAATGGAATTGGTGTGCTACCAATGCAATTATTTTCATCAAATAGTCTAAACCCTGAAGACATATTCTGGAAAACTGAGGTTTCTGGGACATTTCTAAAGTTTAGCATTCTCATTTTGATTATATCTCCAGGAAAATGTTATCAATAATAAAGACATTTTAGGAGATGATTTGTATTGAAAGGCATTCCCTAACATGAACCTTAGGTTTTCAGTGTTTTCCAGAGTATGGTCTGTGGACATATTCTCTAAGGTCCAATTGTCCTGGGAGAATATTTACTTTTGCATTTTTATTTTTATCATAACTAACACAAAAACCAGCTGTAAATAGAAAATACTTTTCAGGAAATCTAATTGAAAGTTATTCATAAAAATGTTTTATTTTCTTAATCGCTGTTTCTCAGACTTGAATCTGAATAATATTTTCAGGGATTGAATATTTCACCAGCTTGAAAAACAAACTTACATCCTATGATTTGAAAAAAGGTGGGCTTAATAAATGTTTATTCCTTTTAAAATATGTATGATTAAAGATATAAGTAAGGGGCTTCCCTGGTGGTGCAGTGGTTGAAAGTCTGCCTGCCGATATGAGGGACACGGGTTCCTGCCCTGGTCCGGGAAGATCCCACATGCCACGGAACAGCTAGGCCTGTGAGCCATGGCCGCTGAGCCTGCGCGTCTGGAGCCTGTGCTCTGCAATGGGAGAGGCCACAACAGTGAGAGGCCCACGTACCACAAAAAAAAAAAAAAAAAAAAAAAAAAAAAAGATATAAGTAAGCACGGAAGTGAAGAATTTAAAATGGTCAGTCTATTGTTAATCCGTAAAATTTCCAAATATCCAAGTTTCTCCTTGATGGTGTATTTTGAAAGAAATATTTATTATGATTATGGAAAATAAGGTCTTGGTATTTGGGGGCTATAATATCAAATATTCTCTTATTGATTTAAGATAGCATTTTCTAATAATATGGATTCAGTACTGAATAGTTGAAAATTTTTTAAGTGTATAAGTAAAATAAAATTCTTAATTACCTTAAACCACTTTTTTGCTGGTGTGTGTGTGTATGTATTTATGTGATGTGAACAGTTGAGATACTTTTATTTATAACATTTGTATGATTTTTTTCTTAATTATGGTCATATATCCGATTATTCAAAATTTTTCATAAAAATCATCTTAAAGTTTTTTTTTGCACCTTGTAAATAATCTGGTCATGAAGTATTTAACAAATTTGTTATTCTTATTCATTTATGTGCTTTCAATTTTTTGATATGATAAAGCTTCAAATGGACATCTTTATAGATAGCTCTTTATTTTATTATATTCTTTTTCCATTTATTTAGAAAAATATTTATAATGCTATGAAATCATACTATGAATACCTGGTCAAATATATATAAATATGTAATGATCCCTGTTTTAATTGAGTACTTTTTTGTAAAATAATATAGCTGATTTTTAAAGCAAATTTAGATTTTTGCCAAGATTCAAAGAAATGGTCTCCAGATATAGAAAATTTCTGAAAAGAGAAGATTTTAGTTCATTTTAATGTAAAATCTTTAACTGTCTTTAGCCATTGTTGTATGGTTTCAGTTTTATCTAAGATAAATAATTTTAATATCTTTGTCTTACCCCCTGCCTATTTTTATTTTATGGTTACCTGGTACTCAAGATGGTCTAAATGTATTTATGGCATCAGGACACTACCTTCTCAGTTAAAGAATGCCTCTTTTCAGTAAAATATTTCATAGGGTAACTTTGAATCAATCGAGTCACGTAAGTACCAGTAACTCATACTATACATTTTCAAAAGCCTAAGCAAATGAAACCCACTCCACTACTATAGTTATGTCTACTGCACTTATAGAAGAACCAAATGAAAATATTCTCTCCATTCATACGTATGAGAAGCTTAGAAGTTAAGATAAAATATTTGCTCTAAATAGAAACTGATTTCTGAAATGATTTGGTTGCTGAAGAAGTGAGGCAGAGTCACAATGTGGAAACATTTACTTTTGAACAAAACAGCTGCTTAAATAACAACTCTTTACATAATTTTGGGTAAAGGGTAACTTCTTTTATATGTGTGAATATGTAGACATGGATAAAATAGATACTCTTGAAAGACTGACTTTTTCATAAATCCATTATCCAAAATATAATTCATTATCAATTGATTTTATTCTATTATAAATTTACATAAACGAAGAAATCAATGAAAAGGATTCTTAGGTATCAATTTATATATTGTACATTCTTCCTTTCAAGAGTTAATGGACTGCTAAAAATATGTGACCCAGATTAAAATTATTCCAAAAATGTTGTGACACTAAAAATAATGTTTTTTATTGCTTCATAAGGAGATCTACTTTGTCACTAAAAGCATTCTGGAAAAACTGTTTTGTTTTGTTTTTGGTTTCTTTTGAGTGTATGTGAGAAATCTTGGAAAATAAGGCTATAATGTGTCTGTTCAGCTATATTGATCTCTTTATTAAACTCAATAGTTTCTCCAACTTGCCTCCAGTCTCTTCATGACTTTTATATCAAGCACAGTATTTAAATGTGCATTTATGTGTTGAAATTTTAATATGCAATGATATTGTAGTTGATTCAGCCATAGGGAATGCATAAAACAACATGGAAATTATATGATCACAGAGGCAGAACCAACCCGTAGGAAAGACAATTGTTTTAGAAAGGTTAACCATGTTCCCCTATTGTTTCAATGAAAAAAATGGAGAGTTTTTTTATTTTTTTATGGTGTAATATTAACATTCTACTTTCTTGAGTTTAAAACTATATCAATGCTCTGGTGGTGGTTCTGTTCTTCCTGGTTATTGGTAGGACTTGGTGAACTAAAAGGAATTTATTTCATCATATTTTGTTTGTTTTGTGGATATCCATTCTCCTTTTGGTCATTTATTTTCAAGAAAAATGTATGAATATTTTCAAAATCATAATGTTCTGATTACTCTCAGAAGAGAAAACATTTGGAAATAGGTACAGATGAAGGATACCATGTAGTTTATGAAGAGTATTCCTTTAGAAGTTCTAGTTCATGATATCCAGTAAGAGTGTACGTTTATACATAGTAGTGATTCAATTTGCTACATTTAAATACAGATGTACCTCATTTTACTGTGTTTCACTTTATTGTACTTCACAGATATTATATATATATATATATATATATATATTTTGTTTTGTTTTACAAATTGAAATTTTGTCATGATCCTGTGTGGAGCAAGTCTATCAGTATCATTTTTCCAGTAGCATGTGGTCATTTTGTGTCTCTGTGTCACATTTTGGTAAATCTTACAATATTTCAATCTTTGTCATTTTATTATATTTGTTATGATGATCTGTGATCAGTGATCTTTGATGTTACTACTGAAAAAAGATTATGATTAATTGATGGCAAATTATGGTTAGGATTTTATCATAATAAGGTTTTCTATTTTTTAATTTAATATAATTTAACTTTTTATACAGCAGGTTCTTATTAGTCATAAATTTTATGTACATCAGTGTATACATGTCAATCCCAATCTCCCAATTCATCCCATCACAACCCTACCCCCCCCCCGCCACTTTCCCCACTTGTTGTGCATAGTTTGTTCTCTATATCAGTGTCTCAATTTCTGCCCTGCAAACAAGTTCACCTGTACAATTTTTCTAGGTTCCACATATATGTGTTACTATACGATATTTGTTTTCTTTCTGACTTACTTCACTCTGTGTGACAGACTCTAGATCTATCCATGTCTCAACAAATGACCCAATTTTGTTCCTTTTTATGGCTGAGTAATATTCCTTTATATATATGTACCATATCTTCTTTATCCATTCATCTGTCGATGGGCATTTAGGTTGCTTCCATGACCTGGCTATTGTAAATAGTGCTGCAGGGAACATTGGGGTGCATGTGTCTTTTTGAATTATGGTTTTCTTTGGGTATATGCCCAGTAGTGCGATTGCTGGATCATATGGTAATTCTATTTTTAGTTTTTTAAGGAACCTCCACACTGTTCTCCATAGTGTCTGTATCAATTTAAATTCCTACCAACAGTGCAAGAGGGTTCCCTTTTCTCCACAGCCTCTCCAGCATTTGTTGTTTGTAGATTTTCTGATGATGCCCATTCTAACTGGTGTGAGGTGATACCGCATTGTTTTTTTGATTTGCATTTCTCTAATAATTCGTGATGTTGAGCAACTTTTCATGTGCTTCTTGGCCATCTGTATGTTTTGGAGAAATGTTGATTTAGGTCTTCTGCCCATTTTTGGATTGCATTGTTTGTTTTCTTAATACTGAGCTGCATGAGTTGTTTATATATTTTGGAGATTAATCCTTTGCCCATTGATTTGTTTGCAAATATTTTCTCCAATCCTGAGGGTTGTCTTTTCATCTTGTTTATGGTTTCCTTTGCTGTGCAAAAGCTTTGAAGTTTCATTAGGTCCCATTTGTTTATTTTTGTTTTTATTTCCATCACTCTAGGAGGTGGATCAAAAAAGATCTTGTGGTGATTTATGTCAAAGAGTGTTCTTCCTATATTTTCCTCTAAGAGTTTTATAGTGTCCAGTCTTACATTTAGATCTCTAATGCATTTTGAATTTATTTTTGTGTATGGTGTTAGGGAGTGTTCTAATTTCATTCTTTTACATGTAGCTGTCCAGTTTTCCCAGCACCACTTATTGAAGAGGCTATCTTTTCTCCATTGTATATCCTTTCCTCCTTTGTCATAGGTTAGTTGACCATAGATGCGTGGGTTTATCTCTGGGCTTTCTATCTTGTTCCATTGATCTATGTTTCTGTTTTTGTGCCAGTACCATATTGTCTTGATTACTGTAGCTTTGTAGTATAGTCTGAAGTCAGGGAGTCTGATTCTTTCAGCTCCGTTTTTTTCCCTCAAGACTGCTTTCGTTATTTGGGGTCTTTTGTGTCTTCATACAAATTTTAAGATTTTTTGTCCTAGTTCCATAAAAAATGCCATTGGTAGTTTGATAGGGATTGCATTGAATCTGTAGATTGCTTTGGGTAGTATAGTCATTTTCACAATATTGATTCTTCCAATCCAAGAACATGGTATATCTCTCCATCTGTTGGTATCATCTTTAATTTTTTTCATCAGTGTCTTATAGTTTTCTGTATACAGGTCTTTTGTCTCCCTAAGTAGGTTTATTCCTAGATATTTTATTCATTTTTTTGCAATGGTAAATGAGATTGTTTCCTTAATTTCTCTTTCATATTTTTCATCATTAGTGTATAGGAATGCAAGAGATTTCTGTGCATTAATTTTGTATCCTGCAACTTTACCAAATTAATTGATTAACTGTAGTAGTTTTCTAGTGGCATCTTTAGGATTCTCTATGTATAGTATCATGTCATCTGCAAACAGTGGCAGTTTTACTTCTTCTTTTCCAATTTGTATTCCTTTTATTTCTTTTTCTTCTCTGATTGCCATGGCTAGGACTTCCAAAACTATGTTGAATAATAGTGGTGAGAGTGGACATGCTTGTCTTGTTCCTGATCTTAGAGGAAATGCTTTCAGTTTTTCACCACCGAGAATGATGTTTGCTGTGGGTTTGTCATATATGGCCTTTATTATGTTGAGGTAAGTTCCCTCTATGACCACTTTCTGGAGAGTTTTTATCATAAATAGGTATTGAATTTTGTCAAAAGCTTTTTCCCCATCTATTGACATGATGATATGGTTTTTATTCTTCAGTTTGTTAATATGGTATATCACATTGATTGATTTGCATATATTGAAGAATCCTTACATCCCTGGGATAAATCCCACTTGATCATGGTGTATGATTCATTTAATGTTATTGGATTCTGTTTGCTAGTATTTTGTTGAGGATTTTTGCAACTATATTCATCAGTGATATTGGTCTGGAATTTTATTTTTTTGTAGTATCTTTGTCTGGATTTGGTATCAGGGTGATAGTGGCCTCATAGAATGAGTTTGGGGATGTTCCTTCCTTTGCAATTATTTGGAAGAGTTTGAGAAGGATGTATGTTAGCTCTTCACTAAATGTTTGATAGAATTCACCTGTGAAGCCATCTGGTCCTGGACTTTTGTTGGTTGGAAGATTTTTAATCACAGTTTCAATTTCATTACTTGTGATTGGTCTGTCCATATTTTCTATTTCTTCCTGGTTCAGTCTTGGAAGGTTATACATTTCTAAGAATTTGTCCATTTCTTCCAGGTTGTCCATTTCATTGTCATAGAGTTGCTTGTAGTAGTCTCTTAAGATGCTTTGTATTTCTGCTGTGTCTGTTGTAACTTCTCCTTGTTCATTTCTAATTTTATTGATTTGAGTCCTATCCCTCTTTTTCTTGATGAGTCTGGCTAATGGTTTATCAATTTTGTTTATCTTCTCAAAGAACCAGCTTTTAGTTTTATTGATCTTTGCTATTGTTTTCTTTGTTTCTATTTCATTTATTTCTGTTCTGATCTTTATGATTTATTTCCTTCTGCTAACTTTGGGTTTTGTTTGTTCTTCTTTCTCTAGTTCCTTTAGGTGTAAGGTTAAATTGTTTATTTTAGATTTTTCTTGTTTCTTGAGGTAGGCTTGTATAGCTATAAACTTCCCTCTTAGAACTGTTTTTGCTGCATCTCATAGGTTTTGGATCATCGTGTATTCATTGTCATTTGCCTCTAGGAATTTTTTGATTTCCTCTTTGATTTCTTCAGTGATCTCTTGGTTATTTAGTATCGTATTGCTTAGCCTCCATGTGTTTGTGTTTTTTTACGTATTTTCCCCCTGTAATTCATTTCTAATCTCATAGCATTGTGGTCAGAAAAGATGCTTGATATCATTTCAATTTTCTTAAATTTACTGAGGCTTGATTTGCGACACAAGATGTGATCTATCCTGGAGAATGTTCCATGTGCACTTGAGAAGAAAGTGTAATCTGCTGTTTTTGGATGGAAAGTCCTATAAATATCAATTAAATCTATCTGGTCTATTGTGTCACTTAAAGCTTCTGTTTCCTTATTTATTTTCATTTTGGATGATCTGTCCATTGGTGTAAGTGTGGTGTTAAAGTCCTCCACTATTATTGTGTTACTGTTGATTTCCTCTTTTATAGTTATTAGAAGTTGTCTTATGTATTGAGGTCCTCCTATGTTGGGTGCATATATATTTATAATTGTTATATTTTCTTCTTCAATTGATCCCCTGATCATTATGTAATGTCCTTCCTTGTCTCTTGTTACATTCTTTATTTTAAAGTCTATTTTATCTGATATGAATATTGCTACTCCAGCTTTCTTTTGATTTCCATTTGCATGGAATACCTTTTTCCATCCCCTCACTTTCAGTCTGAAGGTGTCCTTAGGTCTGAAGTGGGTCTCTTGTAGACAGTATATATATGGGTCTTGTTTTTGTATCCATTCAGCAAGCTTGTGTCTTTTGGTTGGAGCATTTAATCCATTCACGTTTAAGGTAATTATCAATATATATGTTCCTATTAACATTTTCTTAATTGTTTTGGGTTTGTGTAGGTCCTTTTCTTCTCTTGTGTTTCCCACTTAAAGAAGTTCCTATAGCATTTGTTGTAGAGCTGGTTTGGTGGTGCTGAATTCTCTTAGCTTTTGCTTGCCTGTAAAGCTTTTGATTTCTCCATTGAATCTGAATGAGATCCTTGTGGGGTAGAGTGATCTTGGTTGTAGGTTCTTCCTTTTCATCACTTTAAGTATATCTTGCCACTCCTTTCTGGCTTGTAGAGTTTCTGCTGAGAAATCAGCTGTTAACCTTATGGGAGTTCCCTTGTATGTTATTTGTCATTTTTCCCTTGCTGCTTTTAATAATTTTTCCTTGTCTTTAATTTTTGCCAATTTTATTACTATATGACTCGACGTGTTTCTCCTTGGGGACTTGGGTGGCTATTTCCTTTCTCATGTTAAGGAAGCTTTCAACTATAATCTCTTCAAATATTTTCTCTGGTCCTTTCTCTCTCTCTTCTCCTTCTGGGACCCCTATAATTCTAATGTTGTTGTGTTTGATGTTGTCCCAGTGGTCCCTTAGTCTGTCTTCATTTCTTTTCCTTCTTTTTTCTTTATTTTGTTCTGCAGCAGTGAATTCTGCCATTCTGTCTTCCAGGTCACTTATCCGTTCTTCTTTCTCAGTTATTCTGCTATTGATTCCTTCTAGTGTAGTTTTCATTTCAGTTATTGTATTGTTCATCTTTGTTTGTTTGTTCTTTAATTCTTCTAGGTCTTTGTTAAACATTTCTTGCATCTTCTTGATGTTTGCCTCCTATCATTTTCTAAGGTCCTGGATCATCTCCACTATCATTATTCTGAATTCTTTTTCTGGAAGGTTGCATATCTCCACTCCATTTAGTTGTTTTTCTGGGGTTTTATCTTGTTCCTTCATCTGGTACATAGCCCTCTGCCTTTTCATCTTGTCTATCTTTCTGTGAATGTGGTTTTCGTTCCACAGGCTGCAGGATTGTAGTTCTTGTTTCTGCTGTCTGCCCTCTGGTGGATGAGGCTAACTAAGAGTCTTATGCAACTTTTGTGATGGGAGGGACTGGTGATGGGTAGAGCTGACTGTTGCTCTGGTAGGTGGAGCTCAGTAAAACTTTAATCTGCTTGACTGCATATGGGTGGGGCTGGGTTCCCTCCCTATTGGTTGTTTGGCCTGAGGCAACCCAACACTGGAGCCTACCTGGGCTCTTTGGTCAGGCTAATGTCGGATGCTGGGAGGACTCACGCCAAGGAATACTTCCCAGAACTTCTGCTGCCAGTGTCCTTGTCCCCACAGTGAGCCACAGCAAACCCCCCTCTGCAGGAGACCCTCCAACACTAGCAGGTAGGTCTGGTTCAGTATCCCTTGGAGTCAGTGCTCCTTCGCCTGGGTCCCGATGCACACACTACTTTGTGTGTGCCCTCCAAGAGTGGAGTCTCTGTTTACCCTTGGTCTGTCAAAGTCCTGCAATCAAATCCCAGTAGCCTCCAAAGTCTGATTCTCTAGGAATTCCTCCTCCCATTGCCAGACGCCAAGGTTGGGAAGCCTGACGTGAGGCTCAGAACCTTCACTCCAGTGGGTGGACTTCTGTGGTATAAGTGTTCTCCAGTTTGTGAGTCACCTACACAGCAGTTATGGGATTTGATTTTACTGTGATTGCACCCCTCCTACCATCTCATTGTGGCTTTTCCTTTGTCTTTGAGGTATCTTTTTTGATGAGTTCCAGTGTCTTCCTGTCAATGACTGTCCAGGAGCAAGTTGTGATTCTGGTGTTCTTGCAAGAGAGAGTGAGAGCACGTCCTTCTACTCTGCCATCTTCATTCCAAAAACCATAATAAGGTATTTTTTTTTTTTTAAGGCTCCGGATGCGCAGGCTCAGCGGCCATGACTCACGGGTGCAGCCACTCCGCGGCATGTGGGATCCTCCCGGACCGGGGCACGAACCCGTGTCCCCTGCATCGGCAGGCGGACTCTCAACCACTGCGCCACCAGGGAAGCCCCCAATAAGGTATTTTTTAATTAAGATATGTACTTTTTTTAGACTTAATGCTATGGCACATTTACTAAACTATGAAATATTGTATACAGTATAATGTGTACATAACTTTTATACACACTGAGAAACACGATCCAACCATATGTTGCAAGAAGGTGAATTAACTTAGTTCTGAGGAATAGTAATTGCATGGACTTAACCCCTCATTAGCCTTTCATTTCTTGAAAGAGGAAAATAAAAGAAAGACTTACTAGTTATAGTAGAATGTTAATAAGAGATTATAAACAGTAAACCATTACATGTCATCATTTACTATCATCTTTTGTAGTGGTAGGAAAAAAATAACATGAAGATGGGCAAGAGATAGAGAAAAGGTAAAGACTATATATCTAAATTGCTATACTTCATACAATCCAGACTCTCTCAATGTTTTAACTTAGAGGTTGCAGTTGGAGATAACATAAAAGTAGTTCTTACTACACTGAATCTAACTAGATGTTTGGGAAGATGGCAGACTACATGTGGGGTGACCAAGAATTTTCTAGTTGATTTGGTACTACTCATTTAAGAATGTGAACATTTGTACTATTTGGTTCTTGATTACCAAAGAAGGAATGGTCTCAGAAGATTTATGGTTCTAGGAAATACTTTTCACAACCGAGTAATGACAGTGGGATGTAAGCATGATTTCTGTAGGTTATCTCTTGTAATCTCCACAACTCAGAGAAATAGATATTATTAATCTAACAGCATAACCAATGAAACTGAAGTCTAAGGCATTGAAACAACTCAAAGTCAAATAGCTGGCAAGTGACAGAACTGCTCTTAGTCCTACGATGTTAGATGAAACCTTCCAATTTTTGCTTACTTTTTCTCTCCTCATAATCATGTCTAGATACCAGTTAGATAACAAAAGATAAAATCAAAGTGAGAAGATGTCATATCAAACATTTCATTTTACTGTACTTATTATAAGATTTTCTTTGTTTTGGGGTTCCTATGCTTATATATAGATTTATTTTCCAGGTCTCTTTGACTTCAAAATAAATGCACTATTTTAACTCCTTGGAAAGGAGTCCGAGCTTTACTCAAGCTAGAAAATATACTATTATCTCTTGTATTTGAAGCCAGAGACAGATTATTATAAAGTAGTTTAGAAACATGAATAAGAACCCTAAACAATCCTCTATATGTAAGTATGTATATCCCATGAATTTGTTTACTTTCACAGTTTTTATAAATTGTTGTTTTGGCACTAAAATGTCTTCATATTCTCCAATTCCTTCATTCAAAAACTATTATAGTAACTACAATAAATGAAGCAGAGATCTGGCTGCTGGGAACACAGCACTGAATAAAACAGAAAAATCTATGCCTTTATGGAAGTTACATTCTAGTAGGGCAAAAAGATGGTAACAAAATTAATAAGTAAAATATATTATATGGTACACAGTAATAAGTACAGGGAGAGTAATAAACTATGGGGGATTGACAGTGTTATATTTTGATTATAAAATTATAATAAATGTGCTTATAGCCAAGTAATCTTTGTTTACTGGTTGCTATTTTTAAAATTATCTATTAGAATATCGTGATACCTACCTTTCATTTGTCCTTTCAGAATACTTTGAGCCCCCTTCTTTCCTACCTGAAAGGCACTGACTGCATTAGGTCCCATAAAACTTCCTTTGCATTTAGGTTCCAGGTGATATTCAGCCAATGGGAAGTGTCTACAGGAGATCAGAGTCTGAGGGAAGAGTGAGGTTGGGGTATTTATTTCCCCTGATAGTTTGTTGTGGGTTGGCTGTGCTTCTCTGCTGAAGGTCACAGCTTCTGTCAACTGTCTCTCTCCATGCAGCCACCCCCTTGGGGTTCTGGTAAGCACCCCTTCCCTTGTAGCCTCAGGCTAAGGAGAGATAGAGGGCTTCTTTTCTCTTGCAGAAAACCCGTTACTGAATTTGCTTCTTTTATCCCAGCCACATCTTTGTAAATATTCTTTTAACTATACTAAAGTTTCCCCATATTATCCACTTATAATAGGTCATCTGTTTTCTACCAGAGCTCTGGATAATGCAAATTTCTAGCACACTGTTTATTTAACAGATGGAATCAAGTCTGCCATCCTAGTGGAAGAGCAAAGAGGAGGTCAAGAAAAGATGTAATGAGAGGTGGGGAAGGCTTTTTTTCTTGAATTGAACCAAGAACTCTGCTGATGTAATGTAATTTGCGAACATGTTTTTAAATCAATGAGGCTTTATTTTCTCTATAAATTATTATGTAATGTCTCTCTGAATTTTTGATGATGAGAATCATAAGGAGATAAACTTTCATGTCAAGTTATTAGAGTACCTGGATTACATATGAGGGAGATAAAAATAACTACAAACTAAAGCAAAAACAATTTTTAAGAGTATAGGGTTTTAAAAGAAAATTATTCTGAAATAGTCTAAATTTTATGATTAGTGTTTTATAATAAATATTTATATTAATTGATCCATAAACACTAATGTAACTATCAAATATTTATATTAATTGATATATTAAGTTATGCCCTTATTGTGTTACCTGCTGATTATGTACAAGGAAAGTATATACATCAATATGTCTTAAATATCTTATACTCTATACAACTATTGCCATTTATAAAAGTTAAACTAATAGTTTAGAGAAAGTACTCAATATATTTCTCTATGTGGTGGGATTTTTAAATATTATTTGAAAATTTACATCTCTTTTATAGTCAGAGGCCCCATATTTCATTAACTAAATTTTTTGGAATAATTTCTAAACAATTTAGTTATACTGTTATTTCCAGTGACAAGAATTGTAATTGTAGTTCTCCTTATAATTTTTAATTACTTTATTAGCATTTTTGTGACAATTATAAAAATAATTCTATTGAAACCTAC
Organism: Tursiops truncatus; assembly: GCF_011762595.2. Classification (NCBI taxonomy): domain Eukaryota; kingdom Metazoa; phylum Chordata; class Mammalia; order Artiodactyla; family Delphinidae; genus Tursiops; species Tursiops truncatus. The sequence continues at coordinate 20,680,113 of NC_047050.1, forward strand.
ACAACATTAATTTGACATATGTGATTTACATTCCTCTGTTAAAGATCCTGACTTCATTATATATTTGTGATAGAACACTGTAACGTGTATTTACCTGTACATTTAATTCTATTTTAACAACATATTTTTAGCGGGTAGGGAGAGAAATGTGGATAGTAAGTGAGTGATGTTGAAAAGAGTTAATTTGAAACATCCCTATGAGGCACAGAAGACCATGAAACCCACTTAAAACATTTCTGAAAAGCTTTAGAAAATAAGTAGCAGGGAGAAAAACTGTAAGTGGGAAATATTGCAGGGTTGAGCCATGGGCCATGTAGGTAATAGAGAAAGGTTTGGAGGTGAATGAGAAAGGTTGAAAAAAATATTGTGTTGACCTTAAAGCTAAAAGCTTCAAGTCCAAACCATGACAGAGCCTAGAAGTTGTATTTGAAAACTCTTCCCTTCTTCTTCTTCTCCTCCTCTTTCTTCTTCTTCTCCTTTGTCTTCTTCTCCTTCTTCTCCTTCTCCTTCTCCTTCTTCTTCTTCTTCTCCTTCTTCTTCTCCTTCTCCTCCTCCTCCTTCACCTACTCCTCTTCGTCTTCCTCCTCTTGCTCCTCCTCGTCTCCTTCTCCGTCTCCTTCTCCTTCTCCTTCTCCTTCTCCTTCTCCTTCTCCTTCTCCTTCTCCTTCTTCTTCTTCTTCTTCTTCTTCTTCTTCTTCTTCTTCTTCTTCTTCTTCTTCTTCTTCTTCTTCTTCTTCTTCTTCTTCTTCTTCTTCTTCTCCTTCTTCTTCTTCAATTCATGGATGGAAGGAGTCTGGCACACTCTGTCTGATAACAGCAACAGGATAAAGACTTGGGCTAACATATTATTGGCTAATGTTTCATCTGTAGTTCCCTCTTAATTAATAAAAGAGCTTCCTGTTTCATGTATGTAGAACTGAATATAATATTGAGAATGTCAGATATAATATTAAGAATTGTGAGGATTTAAAAATATTCCTTAGTATCTTTACCAAGGATACCATTGAAAGCATAACAATGACTTCCTCTATCATGAACTTTTAAAATGTTAGTCTCAATGATATTGCTACTTATCATTTTAATGCAGAAGTAGGAATTATTTAAAAGCATTTTCAGGTGGACTTGCCACTTTTATTTTTAATTCATTCATTCAACATTTTTGACCAGTGACGCATGTTGGCAGTGAGGATTGCAGATAAGGATTCTAACTTCAAAGTCCTCATAATCTATGAGTAGAAACAATGGAGAAAAATAGCTAGCACAATGCAGTGTGGCGAGTCTTATATAATGGTTCACACATAGAATGTTATGGAAGTAAAAGAAGGGGTTCAGAGGAAGAAGACCTAAGAGGTAGTTGCAAAGGTCAAAAAATGGAAACTTAATTTTAGTATAATGAGTTGATGGTAACTAATCAGGCAGGAGAAGGAGACACTAAAGTCAAGACCTTATATAAAACTCTGTATTTCTAAATTTGAATTGACAATCAATATGATTATTTGATGTATTTTCTCTTGAAAATAATGTTTCTATCTCAAATCAATATAAAGTCCTAAAAGCAATTACCAAACCAGTAGCATAAGCACCTCAGGTTCTAGACTGTGGTCTTTAAATATCATTTTCCCCTAAAGAACTAGGGATATTTAGGGAAGTGGCTGATTCCTGATATAGGGTAATAGATGTTCAAGATGAGACTAAATCATCTTCTTGCACTGAAAGTGAGGAAACTATCAAAAATTTCTGAAGTCATATCAAAAGGATGGAAGCTCCCAGAGCTCTAAAAAAAGCCATTATCTGTATGGGTTCCCCTTTACTGTCTGCAGTCCTGTGTATTGACAGTTGTAACTGTTGACTATGGGATATGAAATTGCAGTGGGAAAGATTAGCTACTTAATTTTCAAGACCCAGTGCAAACTTAAAATATGGAATACTGTTTGAAACGTTAGAAAAAAAAAAAACTGTTGTTAGAGGTACCAAAAGATAAAACCTTTTTCTTTCTTCTGAAGAAAAAACAGGTTGACATCAACTTGAAGTGTCTGACTGTGGCCAAAAGATAGAAAAATTTCAGCATAAAAATAAAAATAATTGCAGTTGATTGAAAGACAGAAAAATATTAAAATCTCTATCATAATTTGATATTAAAAATAACCCTAATTGGTTATTCTTGGATATTGCTAGGAGACTAATTTGTTATTCTGAAAACTAGTGAATAAAAGGAGAGAGTGAAACATTTATTCTGTCTCTTATAAAATGGTACCTGAAAGTAATCAATTATTGACAATGGAAAATATTTAATAAAAGAATGCTGGCTAATAAATGATAAAAAATAATAGAATGTCACCATTTTATAATCCCTAATAAAATAATGGATTTAGATCATCAGTGGCTGAAAAAATTCTTAGGTAAAAAAGCTGATGGGAAACTTTAAACCTAAACATACTAATCAATCTTAACATAATATAAAAAAGCACTTTGAATATGATTCAATAGGAAGTACTCAATACCATCTATGAAATATTCTGCAAATAAATAGGTAATTAAATTAAAAAATAGCCTCTAGATCTAAGAGTCATTGAAAGAAATTACAGAGGTCAGAAAAGCGTTTACATCTCAAGGATGCAATTAGCAAAATCTAGAATGTGATAAACTTTGCAGGACAATTGAACAGTTTCCTGTTACTCCATATTTGCTAGGAGTAGAATTTGACAATTATTTAATGACTTTTGGACTTTGGAAATAAATTACTCATATAGAAGGAAAGGAATTAAGGAAGTAAGATTTAGCATGCTTCTTAACACTCCGTGTTTACTAGTAGCTTTTATATATTTTGTAATTAAAATATATTTATAATTTTCTGTTAAAAGCTTTCTTCTTATCTAGATTATAAACTCCACAAGGGTTGGACCACGTCATCTTGTTAACTGATCTATTTCCAACAGTAATTAGAGTCCATATGACATGAAGGTGCTTTATTAAATTTTGTCAACTAACACAACCAAAACAAAGCAAAACAAACAAACAAAACTGGATCTGAAAGAATGACCACATAGAGAGAAATTCTATTTGTCTAACAGGGCCTAGGAAATTGATCTCCTAGACAAGCTGGAGGAGCCCTTTGTTAGCACCAAAAATTTTATTTTCCATTTCTATTATATGTATTCACTTACAGCCTTAGGAAGATGGTCATTTAGCTTAGGCCATACTCTCAAATATAAAACAATATGAGCAAAGCTTGAAGAAACCTCTTCTACTGTAATATTGATAGAACAGAAGACCTACATCCACATATATATTTTATAGTTTATTTTCAGCTACCTTCTCTCCACACTGCCAATCAGAGTTTCTCTCTATTCATACTTGGTTCTTTACTAATACCAGAATTTGCCTCATTTAAAAAAAATTGTTGATGTATTAATTATTCCCCTGCCTAGCTTTTTCCAGTTTGGTGTATTATTATGTTAAGCTCAAAAGTTAATTCACACGCTACCCGTGCTGTGGTGCTGGTCTTACCAAACCACATCAGTATGAACTAATGTCTCTATTCTCCATAAAATTTTGTTCATACCTCAATGATAGCACTGTTCCCATTCGTATCATCATAATTTATTTACATATTAGCTATAATGAGAGCTATATGCATTATTCTTACCTTATACACAGGGCAACAGTAGGAACTAAATAGATAGTTGATCATAAATGAAGGGATAGAAGTTACTAAATCTAACTTCTTAATAGCAGTGTTATAGATATAATTGGTCTTGATATCACCAGGGTATTCGATAATATCTAAAAATTTGGAGGGAGGATTAAAAAATATAAGCTAGATCTTTTTTAAACTAAAAATGGACATTTTTAAAACATGTGCAAAAGAAAAACATGTGGATTTATGTCGATAATAAAGATGTGTTATATCTAAGCAAAACTTTCTCTCATGTTTGAGGGTTTCCGTATGGTTACAAAAAAATTTCAGAACTTTTGAAAATCTTTTCATTCTCACTCTGGTGGGCATTATGTGATTTAGAGAGGATAATAAATTGTGTTTGCTAGAACATTGCATCAGTCTGGATCCAATTAAGAGGGAGAGAAACCACACAGTAATTTGAACAAGGAAAGTTTTATATAGAAAATTATTAAACTATAACAAGAGATTGGAGTAAGGAGGGATTGGCTAGTGGGAATGAACAAGAACTCTAAAGAATGTAGCAATACCAGATATAGTATGTAATATACTAGGAGATTATATATGTATTAGTTTGCTAGGGATACCATAACAAGATATAACAGACTGGGCAGCTTAAACGACAAAAACTAATTTTCTCACAGTTTGGGAAGCTGGAAGCCCAAGATCAAGGTGTCAGCAGATTTGGCTTCTCCTGAGACCTCTCCCTTTGGCTTGTAGATTGTTGTCTTCTCTCTACAACTTCACATGGTCCTTCCTCTGTGTGTGTGCATCCCTGGTGTCTTTGCATGGCCAGATTTCCTCTTTCTATAAGAACATCAGTTGGATTGTATTGGGGTCCACCTTAAGGGCCTCATTTTAATTTATTCCCAAATACAGTCACATTCTGCTGTACTGTGCATTAGGACTTCAACATCTGAATTTTGGGGAGACAAAATTCAGCTCAGAATAATACAATCATATATTATACTATGCTATGCTATATTATACTAATATATACTAGCCACCTCATCGAAGGTTGAGACAGAACACTCAAGTAGTACCACTATCTCCCCAAGGCTGAAATTCAGATATTGGTGGAGAAGGCCTGACTATAGCTCCCTAGAGAGCAGAGTTGTCCTGCTGATGGAATTTACCAGAGGTTGTCCTTTGGAATCACTAGAAATCAGCTTTCTAGGTTGCAGAAGAAAGCTGTGAATACGGAGGTGTTTCCCCAGGGCTTGGTGGGGGAGGTGACTGGTTTCTGAATGCTTCTGGCAGCCAGACCCTTCAGGAGTGTGGTACTGGAGAAACTGGGACTGCAGGGACCAGCCAACTGGGTACAGGAAGTAAAACCTTTTCCTCCCTAGACCCTCTAGTGGCAAAGCTTTAGTGTCAGCTGGCAAAGGAAGAATATTTAAAGGTCCACACCCATTTTCTCAGATTAGTCATGAAGTATAAACTCAGTGCTAACATCATTCAAATGAGTTCAAGATGAGCAGTCAGGGTGGTGATAAGTGAATTGGTGTATTTCATTGGGAAACAGGACAGAGAAGAAAGGAAGGAGGTATTTACCAGGCAGATAATTTAAAAATTTTACTTATTCCCATACCCTTTGAAATAAAATGGTTCATTCCTCATTCTAATTACTGGAGAAAAATCTTTTTGCCAGAAATTAATCTGTTATCTCTCTTATCTATCCATCTACCTCTATCTCTATCCATTCACCCATCATCTACAATGAATATTCACTGTATATATACACACACACCTATATATGTATGTGTGTGTATATAAACAGTGGAAGTATAATCAGGACTAATATTAAGAATTGGTTTGTAAGAAATGAAGTTTTTTTATTTGTTGACTACTTGGCAAAGGAAAAAGTTATGTGAAGAAAAGGAGAAATTTATGGAAGAAATTTTTCTTTGTTACTAAAATAATTTTATAACAAAAGCATTTTATTATTATTTCTTAATTTCCTTTTATTAAAATAATGCTTTATTTCAGGCTTATTTGTTTATATATGTATAATATATAAACTTCAGAACACCCTTAACTGCATACTTCTTAAATTATAATCTATGTATCTCTTAGGTTCAGGGTATACATCTTAAAGATCTGGACTTTTCTGTATTTTTTTTCTTTCATTTTGTTGTTTCATTTATATTATAATGCATAGTTAAAAATATAAACACTTTCTGGATCAATTAGATGGTATTTTAATAGCAGATGCTCTCATATTGAACACTCAAATAAAAAGTAAGTCACTGAAATTAATCTCTTTGGCAATAATTAGTTTTACTCCAATAACCAATGGTTAAGTGAAAAGAAACTATAGTAAAGTTAGGGTTAAATGATGATGAGTGAAAAAAGAAAAATTGTCATGATGTGCAAGTGAACAAAGTTTTTAAAAATAGTTTCAATATAGAATAGGAATATGTGATGGCTAATTTTATATGTCAACTTGACTAGGCCACTGAGTGCCCAGACATTTCATCAAATATTTTTCTGGTTGCATCTGTGAGGGTGTTTCTGGATGAGATTAACTTCTGAATTGGTAGACTGGCAAAAGCAGATTGCCCTCCCCGTTGTGGGTGGGCCTCATCCGATCAATTGAAGGCCTGAATAAGATGAAAAGTTCAAGAGGAAACCCCTCCTGCCTGTTTCAAATGGGACATTGGTCTTTTTCTTGCTTTTGGACTCAAACTGAAACCTAGGCTTTTCTTGGAACTCATGCCTTCCAGTTTTTGGACTTGAAGTTACACTATCAGCTATTCTGCTTCTCAGACCTTCAGTCTCAGACTGGAACTACACCATCAGCTTTACTGGATCTCCAGTTTGCTGACTGCAGATCTTGGGACTTCCTAGCCTCTGTACTTGCATGAGCTGATTCCTTGTAATAAATTTATATATATATATATCTCCTATTGGTTCTGTTTTTCTGGAAAACCTTGACTAATACAGATTTGTACCATAATTATACTGTTTATAGATATCTAGCTTCAGCTGAGCAACATCATTTACAATGTTTGTTTATATGTGTATGGCACTGATTTTACAGTTTTGTTTGAATTCAATAAAATACAAAGGTATTTTAAATTTACAGTTGTGTAAGACCTAAATGCATAAGAAATCTACAACTTCTCATTGCTATTTTATCTTAAAAAAAAATTAAATTGCCCTTAACACAAATATCATATCCTTCTGTTACTTTTGTATTTGAGGGGCAAATGCTTTAACGACTATCAGCCTTATTCTATCTCTTCAGTAAAGAATAGTATTCATATTATATCAATAGTCATTTATATTTAATTAGTTGTTATACATGTTGACATATTTGAAGATGTATTAGGGAATACATATTTTGAGAGAATATACGACCAATATATCCTATGCTAAGAATATAACTGTTATAAGAGCTTAACATACTTCATCTCATTTAATATTAACTTCAACCTATAAATGAGGCTGTACTTTATTCATTTTATATTCATTTTATAGGGGAAGATAATGAGATGTATGGGGAGTGGAGAGATATCTAATTGTCTTAGTTTGTAGGGATCAGAGGAAGAAGTCATTTCTAAGCTGAAGCTACAATTTAAGGTAGCAATTTTCCATGAGAAAGAATACGTAAAGGTTAATGTAGACAGAAGGGCTAGCATGAAAAAGACAAGGGACAGGAAAAAATATATCATATTGGTAAACTGCAATTATTTTGGCACAGATAAAATGTTTTTTATTTATTATCAGAACTTAGAGAGATTGAAATTTTTGAAAACTTAAGATCATTTCTGAAAAGACATTCATCCTGTCTCTTCCACCACACCAGATACTTGCTGAAAAAACAAAATATGATAATTAAGTGAAATATATTGGTTTTGAGGGCCAGTGGTGACAATAGTGCTTAAGAACCCAGCCAAGAAAAATTTGCTTTCAAATTCTGTCTATAAACTTAAGTGACTCTGAGGAGATGTCTTACCCTTTCTAATCTTTATTGTTCGCCTTTATAAAATGGAGCTGAATTCATACATTTATTTTGAGCATCAAATAAAATAACAATTAAAAATTATAGTATCAGAGACAGATGAAAGTATGAGGTGTCTTGAAAAGATCAATAATGAAATTGTGGTAAAAGATACACTAAACCAATAAAAATAAAGAAATCAAGTGCACTAATAATAGTTCATATCTTGGTATACTTATTTTTAAATGATAAAGAGCAAAATCATAGGCAAATGTATGAGTGAAAAAAAAGTTAGACGCCAATCACAAAATTTTGAATTACAATATATAAAGTAGATACCTGTGTTAAAATAAGTAAAATGTAAAAAAATATATTAAATATATTAACAGATTATATTAACTATTTATGTTTAGGTACCTAGGCCTCTAATCTTCCTAAGGTTAGAGACTGGGAGTCATTCAAATCAGGTTGCAAAAGTGGGTTATGTTTGGGTTCTTTTGTTTGTTTGTTTAATGCTCATGACCTTATTTCAATTTCTGTGTACAGCTTTGACATTTTTTAATAGCTTAGAGTAGAGGTTTATCAACAATGGTTTAAATACAATGGTTATCATGAGTCGAGAGAAGAGAAAGGAACTGAATTGTAATAAGTGCATTGGGACTTACCCACAAGCCACAATCTAAATTAGATATGAGGCAGACCAAACAAAGAGTGAAACTAATGACAGTCTTTTGAGCAGGTGAAAATCGTCCATTAATTATGTCATGGCAGAAAAGGAAAAGAAAAGCTTGAGAATCACTGGTTAGAGTAGAGGACTAAGAAAATTGTTAACAATTTTAGACAATTTCATTGACAATAAATGCACTTCTCATCCCTTCTGATAAGGATCATATCTAGGCATCTATGCCAGTTTTTTTTATAGCTGAATAACAAACCATGCCAAAATACAGCAGTTCAGAAAATGGTGACTTTATTATATTTCATGATATTATAAATCAAGAATCAGGCATGCACCAACAAGGAGGTTCTTCTATTCTCTGTGACGTCATAAATATTACTAAGTTGAATACAATAGATGAATGGGCTTGTCTGGAGGGTTCCAGATGGCTTCACTCATATGTCTTGTGCCTTGGCAGCAATACCTGGAAAAACAGACTCCACTGGGTTATGAAGAGCATCTATGTATGGCCTCTCCAACATGGCAGCCTTGGGGAATCAGTCTTCCTACTTGGAAGTTCAGGAGTCCCAGAAGTAGTGTTCCAAGTCTGAGAATGTCACTTCCATCACATTCCATTGTTCCAGCATGACATTAAAGTCAGCCTGGGTTCAAGGGAAAGGGAATTGATGCTATCTCTCAATGAAAGGGGTAACAACCTATAGCCATCTCAAATCTACTACATCTACTACTCTCAATATTGGCTTTATGTATGTTAACATATGTGATTTCGTTGTCATATCTTTGAAAGTGACATAAAATAAAAGGGTTTGAGAATGAAGAGGCTGTTAAATGTGTACCACCTAATATGCACCTGAAAGTACTTTGATTCCACAGTATTGGAAGTAGAGTTCAAAGAAATTAAATAATACAGTGTTTGTGCTTGCTTTTCATATTGTCCAGTGAGATGTGTATGATATTATATATATAATAAAACATATTTAATATAATATATATTTTATATATAATAAAATCATATGATATATAGTAATCAATGCAAGTATCATGCAATTTTCTCAGCCAGTGAAACAAGTATGTCTTATATTGTATGCTTGTTAATATGTTTTTGAGGGTAAAGAGAAGAAAACTTATCAATATAAGTAAAACTTCTAAATAACATTACATTTATAACTGTATATTTTAAATTATGTTGTCATACCCTGAGGCTCAACATCATGAACTACAATTCAGATAAAGCAAGCAAGGAGTAAAAGGAGTATGTGAGCACACAAGAGCTTAAGGATGGACTTTGCAAGTTATTTTTCTTCTTAGCACTCATTTAGTATGTTTCATTTAAAATACTGTTTTATATTGGCAGTTCTGAGAAGCTTTGTCAGAAAAGACATTAATTTTAAAATAACCTTTTTTTGAATGAGAACATTATATCTAAATATAAAAATATTTTGATATTAAACATTACATATATATTCTTTGAATTTATAAACAAGTATAGAAGAAAATAAAAAATAATTTGTAATCCTACCACTTAGAGACTCAGAGATAGGTATGTATCATTCCACAAAAGAGCTGAATTTTGAATGACTTCTTGATCACTAAATTTTTTCTATGATCTATAAAATATCCATCTAAAAATATATGAATTATTCATTTTGACAAATTTCCTTATAACATTACAATATAAAATGCAAAACCCTCAGACCTGAGGAGGAGAGAATTGAAACTAATTTTCACTGCGTCCTAGTAGTAGAAAAGTAATTTCCCCACACTGTAGAGGTTTTTCAATGCAAAGTGACCCTAAGAGCTAACATTTCTGAACTGTCTCCATGTCTCCTTTAATCCTTCCCAGGGGGGATTGGTGGATTTGGAGGGAGAATTTGAGCATGCATATACAACTCCCTTCCTCTTTTTATCTCTTGGGAGCACAGTACTTCTTGGGAGAAACTGTTTTCTATTTGTCCATGTTACAACTCATATATGCCACACCAACCCTGTGATTAGAGGGGGACCTGCAGTATTGGAAGGGAGGTATATTAGTTCAATTCAGAGTTTTAGGGCACTTGGAAAGCAGCGTCTACATAATGGATAGGGCTTTTGCTTGGATCGGGTTCATGGCTTTGGCTTTGGACAAGGGACATTCTTTTATAGGCATGGCATTTTGATTTTGGTAACATACAGGCTTCTTTTGAGATGGTTTAAGCATTAGGCCTTATATTATTTGGGGTACAGAGAGGGCTATGACTCAGGTTTTTGTATCGATGCTTTACTATTCTACAGAAGAAAGGCTGCACTTAGCAGACCTTAATTAAAGTTTTCAGGGCTTCAAAATAGTCCTGACCTTAAGATTGTACACAAGAGACCCAACTAGGGGCTGAACTTAAGCAAGGATTTGAAAGGGTTTCAGCTATGTTGCTAGTCTCCTAGGTTGTAGGAAAGGTTCAGGTCTTGGTTCCCAACAAATGTTGGTACCAAGGGCCTTAGAAAAAGTAAAGATCACACAATGAGCTTGGTTTAATGATTCAGACTATAGGTGGGAGCTGCAACCTGGCATTGAACTACATAGACAATGGCCTCAGCATCCATGAGTGGGCACCATGAGGAACTTCTCAGGCACTGGAAGGCCACAGAGCCCTTAGGAAGCACGGAATGTAATCCAATGATTCAATTACAGGGAAATAATTTTTCCAATTTTAGGTCTTTTATTTGTTGTATTTAAACTCCAATAAAGTTTTACGTGGATTCCATAGCACTAATGAGGTTTTAGTTTAGTATTTTTAGTGCAACGGCTCAGTCGTCAATGCTAAATTGAATCCTCCAAAATCTATATTAATTCAGAATTGAGAGAAGAGCCATGGAGAGGCTAAGCTTGACCTGTTAAAGCTCTTGAATGGATTCAAGTGTCTCCCCAGCAAGCATCCTCAAGTTGGTTCTCAGTTGATTAATTACATGTAAGAGGAAAATTTTCCTGGGAGGTAGTTGCTAAGTCAAAGTGATTCCAATGAATGAGGCAGTGAGAACAGAATGTGGATCCTCTGTCACTAAAGTCTAAGTTTAAACTTGTACAATGTTACTGCTTCATCCATATCCCAACATGCTCAAAGAGGTCATCTTAGTTCATCTTTGGGAGTCCTAATTCTGCAACTTTCAAGCATTTAGCTGTGAGTCTTTAACAGAATAAACATATATGAGTTAAAGAATTTGTATACAGTGGTTTTCATAAGTTTTATTCTAAAATACACTTTCATTTTTTAAGTACCATTTTTTAAGTACGTTTTTTAAGTACTTCATTTTTTAAGTAGCTTTTTTCTTTCAAGTGAATTTTAATAGGATATCTAATATATAATCATATATATGTGATATATTATAAAGATAGAACTTCTTTGACAATTATATAAATTATAAGATTCACAGTCACGTTGACTCACTCTTCTTCCCCCGCCCTCTGACCCCACACACATACTCACCAACACCATCACTTTTCCATTCAGGTTTGATTGTGTGGGTCAGGAGAAGAGGTGTGGCGAAGGAGGGGAAAGTAGCAGTCTGAGCTCATGAGTAACTTATTACTAAGCTTTATTAGGAGGGAGGATGAATCAAGCAACCTGTAAGTTACTCTCATTGAGGGTGGTGTTATGTCCCAGAATCATGAAAATTTTGCTTCTCCCACACATTCTTACTTCATCTAGAAGATCAAATAGTAGTCTAATTTATTGAAATCCTTTTGGTGGCAAATTATCAAAATCTAGTTCACAATGACTTAAATTATAAAGAGGAACTTATTAGGTCATGTAACTGAAATCCCAGAAGTAAACTGAGCTTCAAATGTGGCTTCAGTCAGTGGCCCTTGCAGGGTACCAGAAGCCCAATTTCTCTCTGTCTCTATATTCTGCCTTTGTAGGATTTTCTTCATGAATCCATTTAGTAGCTCCCCCTGCAGTTGTTAACTCTCCCTATATGGTTTGAAAATTTCTGAGGCCTTTTTAGTCTTCACATCTATACACTCCAATTCAAATGAAGTGGGTCTTCGTGGTAGCTTCTAGGACATCCCAAAATATAGAGTGATTTTCTCAAACCAAGAAACCACAGCATACATTACCTCTTCTACCATTGGATCTAATTAGTTTTTCTGCACATTCTTGTAGCCAGGAGTGTGATTGCTGGAATTCAATCCCTTTCAAATAATATAATAGAAAATGAGAAGAGGGAGTTACCCCGAAGCAAATGCAGTCACTATCACAGGAATAAATGGGAAGTAGTTACTAGGAAACAGACATGTTCATAATGGTCCACCACTTTGACGATCCAACATCCATACATACTTTTTTCTTCCATATGCAAAAGTGTTCTTGCCTGTCTAAAATGCATTCACATCCTCCCCAAAGGAATACAATATAAAACATCTATTTTCTGAATTCAGCTACAAGTAAAGGGTCTCTAGAAGACTGTGCATTCCTTTCAGTCATATAGAGATATAGTCCTTTATTTAACATCTGATGGAAAAAATGACAAGTTAAATTACCTTCTTTCAATACACAAGGGTGGAGACTGGGCATCATACCTACAATAAAAGCTCCCATTTCAAAACAGGAAGAACCAGAGACCTAGTTCATACAGGTATTATTAATATCTGCTTCCTAGTAGTGGAGAAAATTTCTTTGCCCACCTATTTGCGTTTCCTGAGTTTTGTCCTCTTGGAAGATCTTTCTTTTTGCTTTCCATCCAAGGTAGGCAGTGGGGTTAGAGATTCTGTTCAAGCTGTCTTATATTTGTCTTACTTAATTGGTTTTCAAAGGGAAGGTTCCACACATGGCAGAATGCCTCCTAAAAGTGTTTGGGATGTTTTGATTATCTCAGTCATTGAAGTTCCTACCAGAATTTAGTGGGATACTTCCACTGCAAGTTAATGAATGTCTTTGGGTTTCATTTAATGGAATTTGAACTAAATATTTTTAAATAAGTACCAACACAAAATTAGAAGACATATTTACATTTTATTAGTAAATTTATTTTGGAACTATTTCACATTATTGCCATTTCATATAGTCTTTTTAGTCAATAGACTTTCTTGTATAGAAAAAAATTAAACTAGTTGGAGAGGAAAGCTAGACCAACACAGATACAGTTAAATGGCTCAAATAGAAATGATCAGAAGAAGTTGTTTTAATTATTAATTTCATTACTGCTCAAAGGGATCAGATGAAGAAGAGAGAAGTCAGCAAGAAGGTATCAATGTGGTTTCTATATGCTGTAAATGGCTATTGTAAGCTTTACTGGAATGGAATAGCCAAAGGGCATTTTAAGAACAGAATTTGTTACTGAAGTTGTTTCTGAAGTTGTTTACAATTATAATGTAAACTCCTCTTCTTTGTTCCCTCATGCTCCTGGATACTCTTAATGGTTCTTGTTTTATTGGGGAATGAAGAGTAGAGACTGGATTTCACAATGACAAACATATATACAAGGATTCCTGCGGTGGTGTTTATAGATGATATGAGAGAATTCGAGTCCACTTTTTCCCATTAAAGAATTCTCAGAAAACCTGCATGAAGCCGTTTATGTCCAGGGGACTTAGATTGGAATTTCCAGACAAACTTCATATGTATTCCGTGAATTCCAATCAGTCTATCCATATTAAAGAATAAATCTTAGAGTACAAGAATTAAGCTTTTACATTTTTCTTGGAACAAGAGCTAACTTACATTTAAATATAGGTTACACCTTTGTTAATATATAACTTCCTTAGTTGGTAATTCATCCAATATTAAACAAGTTCTTCTAAGACATGATCAATATTAATATTCAAACAATAATTCTGAAAGAAAAGAAACTTAACTACAAACTTCATTTGTTTTTATTATTTATCATAACCATTCCTTATCCATAACCATTCGACATTTTACTGTTGCCTAAACCCAAGAAATCCAAGAAATCTAAAACAAGCACACTAACTAATCACTCATCTCCCTTGTAAATAGTAGGTTTGCCCTACTCTGTTTTTCACAAACAAAGCAAAAGGGGAGAGGTTCTGAAACCTTGTATTCCTCTTCAACTCATCTATATACACATTTAGTCATTAAATGTCACTGTATTATCCAACTCCTACCTTCATGACTACAATGGTTGGGTGCACTAGAAATATTTTCCCCAGTCTTTGACTTTTCAAATGGAATATTTATTTTACTCCCTACCTCTACCACATTCCTCTCTCCATACACATGCAATACACACACACGCACGCACATACACACACACACAGTGTCACTTACTACTAAAGTCTTACTTATTTTCAAATTTAACTTATCTTACTTATATTTCAAATTTTACTTATCCTTGTAGTCTCCCTTTAATGTTATCCTCATGTAAATTTCCTGTATGTCATGAATTAATAAGAAATGGAAATCATGTCTTACATTTCCCTAAGGGTCACTCAAGGCTCAAAAGATTCTCTTATTTTTACTGACTCTTCTACTTGTGCCCAACATTCTTTATTGTACAGTTAGTTGGGTGAAACACAGGTGTTATGTGTAATGTTAAATAATAAAAATACAATGTATTTAAAGGTACCTGAATTTAATCTATAATTTGAAAACTTTGTTAAGAAAATAGTTATTAAACTTTGGATCAGATATTCAAAGCATAGCAAATGCAAAAATGTAATGAACTTTTAAAATTAAAGTTGTTTTTCAGACATTGAAACTATGCTTATGTCAGTTTTCTATCCTTTGAATTAATTTTTTTATAACAGGACTATGCAATTTTCAACACCATAATATGGCTATTGACTGCCTTTAATATAAGAGCTTCCTGTTAGAATAGAGAGAAGGGGAGCAGAATTAAACAGCTCCATGACATCTATACCAAGAAATAGAGAAGAAAATAGTCAATTTTAAGCCAGAACTGAAAGCCTTGTTATAAATTCTCAGAATGAACAAGATGTACTTTCAAATAAGGTGACTACTACTTCAATGTCCTGACACTCTCTGAGTCATGATTTATTACTTTAAGGCTTTTTGTGAAATTTCTGAGCTGATTTCACAGAAGTAGACTTTTTATCTTTTCATTTTGTGACCTTGCAGATCTCTTATAAAAAGGATGTAATTCATAAGCCAAAAATAGAAGAAATTGATAATGAAAATGGGGATGTCTTCACCTACACATGCAAGTCCATAAATTTAAGAAATTTTTCTTGTGTCACATCTGCTACTGTCAATTTAAATAACCCATTTATTTGTATTAACTAGGTTTATATGGCCATAAGTTACTATGATGAAAGTTGGAATAAACTAGTTCACTAAGTACGGTTTTAATCTTTTAAAACATATATAAGAAACTGTTTTTAGAAAAATAATGTCTTCTTGTACATATTTTGCCTGCAAGTATTAAGCCTAATACTTTTTAAATATCATGGAGATGTCCATGCTTGGTATAGCTATAGTTTTCTTTATGTTGTTTATGTTCTCAAACTGTGTGACTAAAAAATGCATTACATAAAGGGAGATCCTAAAATGGTTACCTCCCTAGAGATTTTACCTCTGGTATGGATAAAACTGACATTTGATTTTCCTTTCAGTTTTTTGAACTAGAGTCATTGCTTTGAGACATGTATTTGGAGAATATCAAATGTTGGCAGAAACATGTCTAAAGTACAGGGTGGGATTGCCACTGCTACCCTATTAACTTAATCTGACTGGGACCCCATATATATTCAGTCATCCTATAAACCACTTTACTAACATTAGGATCAAACAAGTAAAGATGTTATTTTCTGTCTTTGTTCACACAATTCTTCTGGGTGATTTTTAAGAAATTGTTCCTAAAGAGGGCATATCAAAAAGTTTTGGGAGGCACCAAAAAATTAAAATCACAATTTGTTACAAGTGACTAACACTTCAGGTGTCTCTAGGTTAATTAGGAGCAGTGGACAATTTCATCACCTAGGATTCATTTAACGATATCTGAAGACGATTTTGGTTGTCGCAACTGGGGAATTTCTACTGGCATTTAGTGGGCAGAAGCCAGGGGTTCTGCTAAACATTCACAAGGCACTAGACTGCCCCCACAACAAGGAATTATCCTGCCCAAATGTCAGTCTTGTGAGGTGGAAAACCCTGATCTAGAGAAATACCTTTCATTCAGAGGGAAATTATCTACCTTCTAGGAGAAGGTAGGCCAATTTTTACATCCGTGTTCACATTCTCAGTACAATTAAAAACATATTCTTATCATTTGTTGATAAGAGTCCTACACATATGAACTTGGTGACAAATGAATGACAACCACAATTACAGATTCTTTTCATATCTTAGGAGTTGTGTATCAGTGTGGAGGCTTTCAGCTGCAAGTAACAGAATTCCTCATTCAAACTGGATTCAGCAATAGAGAAGTTTGGTATTCTACATAACAGGAAGTCTAGTAGTAGTATGGATCCAGAGTTAGTTTATTTAGTCGCACCAAAGACTAACAGTTTTTTTCCTTTCTCTGTGGTCTGTCATCCACAATGTTAAAGGGACTAGTTTCCCTCCAATCATGAAATACATGATTTTTCTCTTGACTCATCCAACTTAGGTCACTTGTCCATGCCTAGACCAAAGATATTTGCTGAAGGAATGTCATGAGTAGGTTGGCAAAGATTAGGAAGGAAACACACCTGGAGCTCGTGTGAAGGGGACAGACTTCCATTGCAAAATTGTGATGTTGGTATGATGAAGTAAGATGGGAATGAATCATCAATTAATTTAACAACAATAGTTAGATATGGCAGAGAGTAGGAAGATAGGATACCTAATAGATGTCTTAAACTTGAAATTTCTATAAATAAGTCTAAATTCCACCCCAACCCAGTCCACTACTTCATCAGAAACCCCACAAGTCACTCCAATCAATATTTCCCATTTTAGTACACACCAACACACATTTCCTTTTCCAGAAAACTAGGAGTAACCTTTGATATTTCAGTAGCCCCAACATTGCACAGCAATGTCTAGGAATACTATTAAATAGATTTACTATTCATCTTCCCATACCTGCCTCTCTCCAAATCTACTAATTTTGTCCTCTTTTAAGCCACCTGATCTCTTGATGGGCTGCAATTCCAGATAGAGAGAACTCCTGGCAAAAGGACTCTGAACTTAGACTGAGCCTGATATACCTGAGGGATGGAATGAAAGGCAGCACTCCTGAAAATAATGAATTTACCACTACAGATCTTAACACAAAGTGGCTCCCTTTTTGTCACTCTAATCTCAGGGGAAACATTAACCCCTCTTAGAAACTTCTCTGAAAATTCAACCTAAAATAACCCTTGCTCCAGAAGATCTCTGTCTCTTAGTTGTCTTATTTCTCAGAGCCTTGTTACTCTCTAAAATTGTCTTTCTTGTTTTACTTGTAAATTGTTCTCTGTCTCACAGGAATAGAAGACACATGAGAGTCTAGATCTTCCGTATTGTGCACACTACTGAATTGACTATCTAGAATAGTGCCAGGATCTGGCAAGTACTCAAATATCTATGGGTTGCATGAATGAATACCAATGACTATTCTGGAATTATTTAGGGGAAACGGTTACCTTTTTAAAACATTTCTGTCACTTCTGTTCCATGTGTCCATCCATTCAGATATACATGAATATTTGGGGAAAGGAAAAGACAGAAGTAATAAAGTACTTATTGTGATTTGTTTTTCAACCCTATGATCTTTAAGTCCTACTCCTCAAAGATTATTTAAAGCTTAAAGATTATTCTCTCACCAGAAACAGTGTTTTCATGACACATCAAGAAAAAAACTTAAGAGCCGTGGATATGGGTATGCCCGGACCTGATCCATGGCCTGGGTGTAGCTCACAGGTGGAGTGCACCTGAGGGGATGGAAGGACAACCCAAATGTGTGTTCTTGACTGACAGATTTAGGAAAACACACAGATTGATCCGAATAGTCAGATCTAAATAGGACAATCAAAGTAGCAAAACTCAAATCTGAAGTTTCTACGAGCCAAATGACTAAAAAGGGATAGTAGTTTCAGAAGAAACTGAAGACTCGGTAGAGATGCAGGAAAAAAAGTGGATATTACAGAGAGTCTGTATCTCTACCCAAATGAGTTTGAAATGAATTTGATAGGTTGCATGTAGAGAAATGATGACTTTCAATTGATTTAGTCCCCCTATCTCTCTGAATGAGCAATTTTCTATCAATGGGTAATTTACTCAATGGGACCAAAGAGTCCTTTTGTGTGGGTTGCAATAGTTATGAGCCAAAATGAGTCTGTTTTTAGGATTACAAGCTATAAATATCTTATAATTCTGAAGTTGTAAAAGGATGTTTTCTCACCATATGTGGAAAATGTTCTGAAGAATAAAATCATTGCATAGGAAATCAATATTATAAATAAAAGCAAATATCTCTGAAGATGAGAGTGATTGAGAGAGATGCCTGATGGACCAAAAGCTAAGTCTATAGTCAAACATTGTACTTTACAACCACATATCTGCCCTCACTTTTTGTTGTTGTTAAATTAAGTTTAGTTACAAGTTGTCACCTCTTATGAGTTTTTATTGTTTAGTATATAACAATATTGCAGCATTAGAATTCTAGTTTGGCGGAGCAGTGGTAAAATATTTCAGTGCTTTCTATATAGTTTATTGTTATTGTCATAATGTTCAGACTGAGAAAAATAGAATTATTGTGTTCTTTTACTAAAAATATGTTTTCTAAAATGGATTTAAGAAGCTTTCATTTATCTTCTCATTCCTGTGAAAATATTTAGGGGGCAATTTATTTATAATCATAGCACTCATTAAGTTATCAAAATATTTTTTTCTTCTTTTATCTGAATGTTTATTTTTAGTTTACTGATATTAATACTTTCATTGGTTCAATAAAACATTTATCTTATAGATCTATATTTTCTCAGAATATATATAATTGCTGATGCCTTTCTAGTTATTTTTAAAGGACATGCCAAGCAAAGGATCAGGTGTTCTGGGACACTGTAATTGTCTGTTCAGATTTCACTTGAAAGTTTTATCGAAGTCAAGTTCTTAGAAATCTCTTTCATAAGGTAAAGATCAAATTGATTTTTCTATATATTTTCAGATGCCATCATTCAATTGCAGTCCATTCATGACTGTTTGTTGTCTGCTTTTGTGTGTTTTTTATGGTGCTGACTCACCTGTTCTGCTGTCTAGAGGAGAAGAACAGATGAAAAAATGTTCATTCACCTAAAGGTCACTATCATGGTACATTTTTTCTGTTCTTGAACAAATATCTTAATGCAAAAAATTATTTTTCATTGAACAGGAAACTGTCTTGATCTCACTTTCATTTGTGACACATAGGCTGGAAAAGTATAGTTAAGAGCCAGACAGTTTCAGAAGTGCTTACTTTGGTCCATGTCTCATTGATACTCAGATACAGGCTAAATGAGCCCCAAACAAGTCTGGTTCTGTAACTTTGAAGTGGTTTGATTATGTCAACATTGAATAAGATATTACACACACTTACTCAGCTAAATTTTTATTTTCTTCATAATAAAGTTTTCAGTACATGTTCCATCAGCTGATAACTTGTTGATATGTGCTGTTTGCAAACAACATTTCAGTCTGATAATACGTTAACATTTTTAAAGTAAAAATTATGAACATTATAATTACCAGGAACCTTGGTTCCAGACATTCTAATGGAAATAGTCTACTATATTGTTACATTGTTGACATTTCCTTTTAGTGACCATTCTAAAATCTTCAAAGATTTTAGCAAGCTGTAGACAGGCTTCTTTTTATTTTAACTCAGAGGTTGGCATATTATGATCCATAAATGCAGCCTATTGCGTGTCTTGGAAATAAAATTTATTGGAATGGATTCATGCCCATTTATCTATGAAAGTTAAGTAAATACAATGGTGGAACTGAGTAACTGTGAAAGAGACTCTATGACCAATGAAGCCCCAAATATTTACTCTTTGTCCCTTGATGTTATTCTTTAAGAAAACCTGAAGCATTTTTTTTTCTTTTTTTTTTTTCGCGGTACGCGAGCCTCTCACTGTTGTGGCCTCTCCCGTTGCGGAGCACAGGCTCCGGACGCGCAGGCTCAGTGGCCACGGCTCACGGGCCCAGCCGCTCCGCGGCATGTGGGATCTTCCCAAACCGGGGCACGAACCTGTGTCCGCTGCATCGGCAGGTGGACTCTCAACCACTGCGCCACCAGGGAAGCCCCTGAAGCATTTTTTTTAAACATCTGTATTGGAGTATAATTGCTTTACAATGGTGTGTTAGTTTCTGCTTTATAACAAAGTGAATCAGCTGTACATATACATATATCCCTATATCTCCTCCCTCTAAGTTACACTCCAGTTCTTTCATATAACTTGTTTCTCATAATTAATTTTAGATGAAATTTAACCTTATTATTTTTTCTCTTCCAAAATATGTTATCAAATTCTACTTTATTTGCCTGCATATCACTGCTTCACCCAGAACCAACTCCAAAATAGTTAAAATAAGATAGTCATATGCATTGGGAATTTTACTTGAAACTCTAACCTATGGTACAGAGTTTGAAACTCATTATAAGATTTATGTTTTTCTTTTCATAGAAGAAGGAAGCTGAATTATATATGTATTAAACAAATAGAATAATGATTTTTTTATTTGATAAATAAAATTGAGACATAATTCACAAATAAACATAATTATTCATGTTGGTTTATGTTGATATATTAATGCAATCTCTAAAAAAAACATACTATTATCAAGATACTATTATTTATTTGTTCTGTACAGAGTTATTTTATGCTAGAATTGTCAAAATGGAGGTCTATGGCAATTAGGTGATAAACAGGGGTTTAGTTTATATACAGCTTCCAAGAAGCAGAACCACTCTGTGGTTATTTCCTCAATTCTTAAGCAGCAAATGGAATAGACATTCTCAGCCATAGGCAGAATGCCCACATTGACTTCCCATGCCTTAAGGTCTATTATTCTGTAAAGAACTAAGTAGAAGTATAGTACTACTATAGCAATATTGCTGACCTGGAGGAATTGTAGAAATGAGGAGGGGGGGGGAATGATTTTAACTACTATTCCCAATTACTTGCCATGATTAACCTGTAAAGAAAGTAGGTGTATCTTGGAGGATACTTGTGGATGTCTGCAAACTTAATTAGGAAGTGATTCAATTGCCACTGAAGTTCCAGAAATGATATATTTAATGGAGTAGGACAATACAACTTTAGCGACTGATGTACAGTTATTGATCTGACAGTTGCTTCTTTTCCTCTATACCTATTTAAAAATATTGCTGGAAGCAATTTGCTTTTACCTAACAGAGTCAACAGTATATTTTTATGGTATTGACTCAGGATTGTTTCTTCTCTCCTTCTCTCTGCCATAAATCAGTCTGAAGAAATCTTAACTGCTTTGACATCCCACAGTGTCACACTATTTCAATATATTGATTATATCATGATGATTAGATCTTTTTTTTTTTTTTTTTGCTGTACACAGGCCTCTCACTTTTTTTGCGGTACGCAGGCCTTTCACTGTTGTGGCCTCTCCCGTTGCAGAGCACAGGCTCCGGACGCGCAGGCTCAGCGGCCATGACTCACAGACCTAGCTGCTCCGTGGCATGTGGGATCTTCCTGGACCGGGGCATGAACCCGTGTCCCCTGCATCACAGGAGGACTCTCAACCACTGTGCCACCAGGTAAGCCCTGATTAGATCTTTTGAATAGGAAGTGGCAAGTAGCTTGGATGCCTTAGCAAGACACTTCTTTGCCTGAAGGTAAGACATAAATTCTATGAATGTTCAGAAGACTGGTACCTCACCAAAGTTTTGAGGAGCTTATTTGTCTAGAGCATATTTACAACAAAGTAAATTAAAAAAAATATTTACATTACATCCTTTACTATTAAGTCCCAGGCCCAATACTTGAAGAGCCTCTGAATATTGAGGAGAACATATGTCATTGTTGAGGTGTTGCTATGACCCATTCACCGAGTAGTCCATAAAACTGCCAGAGCAATGGATCTAGGTCATCCTCCAAGCTGCTCTACCAGAGGCCTTGAGACCTTGAAGACCCAGTAATATTCCTTGTGTCTGTGGCAAGCAAAGATGTTTTATACAGCATCTGGAATGCCACAATTAGACAATAATGTTATCTACCCCTAGGGATTTGGAGCAAAGTCAGGCACTCATTTACAGAAAACTAAATCAATTCTTTATTTGTTAACTGGTCTTGGTACAGACTGAACATCTGACACTAGGCTGTCAAGTGATAATACATTCTGAGTTCCCATTATGGATCAGGTATTATCACTTTAATATTATATTATACTTTATATTATATATAAGCACACACATCTTTCAGGACTTTATTTACTATTTCTGAATGACAGTTTGCTCCTGCACATATGTGTGTATGTGTGTGTGTGTGCACATACATGCATAAGACATCTATCTGGCACAGTTCTGAAAGGCAAAAGTAATTTGCTTGAGCAGGTGCCCCATATACCTGCAATATTTATTCCTCTTGCAACACTTCCTCTCCCTCAATCCATACTTATATTCTCATGAGGAGTTCCCCATGACCAAATAAAGGAGAAGGAAAAAATTCAGGACTGATTTACAGATAGCTCTGTAAAATATGTTGGTGTCATTGGAAGGAAACTATTGTAGTATTATATTCCCAATATGGTATGTTCTGAAAGACATCAATGAAGGAATACCCTCGCTGTAGGAATAAGTTAATTAAGTACATTTACTTGTTTACTTGGTAGCCTTAGAAATTACTAGAAGTATTAATCTTCACTGATTTGTGAGTAGTGATTAATAGTTGATCTGATTTTTGGGAACTTAGAACAAAATTTAAAAATAATGGTGGCAAGGAGATTGGAGCAGAGATGTGAGTGGACCACTAAATAGGCAGAGAGTGTGAAGACATTTATATCTGTGTGGAATTTCATTAAAGGAATTTACTAAAAATTAGGCTGTTAATAATCATATGAACAAGGTGATATATGGATGTCAGTCAGCCTTCTCTTCCCCAGACATCCTTATTTTCTCAAAAGGCTCATGAACAAAATGTCCATGACATAGAAATGAAGAACATACATGGTCTCAACAAAATGATTTTCCCCTGAACAAGATTAATCTACTTACTACTACTGTGGAGAGCCTACCTGCCAATGGCAGAGACCAATGCTAAGCCCTAAATATGACATGATACTATGGAGAGACCAGCTAGCCATGTGCTGGACTGTTGATTACATCTGACCCCTTCCATTACAGCATGAGAGGCAATCAATTCTCCCTTGAGAGAATTACACATGTACTGGATATGTTTTCCTTCTTTGCTCACAATGCTTCTGGCATCATTACCATCCATGGTATTACTGCTTTATTCACCATCGCATGAATAACAATTCTTCAGACCAATTAACCAATTTCATTGGAAACAAAAGTTGTAGTTTGCTTATGCCCATGGAAATCACTGGTCTTAATTTCCATGAACCCCATCACCTACGTACTTACCTAATAAGATTTGATTGGTATCAGTTGTAAGGCAACACCCTGAAAGGATGGAATTCTATTTATAGGTTACAGTCTATGATCTGAATCATTGACCTACATATGGTGATATTTTCCCCATAGTAGGAATACATAGGTCAAGGTGGCAGACATGGCAGTAACTCTTCTCTCTGCTACATCTGTGAACAACAAATAACATTTTGTCTGTATTTCCCAAACTCTGCGTGTTTGAAGGTCCTAATTCCCAAGAGAGAAATGCTTCCACCAGAGTATGTAGCAATTGTTCCGCAGAGTATGAAGTTGAGACTGTCACTCAGCTGTTGTGGACTTCTCATGCCACTGAACCAACAGGTAAAATAAAGGGTTAATGTACTAGGTGGGTTGATTGATTCTAATTGCCAAGTATAAATTCGTGTTTTGCTATACAATCCTAGTGGTGGTAAAAACACAAGAGACCCTCTGGGGCTCCTTTTTGTATTCTCATATCTAATAATGATTCATAGTAGAAGTAAGTAGATTAACCTTGTTCAGGGAAAACTCAATAGTGAGATAAAAACACAAACAATAAAAGAAGGATGACAGACATTTCAGTCACTCCAGAAATGAAGGTTTGGATCATCTCAACAGGTAAAAACCCCAATGATTAGAGATGCTGACTGAGGACGGAGGGAATGTGGAATGGAAAATAAAAGAAGGAAGTTAGAAATATCAACTACAACTATATGACCAGTTATAGAATGAGGCATGAAGAAACTATTTTGTTAGATATATATTTTATATAATTATATGGTTTTTTTTGGTTATTTCATGAGTATAGGCTTGGCTTATTTATGTTAGAGAAGTATTAGGCAAAATTATGACCAAATTAGAAAACTAATTAATATCAGAAATAACAAGAGGGCTTCCCTGGTGGCGCAGTGGTTGAGAATCTGCCTGCTAATGCAGGGGACACGGGTCCGAGCCTTGGTCTGGGAGGATCCCACATGCCGCGGAGCAACTAGGACCGTGAGCCACAACTACTGAGCCTGCGCGTCTAGAGCCTGTGCTCTGCAACAAGAGAGGCCGCGATAGTGAGAGGCCCTCGCACCGCGATGAAGAGTGGCCCTCGCTTGCCGCAACTGGAGAAAGCCCTCGCACAGAAACGGAGACCCAACACAGCAAAAATAAATGAATGAATTAATAAACTCCTACCCCCAACATCTTCTAAAAAAAAAAAAAAGAAATAACAAGAGAGTATATTCATATCTACAAAAGAAAAATAGTTACCTCTTGATAGGTAATAGCATAAAGTTGCTGTTATTTTCCCTATTTGCTAATAATATTCACTAGGAGGCTTCAGCGCTGAGGAGGAGAATGTTTTTAGCATAGTTAATACACACAAGCCTTACAATTTTTGATGGTTTCAATATCATCACTGCTAAAATTTGCCTTAAAAAGGATCTTTAGGGGCTTCCCTGGTGGCGCAGTGGTTGAGAGTCTGCCTGCCGATGCTAGGGGACGTGGGTTCGTGTCCTGCCCCCGTCCGGGAAGATCCCACATGCGGCGGAGCGGCAGGGCCCGTGAGCCATGGCCGCTGAGCCTGCACGTCTGGAGCCTGTGCTCCGCAACAGGAAAGGCCACAACAGTGAGAGGCCCACATACTGCAAGAGTCTATATTTTTATGTCCTGAATTTTTATACAGAGAAAATATATTAATAGTTATATTCATTTTGAATTATTATTATGAGCTGTCATATTGAATTTTACTAGAACTTTGCTACAAATTACAAGGAAGAATATGACTTCCAGCTTTAATAGTTTTTACTTTCTAGAACACACCTTAATGATAAACTTTTAGAAATAGCTTATTTACTATGTCTCCAACAGAGTTTAATATGAAAATTAACATATTTATAAAGATTCAAAATAAATCTTGTGATTTGAAATTATGTAGTTCCATTGTGCACTTGAAGTGTCAGTTGCACAACTTTCTAAAGCTTTGATTTTCAAAGTATGGTAGGCAGACCAGTAGCCTTGACATCACCTGGGAGCTTGTGAGAAATGAATGACCTCATGGCCCATCTTAGACTTACTGAATCAGTCAGCATTTTAACAAGCTCACCAGGCATTTTTGCTGTCTGTTACTGCATAAGAACCACCCCAAAATTGGTTGGAATAATAATGTATTGAAAGCAGAGGCTCAAACAGCTATTTGCACACTGACGTTTAGCATTATCTACAATACCTAAATGGTGAAAAAAAAACAAACCAAATATCATCAAAGGATAAATAAAATGTGTCAAATAGAAAAATAGAATTTTATTCAGCTTCTAAAAGGAATGATATTCTCATATATAATCAACAACATGGATTAACCTTGAAGACATTATAAGTGAAGTAAGCCAAAAACAACAAAAAAAAATATTGCATCATTCCACATATTTGAGGTACCTAGAATTCATAGATAAAGAAAGTAAGATAGTGACTACCAGTGCCTCCGGAGACGGAAGGGAGAGTTATTGTTTAATGGGCACAGAGTTTCAGTTTGGGATGATGAAAATCTGGAAATGGATGGTGGTGATAACTATACACGATGTAAATGTACTTAGTGTCACAGAACTGTACAGTAAAAATGGTTAAAATGGTAAATTTTAGGATATGTATATCTTACTACAGTAAAAAAAGCTACTGAATTCATTCTTAAACTTGCAATATATATTATTATTTTATATTTATGAAGGAAACAAGAGATTCTAGCATCAAAATGAAAAGGCCAAAATGAAAAATTATTCATTAGATTCAGCACTTAAAGAATCCTTTTTAAGTTGGGAAAAAAACCAAAATATTGTAGAATCATAAAAATTATCAAAGTTCATTAATTTCAGCATATTTCTTGTGTTTTGTTCCTGCTGAAAAAGCATGAATGAGTAATATTATTGTGGAATGAAGCCTTCTTGTATTCTGCTGCCAAAGAAAATCCAAAATAAATAGTATGGACTAGGAGAGATGATATCAATGTACAAAACTTTCTGAAACTGGAAGAAAAGTCAGACAACTGTGGTATTAATTTGGTGGGCATGAGGCTGTCAGGATCAGGAGTTTCTAAATATAACCTTCTATCTGTAGTCCTTCTGTGATACAATCCCTTCCTTTTTTGGATAAGCTTATAATTGAAAGGCAACAGGTTATACCCCAAATGACATGATTAACTATACATTTACTTATAAAAGCAATAATGAAATTTCTAACATTATCCTCTTGTTATAAAACTGTTAAACTGCTTTCAATATTAGATGACAAAATTGGTCTTAAGTAGAGTGTCATGTTGGAAGTAATAAGCATATTAAAAGGTTCTTGGGCAATTAGTATTTGAGTTGTTTGATAATATTTGAAGCAATAATTACCTCTTTGATTTCCTAGACTCAAATTCCATAATGAGTTTTCCTTATTTACACTTTAATTTTAATTCCCACTTTTCTGTTGGGTTTGTTTCACAGTGAAAGAGTGCCATCGTTTATCTAGCATCGACTTTGCCCAGGCACTGTGCTAGGCACTTATGTTATGTTCTTTAGTTATATAGATAGTTATTGGATAACAATTATTATAGATAGTAATTGGAAAATCTGGATTTCAGTCTTTATTATCTGACCACTCATAAAACCCATATTCTTTCTGTTATACTATGCTGCCTTTTATGAAATGCTTAATATATTTCAATCATTGTCATAAATACACTTTCAGCAAGTGCTCAACAAAACTTTTCAAAGCCTAGTAAAGGATGTGATTTCTGCTTTTAACATAAAACATTCTAATTATGTAGTTACTGCTTCTGCTCATGTTTATTTTTTACCCATCCTCTCACTGCAGATGTGAGAAATTTTATTGAAAATCATAATAATAAGCACCATTAAGATAATTTGGAAGAAGACATCTAAATATTGTAACTCAAGGTATGAGGATTATTGAGTACTTTAAAACCTTAAATAGCTTAAGGTAAAAATGTCAAAGATCCACGGATCATATGGAATAGGTATTTTATAATAGCTTCATAAATGTTATCTAAAGTATCCATTTCTTTGTGTTTTTTTTTTTTTTTTCCTTCTTGGAAATTATTCTTTTCTGTGATTTCGTAGACTAGGTTTCATGCATGTTAAAGTATGCATACTTGATTAGTTTATTTTTTTCTTTTATTTACTGCTATGTGGGAACAAAATTACTAGAATAGTTTTAATTTTTATATAGTATATCTAGTTGTTTATGAGGAAAATACAGAAAAGTAAAACCTTAGAATGGTGTTAAACTTTTTAATCCAGTTGTTTGAAATCATCTTGCTAAGGCCCTGATAAGCTGCCATTTTCATACTTGCTTAGAACAAACACATTTCTAGGGCATCCTGAACTCCCAAGGTCCATCACATAGAGGACAATAGCACAGTCTGGGAAAATGAGCTTTGTTTTGATAAATGAACGTATCTACAGGGACATATGCAGATAAGCAGGTGTACTTGAAAATTGTTGCACTTGAGAATCTGCTATTTATTGACATTTCCTTCTTGTTTTTCCTGTATTTAAAGGTTTTGTTAGATATGATATAACATCATTATGACCCCACTGATTTTAAATTTATGTTATTTTGGATGAAGATGGAGTTGGCTTTTTCTTCCATCATCTTTCCTTCCTTTCCTTTTCTTTCTTTTCTTTCTTGTTAGTTTTTCCCTCTCTTTACTTTTCTTCCTCTCTTTCTTCATTCTTTCCTTTCCTAACTTTTTCATAGAGTGCATATTGTTTCCTAAATGTTTCAAATTCTTTTATAATTATAATTACCAAGAGATAATTTACATGCCAATTCATATTCTAACAAAACACTTTTTATCTACATTTTACAAACTAAATTTAAAAATTTAAATGTAACAAATATGTGGCTTGCCAAGATTAAATTATTTTTAACCTAAAAATATGAAAACAAATATTCTTAAACATCCTATTATTTAGTTCTTTTAATAATAAAAATTATTGTAAATTGCTTTTCTCTGTCACAATTGAGATTTTCCTGGATTCTAAACTACTGTACTTTTAACTCTTCAGTCATAACTATAATTGTAACTTCTGTTAATATAACTTTTATCAGAATTTCTAATGCTGAAACATTCTTGCATTACATTTTATTATTCAGCAAACATTTTCAAGCATTCAAATAAGGTCATACCAATGTTGTCTTAATTTTCTCTAACTAGAGCCACATGAAGAACAGTAGTGGTAATTTGGCTCAGATTTTGAACTTTAATTTTCATTCCATCTGATAACCTTTTTTTTGTTTTGAAGAAAACACCACAGAACTTTCTTACTCAAGCTCCCTCCATACTGTTGTCCTTACTTTGTCATTCAACCATCAGAAAGTTGCAAAAGAGTCCTCCAGGGATGTGATATAGGGCTTTTGTTAGGCTTCTACTCAGTGTTCTGGTTGAGGAACACTGGCTACTTTTTGCTTTAAAGAAAGTTGAAGGTAGATTTTTTTGAAGTTGATTAATTGATGTAACTGTAAATCAATATTAGACTAATTGTTTCTTTCATCTATCAGTGTCTTGAAAGCGGCTTGTCTCTTTGAGTTCATTGAATTTGTTTCCTGTCCATACAGTGGTCTTTTACTTTATGCCAAGTACTGTTTTAAGTACTAAGTAATCACACCACGTGTGAGATCGTTAAATGCAGTACATTCTCAGATGAAGAAACTCAGGATTATGCAGCTATTGTACTAATCCAAGGTCTCACAGCAAGTAAGAGCTAGAGATGCTATCTGAATCCAAGTCTAACTCTAAAGCCTGTTACCCACCTTCTGTTATATACTTTAATAATTATTTATGAAAAGAAAATTTAGTTTTAATATATTCAATTAAATTAACTCTCTACTTTTTTGTAATATTGTATTAATAGATACCTATATAGATGTACATACATGCACATGTACATACATACACACCTATATGTATAAAGTTTTCTGAAATGTTGAGTAACAAAAGAAAAAAACTCAGGTCATTTTACTTAAAGTGCAGACTGTTGCTTGCTGCTAGCAATGATTATTGTAGAATATTAAATCATAATTCATTCAACTTGAATTATCCCTATAATGATAGAGTTGCTGAAGGAAAGTCCATTGCATTTCCTAGAGCCCACAAGAAAATATTCACATGACTGACTCAGTTGTAATCAAGCAGCAATTTATCCATTAAATCCTTTTACATGGTCAGGATCTTGTAATTGCATCTTTTCTCCTGCAAGATATTTTTATCGAGACTATACATGTACTTCTAGAAGTTATACAGGAAGATTCCGGAAAATTCAATCAATGGTATATTAGCATTGTGACTATGACTGAAGCAATTATTCAGTTGACTGTGGAATGATTTGTTCTTCATATATTTAATTGTAACAGCAATGATAAAAGCTAACATTTGTGGAGGGCTTTCTATGTTCCAGGCACTTTCTCAGAGCTTTTTCTTGGAAGAGCTCAAGTAAAAAAATTGATTAGCTCAACCTTCTTGGTAAGTATTCTTATCTTCTGTTTTACAGAGAAGTTAGTGAGTAAACCAAAGTCTCACAGATGGAAAGAAGAGAAATTTTGTATACACATGGATAGATAAAACCAAAATGAATCTATTCCTAGCAGTTTAAAAAAACACTATTTTCATGACACTATTTCAGTTTCATTTATTTCATTCATCCCTTTAATAAATAAAATATTATTGCTAGATGCTAGAAAACTAGGTACTAAGGACACATAAACAAAATGGAAAGAAAATTGCTGCTCTCATGAACTTAATATTCTGAGAATAGAAATAGACACTATAAAAATAAGTATATAGTATGTCAGGTGGTGATAAATGCTATGAAGAAACCAGTGTTGAGTAAAAATATAAGAAAATACAATTGAAGGTTGTCTTTCATGTAAGAAGGTCAGGAAAGGAAGTGAGGGAGGTGCTCTGTAACAAGGTGAGTGGAGCCAAGAACTGAAGGAGGTGAGAGGCCATGGAGAGGTCTAGAGAATAAATAATACACACAGGAGAGCAGAGGTCATCCAGTCCTGAAGTGGGATCATAGTTTACATATTTGAAGAGTAGCAAGGAGGCCTGCAAAGGAAGAGGAGTTGGTAAGAGACTACCTAAGTCAGGATTGAGTCAGTGGCCATCTGTGTGGATGCATAGGCCATCAAATCAGTAGGTCATTAAGACTGAATTTTACTCTGAATGGCATGTAAGGCCCAGGATCACTTTGATCAGATGAATGTTTTACTTGACTTTTGTTTTAACTAAATTACTCTGTTTTGTGGAGAATGGAGTGTAGAGGAGCAACGGTGTAAACAGGTATAAGTTAGGTTATTTCACTAGTCCAGGCAAGCAATAACAATGGGCTTGGCCCAAGGTGATATTAGAGGAGGTAGGTAGAAATTTACAGGTGTAAACTTCCCTCTTAACATTGATTTTGCTGCATTCCAGAAGTTTTAGTATATTGTGTTTCTGTTTTCATTTGTCTCCAGATTTTTAAAATTTCTGTTTTGATTTCATCTTGAACCCATTTGTTGTTTGAGAATATGTTGTGTAATTTCCATTTATTGTTTTTTTTTTAAATATAAATTTATTTATTTTTGGCTGCATTTGGACGTCATTGCTTCATGCAGGTTTTCTCTAGTTGCGGCGAGCAGGGGCTACTCTTCATTGTGGTGCGTGGGCTTCTCATTGCGGTGGCTTCTCTTGTTGCGGAGCACTGGCTCTAGCCACGCGGGCTTCAGTAGTTGTGTCACACAGGCTCAGTAGTTGTGGTATGTGGGCTCTAGAGCACAGGCTTAGTAGTTGTGGCGCACAGGCTTAGTTGCTCCACGGCATGTGGGATCTTCCCAGACCGGGGCTCAAACCCATGTCCCCTGCATAGGCAGGCAGATTGTTAACCACTGCACCACCAGAGAAGCCCAACTTCCATTTATTGTTAATTTTCCAGTTTTCCTCCTGTTATTGATTTCTAGTTTTACACTATTGTTGTCAGAAAAAAAAATACTTGCTATGATTTCAATCGTTCTAGATTTGTTAAGACTTTAATGGCTTAATACATGATTTATTCTACAGAATGCACCACATGTGCTTGAGAAGAATGTATATTCTGCTACTATTGGGTATAATGTTCTGTTTAAGTCTGTTAGGACAATTTGCTTTAAAGTGCGGTTCAAGTCCAATGCTTCCTTGTTGATTGTCTCTGGATATTCTATCCATTGTTGAAAGGAAGGTATTGAAGTTTCCTACTATTACTGTATAGTTGTCTACTTCTCACTTCAGATTTTAGTATTTGCATAGTACATTTAGGTGCTCCACTATTGAGTGTGTATATATTTATGATTGTTATATCTTCTTGATAAATTGACCCCTTTATAATTATATAATGACCTTCTTTGTCACCCTTATGGTTTTTGACTTAAAATCTATTTTGTGTGTTATAAATGTAGCCACCTCTGCTCTCTTTTGTTTTCCATTTGCATGGAATATGTTTCCTTCCCTTCACTTACTGTTTATATGTGTCCTTAAAGCTGAAGTGATTCTCTTGTATGTAGCATATAGTTGGGGTTTATTTTTACATCCATTCCATCACTTTGTGTCTTGACTGGAGAATTTAATATATTTACAATTAAGGTAATTATTGATAGATTAAGACTTACTATTGCCATTTTTTAAATTGTTGTCTGGTTGTATTATGTTCCCTTTCTTCCTCTTTTGCTGCCTTTCTTTGTGATTTGATGATTTTCTCTAGTGATACGTTTTGTTTCCTTTCTTTTTACCTTTTTTGTGTTTATTATAAGTTTTGCTTTGTGGTTACCATGAGGCTTACATAAAACACCTTATGGCTATAATAATCTGCTTTAAGCTGGTAGCAACTTAACTTCAATTGCATTAAAAAACTCTACTCTTTTACTACCTGTCTCACATTTTATGTCACAATTTACATTTTTTTCATATTGTTGTATTATAAACAAAGTATTGTAACTATAGTTATTTTTAATATGATTGCCTTTTAACCTTTATACTAGAGTTAAAAGTGATTTATGCAACACCTTAACATTACTAAAGTGTTCTGAATTTGACTATATACTTACCTTTACCAGTGAATTTTATACTTTAGTATGTTCTCATGTTACTAATTAGCATACTTTCATTTCAGCTTGGGGAACTCCCTTTAGTATTTCCTGTAAGGCAGGCCTAGTGGAGTTGAACCCCCTCAACTTTAATTTGGAAAGTCTTCATCTCTCCTTCATATCTGAAGGACAGCTTTGTTAGGTTAAAGCACTCTTTGTTGGTATTTTTTTCTTTCAGCACTTTGAATGTATCATCGTACTCTCTCTTGGCTTCCAAGGTCTTTGCTGAGAATTCTACTGACAGTCTTATGGGTATTCCCTCTTGTGTGAAAAGGTGCCTTTTTCTCGCAAATTTCAAAATTATCTCTTTTCCTTGATTTTCAACAGTTTAATTGTAATGTATTTCAGTGAAGTCCTCTGGATTAAAGCTGTTTGGAGACTTTTGAGCTTTATGTACCTGGTCGTCAATATTCAGTGAGTTTAAATGAGAAAGTATAGACAATAAGTACACAGCACATTGTTTAAAGACTGTATCAAGGCATATTTTCCATATCATAAAATAGACAATAATTTTGAGTTTTGTTGTAAATGGAAACACCGAATTGGAGAGGTAACTGGAATAGAATATGAAAGGAAGAGAAGTTTTAAAAATTAATTTATGTTTACTATAAGCTATTTCAGTATGTATATATGATGATGGGAATGATCCAAGTCATGTATACAGAAACAAACAAACAAAAGTGCCAGTCTGGTATGAGCTTGAGAGGGTAGTATCCAGGCAGAAGTTGAGAGGTTAACCTTACCTAGAAGGAAGGACAATACATCCCTTAAAACAGGAAAAAAAAAGCATATGTATGTAGAGATACAGGTAAGTTGATAGATTTGATGGTGGAACTTCTGTAAAATCTCTAATGATTGGTCCCATTTTCTCAGTGAAGTCAGAGGAAAGATCATTAACTAAGAGTATGTATGTCTGTGTGTGGATGGGGAAGGGTATCTGGAAATTTTACTAGAATGGAAAAGATATGAAATAGACCCTGGGAGATTGAACTGACTAATAAAATGATTATTGGGCAGCACTAAGGGCCCATCTGAAGTTAAAAGTCAAAAATTTAAAATAAGGTTAATCATCAAAGTTGGACATTCTCTTTAATCATAATTGGAGGTACAGATATAGGTTCAGAGTAGGACATGAATTGGGTTTAACCAGGTGTTAATCCAGGTATGGCTTTGCCCAGGGAGTACTCCAGAGTGGGGAAGGATCACTGAAACTGAGAATGTCTCTTAAGGAATGATTATCATGAAGTACAATGGAATATAAGCTGAGTAAGAGAGGATGGAGATCCTGAAGCAGAGAAGGAACAATGAAAAATTAAAGCTTAGCGGTCAATAGCTTAGAAGTACTGATGAGGTAAAATCATTTTAAACAGGTGTTTTATATATGGTAAAAGGTTACTTGTTGGCTTTTAGTTCAACCTTAGAAAATATGCCTTCCAGTTACCTAGAGAATTTCTTTTTTCTAATGTATGTAAATCAAATTGATTTCAGTGATTGCTCTTAAATACTGATTTTTGCCTGCAGCATAAATCCTATTTCTATGTGATTTTTTAGTGAATAGGGATACTTAGGTTGTATGTGAGGACCCAGTAATTTTTAAAATTAGGTAACATGGAACTTATTGTAATTATTTGCAATAGTGTGGAGTAGTATATTCAAAATTTATGCGGCAGAAACTTTTAGCTTGAATGAATTAGAGCTTTTGGTTTTGAAAACCTGTCTGTTTCTTAATATAATCAGATATGTGAGTCTCTATAAACTTTCTTTGCTTTCAAAGGCAAACATAACTAATAATTTCTCTAAAGGTCTCGAATCATTCCAACATCTGTTCTTGGTTTACTATAAAAACCATGTCTCTGATCTCATGTGTTGAACTACTGTATGTTTGCCACTGTCTATTTCCTGTGAAAAAATACATTGAACAATAATAGCTTTTGTTCCTAACGCTCCAACCACTAAAACAGCTGAACAAATAATATCCATGCTTTCATTTGGAATAATTTATTCCATGTACATGTTTATGCAGAGTCATTTGGCTTATTGGATGTTTCATCATTTAAAAATCAAATCTCAGAATTTTAGACTACTGAAAACTCTTGTCTAATAGTTTCCTCATGCTTATAGTAATTCTCTTAACAGCATTTCCTTCCTAATTCATCATCTTATTTTGTGTATAGTTTGGTTTTTATGAGTAGAAGTGGTTAAAAATCCCCTTTATTAACAAAGTTAGTGAAAATTTCCATTCAAGGCCACACATTTTGCAAATAACATTAAAAGATTAAATAATTTTGCATTTTAACCTTAAAAAGAACTCTATTTGCTCTTTTGTTACCTAAAGAAAGAATAACTATAGATTTGTAATGATATAAATTTTAATACATTTGTCTTAGCTCAACACACTCCAGATGACTTAATGATAGGCTGAGCAACACAGAGCAAGCCTAACTTCCATTCCACTAAGTATCTTATTACAGAAACATTACTAGCCCAGACATGGAATAAGTCATGCACTGATTAAATAAGACAAATAAAAACACCATTTAAAAGGAAGGAAAATAAGTTACTTAAAAATCAGTCTTAAATCATTGGCAGTGGCAACAGTTTGGAATTTCTTTTTTTAAGCATACAAAACTCTTCTATTTTTAAACATTTAGGAATTATAGTTTTGAATTTGGTCACCACCACATCCCATTGAAAACCAAAAACTGCAGTCATTCAACTATCCAGTTGACCCACTGTCTAATAACAGACTATCTAGAAAGCTCAGGGCATCTGTTTTCAATTTAAATTCGGACCTTACAACCTATGAGTAAAGTGATATGAGTAAAGTGATAAAACTGTGAGTAAACTGTCAACTTTAAGGTTTGAATTTGTATACCAGCACTTGAGAGGTTAACACTTCATCACAATTCAGCTACTTTAAGGAATAACCTGTTTCTTGGTAGTAGTATATCTTCATTCAGGAAATAATGAAATTATGGCTGCATGAGTTTGCTAGCATTGCTGTAACAAAGTGTCACAAACTGAGTGGTTCAGAACAACACAAATTTATTATCTCACAGTACCGGGGACCAAAAGTCTAAAAGTCAAGGTGTTGACTGGGCCATCCTCCATCTGGAGGCAGTAGGGAAGAATCTGTTCTAGGCCTCTCTCCTAACTTCTGGTAGTTATCTGGATTGTGACAACATAATTTCAATTTTCACATGACGTTCTCCTTTTGTGCATATCTCTCACTGTATCCAAAAGTTTCCCTTTTTATAATAACACCAGTCATATTAGATTAGGGCTCACCTTAATGACCTCATTTTAACTTAATTACCTCTGTAAAGACTCTCCAAAAAAAGTCACATAATGAGGTACTAGGATTTAGGACTCTAACATATCTTTTTCGGGGGACATAATTTAATGCATAAAAATGGCTTTTTATTTTGGCAGCTAGTTTTGTCATAGGTGTGACCTATATACACTTTACAACTCAATTGTTTTCTCAATAATGTTACACTCAAAACTTTATATGCTATATATTTATGATTAGTAATTTAATACTCTAATCATTGTTACTTAAAATCATATACAAAAGTATTACAATTATAATATGTTTTTGAGAAATAATTTAGTATCTATTTCACAAATCTAGATCAGCTTACCTTTGGAGTTCTCACTGGATATCTCACTCTTCCTTCATCCTTGAGATATAGACAGAATGTTTCCTTCAACTTACCATGAATCTCTGTTTGCGCCCACTATTCTTCCTTAGTGGTGAGCATGGCTCCAGTTATTTCTGGCAGCATGACATCAAAACTCTTGTAACTCCATACAGGCAATTTCTGACGGCTTCTCTATTAGTGCACAGTTAGTTTAATTTTCTTTATGACTTGTCAAAAGACTACATAAGAAAGGATCTCAGATATTCAACGTAGATTCATAATGTCACTTTGTCTCCTTCCCACTAGTTTTGCTACAATCAGAAGTTGATTTTATAGATGCATTACTACCTCATTGCAAGATAATCATTTACAACAAAGAGGACTAATTTATAGATTGTATTCAATTAATTTTAAAATGTTTACTTGTTACCAATTTCTTTGAAATCCATCTAATTGTTAATTTCATTCAGGCACAGCTTCCTGCTAATCAATGGTTTCCTTTTTATGTTCTTTTTTCAAGAACAAATCTTTGGAGAAAAAACCCGAAAAGAACTAAGTAGGATTTAAGACCTCAAGTCTGCAGTAAGATAGTTTCTATATTTATAGAGTTGGGTAGTTGCAAGAATTTCTAAGACATTCTGACTTTGTGTCAAAGTCTGACATTGTGTGAAAGCTCCTCATATTATAAACACAAATGGAATATACTGCATGTTACATTTTCTGAACCACACTAAAGACTAAACTAATGGTAACTACACTTATGTTGTACAAATTGTGTTGGGTTTGTTTACGTGCTTTATACTTACTTTGTTTGTTTGTTTTTTTGCGGTATGGGGGCCTCTCTCTGTTGTGGCCTCTCCCGTTGTGGAGGCTCCAGACGTGCAGGCAGGCTCAGCGGCCATGGCTCACGGGCGTAGCCATTCCGCGGCATGTGGGATTTTCCCGGACCGGGGCACGAACCCGTGTCCCCTGCATCACAGGAGGACTCTCAACCACTGCGCCACCAGGGAAGCCCTGTACTTACTTTTAATTCTTATCAACTAACAGGTAGAAATTTGAATCCTAATTTTACAGATGAAGAGACATGGACCTGATGTCATTAAATATTTGTTGAAGGAATACATAGGTAAGAAATGGGGAGAACAGATTTTGAAGCCAGATCTGCTCACTCTGACCAATTCACATGCTGCCTTGAAAGTAGAACTTTCCAACAGTTGGACCTGCTTAGTAGTATAAAATTCTGCCTCAGGATGTAGTAATTCCTATGTTCCAGATTCACTAGAAACACAAAACAAAACAAAATAGAATAAACCAAAAAATATATATAATAAGGACTCTTGTGGTCTTCTGTTGGAGATATCATGATGCTGTACAATGCAAGAGAATGAAATTTTAAAATTTTGGCTACTGCACTTGGATATTTACTTTTCTTTTTCATCCTATTTATTTCTATTTTATTCTGGTCTAGCCTATCTAATTTTTTAAAAGTTCTGGTCACAATTCATTAAATGTGTTTCAAAAATCACTAATGGGTGAAAAGTTTGAAAATCATGCAATTAAGTGATATTTCCCTCTGAGAACCTTTGATTTTTGTGACACACACATGGATACACATACACACATTTTTTGTACTTTTGGACTGGGAACACTGATGCTCACCTGGTAATCCATTAGCCAGTGTTGCATGTTTGCTATTGTGTCTCCTTATTTCTGCATCTTAATTCAAAATGGTCTGGGGTGATGAGGTTAGATCTGTTTCCCTGGTATGCAAGCTCCCTTTCATGGGCATGGGAAATTCCAAGGTCTAGCTAGAGTCTTCAGAAGCATATGACGGGGGAACTGAATTCAGTTTCTCTAATTTCCTGTCTTATACATAGTTAATTCATTCATTCATTAAATATTCATTGAACACTTAGTACATGCAAGGTGCTGTGTTAGGCACTGAAATTTCATCAGAAAATTAATGCAGACATGAACTCTTCTCTCACTGAGATTATAATCTAGGTTTATAATCTTTCACACATAATCACACAAAGATATAGAATTGCAACTTTTTGTGACATACTTCAAAGAGATTCTCTTGCTTAGAAAATCCCTCTTCCTATTGCTTTACCCCCTATCCCCCTCCTTCCCCAGTAAATATAGGGAATAAAACAATGTTTAGTAGGTAAATCTAGAAATGTCACCAAAAGTAGCTCTCTGAAAAAAATGTGCCCTACCCCCTGCCTCAGCCCTGTCACATACAAATAGCATATTATACTGTCATTGGGGGAGGAGGGTGAAGAAGGAAAGAAAGAAGGAAAGGTAACTGCCTGTCTCAATTCCTGACAATTGATTTCCAAATGCAGATTTGGAATACAGTTCATTTGAATTTGAAGGTTTCCTGCAAAGCAGTTTTGCAAAGCGTAATAACAGCGACCAAATTTTCAGCAAATTTGATTTATTTCATACATTGATTTTGTCATAAAAAGCCAGACATCTGCAGCTTTACTTTTCCTGAGGCAGGTAGAGTGATGTAGATTCACAGGACAAAACAGATTTGCTACTTTTTTCTTTTCTTTGAACTGATTATTCCCTATTAAAATAGATTCTCCTCTGAGTTTCAGTCAGCCTTCCAGTCAGGGATGGTTTTCCTGAACAGTATTGGCAGGAAGTTCTGACTCTGATTTGGATTTTGAGATTTAGTGTCAGGTTGAGTTAAGGAGTTGATTAAATTATTTCATTTCATTTCTAAGGTACCATTTTTAAATGTCAAATCATTGTTAGATGCTAAACCTTTCATTGTATTTTAAAAGTGTATTTCAGCTTACTTTTAAAGAAAAAAATACTCCCCAAAATATTGGATCAATAGAGCCTAAATGATGGACATTTATGCAGTTACATTCAGTTGTCTAAAAAATGAAACCTACATTATAGCTGTTGTTTGAAATCTTCCAACCTTCATATGTGGTTACTAGTATCCTTCTCAGTGAGTGCCATACATAGCCCTCTAGTAATTCTGATTTCCACTGGTAAATTCTCAGAAAGAATCCTTATAATGAACAACGCATTTAGTCTTAGAGGCATAGATATTTCTTTTAAGTTAAAAATTAGACAAACAATCACATTTAATAAATTACTCTCTATACAACACCTAGCCTAAACTTACATATAATTTAATGTAAATGTTATGTTATGTTAATGTATTTCTAATTGGGCAATAGTTTGGTTACATGGTTTCTTTTTTTTCATCAAATGTCTTTCAAATGATAGATGACAAAATAGAAGACTGAGTAAGGGCTAAAGTAATATATTTGATTAAACATTTGCATAAGAATAATATAGAAGCACCAACTGCAAACAGATGAAGCATTATATTGGACTGTGCATAACAAGAGTATATAATATTAAACTATGTATCAGTTCTTCTTCGCTTAGTGTTAATCTTATATGAACATAATATAGGGTAAGGTTTTAGAGCTAAAAGCTTAGGCTTTGGGGATAACCAGACTCTGTTTTCTCACATTAGTTACATGCCCTTGGGCACATTATTCAACTTCTCTAAGCCCAGATCTCTCCACTTACAAAATCTAGATAATATGGCAAGAATTGAAAATGGCACTAAATTAAATAATTTATTTAGGGTGCCTTGTAGTAATCAACAAATAGTAGTTCTTTTCCACGCTTCCCTAGATCATTCACAATTCACTTCTCAATTTAATCCAAATATAGAGGGCCTGGAAAAGCATTTTCAGTAGTACTAATTATCACTGCCCATCCTTCAAGTTCTATGAGTTGTGAAAATAGAATTGTTTTCCAATTTTTATTTTTGCTAGTACTTGTACCCAGAGAGCTCTAAATATCTAATAGGTGTCTTATTCTTGAAGCCACCTCCATCTCCCCAGTGCCCAGTGCTACCCAGCACCCTCCAGGAATTTTGCTTGAGCATTGCTTGAGCTTGCATTTCAGCAAGTTCTTATAACATTTTTCTGACTGCCCTGCTTCCTTTGGCTTTAGCTTGCTCTCCAAATCTTGTTAGGTATTTTTCTGTCATCAATTCTCTTCGTAAGTCTAGCTCAGTGGACCTATTTTATATCAAGTAATGTTTAAACACTAGTAGAGTGATTGTGTTATAAGATTCATTAATCTTACCATTTGATATTAATAAATGCCTCTAGGGTATTAGTTTTTGTTTGGTAGGGTTTTTTTCCTTGAAAGAGTTAGCACCATCCCGGATTTGGGTATCTGTAGAGTCTAGCTTGAGTATCCAGTGGTGG
This sequence comes from Tursiops truncatus, assembly GCF_011762595.2. NCBI lineage: Eukaryota > Metazoa > Chordata > Mammalia > Artiodactyla > Delphinidae > Tursiops > Tursiops truncatus. The sequence goes on from NC_047050.1 coordinate 20,720,977, forward strand.
TGAAGAAAGAAAATTGGACACTAAAGATTTTGGTGCATTGGATGCACTGTTTATTGAAAATCCTTTAAAAATCTAAGTGACATTCCCGGTAGGTCAAACACTTAATTAGCAAAGAGAATTGATTGATATTACTTTTGTAAAGTGATAGTTTGGCACAGAGAATAAGAAATCATTGACCCTCATCATATTTTCAATATCTAAGTTACTTGCTTGTCTTCCTGATTTTCTTCATCCAACAGGGCCTCATTCATATTTCCTGCTGAGATTGCAAAATTTGTTTACTGTATTTACTCTCTTACTATTTAAAAAATGTCAAATTGTGGAAGGTTTTATTATATGTTCTTTTCAACAATTATGCTAGGGATCACAATAACCTCCATGTACGTAATTACATTGTTTAAGGCAAAGTAAACTATTTTACAATTATAGACATAGAAGACACAGTAAATGTTTTAAATTGCAGAAATATTCATGAACCAAAATCCAGTAATCTAATTTCTGAAATTTTTATTTTAGGGAAACACTAAAAATTAATAAATATTTCATTCAAAATTTATTGCAGCATTATTTTTACTGATGACAAGTTGAAACCAATCAAGATGATGCATGCATATAAAATTGGAGAAAATAATAGAAAAATTTTAAAAGTCTGATTTTTCTGTGTGGTTATATTTTCTTTTTCGTTCTCTATTATATTTGATATTATCCAATTTTTTTTTAAGGTAAAGCTTGTGTGTGTGTGTGTTTGTGTATGTGTGTGTGCTAGAGAGAGAGAGGCTCCTACATCAATTTTTCTGGAAATCAATACTTACTTCCAACACAAATTCAACAGTGCCATCATTTATATATATGGTAACTAAAATTTAGTTCTAAAAATAAGCCCTGATATTTAAATGTTTATCTTTGTTAAGTTTTATTTTAAAATACCAGACATCTCTGAAAATAGTGAAGGTTAGAACTGACCAAAATGATTAAGTAAGTTTAAATTTGTCCTCAAGATAGAATTCAGCAAATATACCCTCAAAGTAATGGAATACACTTGACTCTCCTCAGGACTGATTACGTCTTCATCATGTACCTACACAATGTAAACATTATGGAGACTGTAATGATATAAAATGTCCAAGCATTCCACAACAATAACAAAGCAACTGATACGTTACTTTTCTATAAAATCTTAAATTGTCATAACAATATTAATACCTATGAAATTTGAATAGAAAGGTAAAATTTACTAAAACTGCAGTTGTCTCCTTTTACCAGCAGATCATTACTATCTACTACTACTACTATCTACTACTATTACTATAGTAAAGTAATAACTTTCGTTAAAAAATGCATTTTATTTTCCTTGGCTGTTGTTTGAAATAAGCCTTACTGAAATTCTGTGCAATTATATTCCTTGCCACACTGAGGTATATACATTTTTGAGGCAGTTAACAAAATTGAGAAATTGAACCCAAGGTTTTGCATATTCACTACTTAATGGGAAAATTTTGTCATTTTTGAATTCAGTTGGATATAAGCAAATCCAACTCCTTATTTGTACCACTGAGACTCTTACAAAATAAATATCATTACAGTAAAATTAAAAGAAAAAAACACAATCTTGTGCTCACTGGACATTTGCTGTTTATGAATATTACTTTAAATGAGTGGGCCATTATCTGCAACATTAATTATTTCAATGCTGAGATTTTCTTCATGAATTACATGTTTGTAATAGAATATCACTGAGAGAGCATCAATCTTTCTTTTTTTCCTTTTTTACAAATGAAAACCATAATCTGTACAGAGACCAGATTCTACCCAAAGCGCAAAATCCCGCTTTACATTCAGAACATATAATTGAAATGAGATGGTATATGGATTAGTATTAACAATGGATAGCAGAAGTTCATAAGTTAGCAATAATTATGTTTCCTTTGGATGATTTTAAGGCATGGTTTGATAATGCAAAGTTAGAAAAGAAAATCTCATTCAACTAACTATAAGCTCTTTTGTAAACTCAGAGAGCCCAAATTTTGAAAATTGCCCTAGAATGCCCTATTTTTCTTACCAGTGTAATGGATAAATCAGTATATTACCTAAATCATTGAGAACTTGGTATTTGCTGATTGCTTTATATATATATATATCACCTAACCTTCCCAATAATAATATGCATGGTGACTATAACCTCAGCTGACATATAAGGAGCTGAAGCTTTGAGGCAATACATAACATATTCAAGATCACTCTGTTAATAAATGATAGCACCAGTCAGATTGGATTCCAGTTATATCTGACTCCAGAACCAATGCTTTGTGTGATAATGTTGTTGTACAGCAGAACAATATATATCTAGGAGTCTAAACATGCAAAATAGCTCAACAATAGATTAATTCAGAAGCTGAGTTTTAAATGACTAATCAATATTTTAAGAAACATACCATTGTAATGTACAAATAATAAATAGTGTATCATGAAGGCATGACACACGTGATGCAGATCAAGGAGATGGTGGTGTTGAACAAGTACAAACTACAAGATGGAGAAGACAAGGGTTGCACTGCAAATGGCAGATTAAAATACATTTACTGATTGTTATTTTGAGTTGTGAAAAATCTCAAATATAATAGAAGGAATTAATAGCATGAAGGATATTTACTACTGAGCAGAAGACACTGTGGATTTGCAGACTGAGGGGACAATTTGCAAAGGAACAATATCACAAGGCACTCAAATAACTCCAATGGACAATTTCAGGAGAGCTTTGACATCTTTATTTTCCTCATAATAAGTCACTTTAATATACTCCTATCTGGTGGTCAAAAAGATTCTCAGACATTAAAAATGACTCACTTTTTTATGATTATAAAACCTTTTCTGACATTTTTAAGGAGATGAGAATGAGTTGCAAACTGATTTTCTGTGACAGAATCTACAAGTAAAGTGCGCTGATTAAATTTAAATAATATATAAGTTTTAAAAACTTATATTTTCCTATTTCCTATTTTGATTGATATAATATGCTTTCTGAAGTCATCAAATATTTTATAAAATATTTAGAGACTTTTAAATATTTTATACATTATATATTTACATTAAATATATATTTCATATTTAGTTTAAATCAAATGTGTTTAGTTTTTTACCATACCTAATGGTCCAGTATGCTAAAATGCCTTTTCCTTTTTGATATTACAGTATTCAAACATAAATATTATTAATCCAGAACAGGTCAGTGCCTAGCCAATCCAGAGACATGGTCTACAGTGCATCTTTCTGCCATCAGTCAGTGATGGTTATTCGTAAAAAAGAGTTCTGTTTTCTAGCCTTTTTTTGCCTACCTGAGACAAAGTGTGCAGCAGAGGGCTGCACATAAACCAGGCTAAATCAGAAGTGTTTGATTCATTTAGTTTCCCTACTGATCAGCTTTACACTTAAGTGACTAGGTAAGAAGACCACATCCATTCAAAGAAGGCTGTCTCTTGGTGATGGTGGTAGTCAATCTAACATTGGAAGACAACAAGCAGGAGATGGAAATAAGTTTTGTTTTTTTTAGGGTGGAGATTACAGGTAACATATTTTTTTCTTTTCATAATGTTTTCTTTCATATTAGTATTACATTGTTTTTGTAATTAAGATTCAATGTACTCTGCATCCCTGCCATCTCACTGCCAGATCCCTTGCAAGCTCCCAGCATCTGTTTTATTCTGAATCCGTTGTTAACCTTGAAACTCAAGATCTCTGCAAGCAGGGCTCTTTTATGCCAAAGACCATTCACTCTACATTGCTCATATTTGAAAAGCACCAATAAGATTTGACTGACCAAGAATATCTCTTCCAGCTCTTTCAATTTCTAAGGCTGATTCAAATAGTATTTCCTGGGAGAATTACACATCAATCAACACATATTTAGTACACATTCTAAGCAAGACCTATGTAAATATTGTAACTCGTTAACAGTATCACAGTCTATAAATTAGGCAGCTATTGCAAGATAAGGGCAAGGCCAGGAGGTAATGGGGCATAGGACATTAATCAGAAATATAAGCCCTACATGAGAATAGGACAGGCCAAGTTGTTCAGGATGGAGTGGAGTTCTGAGTAATGTGGATAACTGTTGGACAACTGTGGAGGAAAACAAAGAAAAGTTTGCCTGTGATACTAGGTTGACAATAATAACAGCTGCATTACATGGAGTTTCAGCTATAAGCTGAATCTGCTTCTGCCAGGCACATTATTTTATAAACATTATTTGTAATTTTCACAAGTAAGGATACATATCTTCATTTTATAGATAAGGACACCAAGATGTAGAGACTGTAAGTGTTACTTAAAGCCACACAGCTAATAAATGGTTCAGCCAGGATCTGTCTGAGTGCCCCCACTTGCTGGTACTTATTATTCATTTGTTCATTACCATAAGTTGAAATTTTCATGGAGATTTTCTTCGTAGGTGATTTTTTTTTTTTATTCCTTTAGGTAATGTTTAGGTCACGCCTCTATCTACAGGCCCTAGTGCTTCCAACCCTGGAAAATCAGTTAAGCTCTGAAGTCATAATTCCTATGATAAAGCATTTCATTGCTCATCACTTACCCCTGCCTCATTATTTTTCCATTATATCCAAGAGGGAAATTCAACTAACAAATACGATCCAAATTACTGAAACCCCATGCCCTGAATATATGCATTTACTCTTTTATTGTGAAGTTGAGATAATTCATTTTCTAATTCCATCCTTTCCATGTTCCATTTCACACATCCATGTGTTCCTTATGATATTTTTAAAGTATAAGGAGAATAAAAAGAATGAAACATTGGAGGGAAAAAAAGTAACATGCTATTCCTCCTTAGTGTGTATTGTCCTTTTTTTCTTTCCTTTCTCTTGTCTCATATGAATGGCTTTATTGGGAAAATCTCAACACAGACTTTCCCTTCTTTCTTTCATTTTATCATGTTTCTTTCTCCAAAATCCCATATAATTTAAATACTACCTAACTTTCTCACTTAGCTTTCCAGAAGTTTACAAGCCCGAAGGCCCAAGAAGAAGTCTCATGTGAGATCATGAAAAAATATTTACATGTGAAAATATATGTGATTTACAAATCATTAATAGATATGACTTTAGTAGTAAGAATTCTTACTAATACAGATATCTGGGGAACACAGGACCTCTAGTTGCTGCATAGCTATTTCCCAATGGATTTTATGTAGAATAGGAATGTCTCCTTGCCCTGTCAGGTCATATCATCTACACAGACTACTTGGCAGTGAATGATATGTGAGCTTGGCTGTGTTAATGGGAGAAAAACATTCCTGGTTCTCATTCAAGATCATAGAGTTATGCCATTAAAAAATACTATCTTCCCTCTCTGTAATACCAAAAAGCAGAGTATGGTCACATTTTAAGAAAACTATTCAAAAAATTAAGAAACTCTCACTTTCATAGCATTTAAAACTGAATGATTATTCAAAATACCACACTTTTCAGTATTTTGTAAATAAGGACACTCACCAAGTAAAATCTATTCGGCAAATTTTTCTTAGGAGGTAAATATAATCCCTTCATGACTATTAAAACCATGGCATTGTTAATGTTTTTGATAGCACAGACCTAAATGAACACATAGATGAATCCATTATTTTAAATGGCAGTATTGTCAATTCTTAAGCAATTAACAATAGTTCATTTAAAAAGGGTGCCTTTAGGAACAATATTTTTAAACATCTCCCTTTTCTTTTTTTCTTTCTTTTGAAAAAGAGACGCACTTTGATAAGCTGTTTAAACATATTATGCATTATTAAAACTTAACATTATATGCTTGACAGATAGCATATAGTTTTCTCTAGGGCTTTATTGCAGTCTGTGAAACTCATTAGTTGTGATTTCATTGCCAGTGGCAAAACACAGAATGTTCTATAAATTAAAACATTTGGCTATGGCTATGGGAAATTCTGCATGATAAACAGGGGATGGGGATGGGAGTGGGAATCAAACCTCACTGTTTTCATCCAAAAAAGAAAAAAATTCAGTGTGTGCTGAATTTGTGCTCCAAGTTTGTTTATCTCAGAGATTGAACATTCTAAACAATGTGGGAATTGCAGTAATTTTAGAACCAGTGTAGATAAATTTACAAGTTAAATCACAATGTTTACGAAAGAATATATAGAGCAGTACACCTTACTTGTACCAGATGCTGGTAATCCGGACAGTGGGCTATCAATTAAAGTGGACAGTAACTTGGCCATTCTTCATGTTGACTCCATTTTGCCAGATTCTTTTTTTTTAGGTTAATGTTTTTTAACAGCATGCTATTTCCTGTCATCATCAACTTTTACTATCTCTTCAGTTTCCATTCTATATTTAATTCAATTATTTTATTGGAATTGACAAATATATATTCCACCATTAACCCATATAGATCCAGCCAACCATGTGTCCTGAAGTAAATACGTTTCTGCCCATAATAGTATAGGTGGTTGATTTCATACTCATTTGTATGACATTAATATAAAATTCAACTTAGGTACACATTTCTATGACTTTAAACATATATAGATACCATCAATGTAACTCACACCTTTACATAGGATAAAATGATCAAGATTATGTAAGTGCGAACGAATTACTACCAACACGTAAATAACGGGGACACTTTCAAATGAATTACTGATACTTAATTAGTTAAACTTGTCAAATAATTACAGAATAATCAAAGCTCTCATCAGCAACTGTGATACACTGATGAAATTTGATTTAATAGAACATGTATAAATTTGCACTTGGTTGAAACATCTGCAAACTGTTTTAGCGCATTGGGCTAGAGGCATTTCTGCAATCACTGTGACTGTATTCCTCGCTCCTCCACAACCAGCAACCTTCTCCTTTTTGTTTATCCCCTTCCTCTTTCCTTCCTTTTCTCTTCTTTTTGCTTCTTTACTATCCCCCACCTCGTCTTTATTACAGTTTTAAATATTGTATGTATAATCCATGTTACTCTACCATTAAACTGTGTGAGTCTAGAGCACTTACCTATTTGAATGTATTTTTGGTAAGCCTAGAAATGTATATGCACCTAATTTGTTTACCAACTTCTATATTAAACTCACATAGTGTATATTTTTGATAAAATAGTTGACAATGGATTGCCTTCAATTACATTATTCGTTTTTCAGATTGTAAAAAATTCAGTGTTTGCTGGTTTCCTTACTTACTATAGAGTTAGTCCTAATGCAGTTCACATCCTCTGTGATCTCTTTCCAAACTAAAGCCATAAATATGCCTTCCTTGGCCTGAATTCACCTGCCAGAAACTATTTTAAAATCATAGTGTCTTCTATGTTGGAAAATATATACACCTACATATTCACTCCAACCAATCTTAAGCTTTTCTCTAGATATAGGAGGGGTGAAAACTAAAACAAAAGAAATTTGGGGAATTCAGTAATTTGGTTTTGTTCATACATTGAGCTGCATTGTTTGAAATTGCGGGGGTAGGTATGATAAAAATTTTCAGTTTATGTCATGCTTGCTGTTTATAAAGAGATTAAAAATATATTTACCTCACTAGACTGGAAAAATGAAGGCAGAAAATATGTCTACTTATTTTTTACTCATGTATTGCTAAATAATATTATTTGCATAAAGCTTTTATAACACACATCAATTGTACAAAAGGATCATCAATTATAAAAATAATTTTATTTTATCAGAAGTATTGTGGTGCTTTGGGGGGAATCAGTAGATTCCTAATAAATTTGTAAGAGTAAAAATATTGGAATAAATAAAGGAAAAATGAGGAGCAAAGTATAAGAGCGTGGAAGAAACACCATGTGAAGAGACAGTAGTTTCTATTACTCTCAATTGGTATTTTGATTGCACATTAAATTTTTTGTTTGTAGATGATATTAAAGTTCATTAGTTCTAGCTTCCTAATGTTACAGATTAGACAACTAAACCTCACAGAGATTAAATATTTTCTTCCTTTTAACTAGCTGTCTATGACCTATTTAACTAGTTTTTAAGCTAGTTGTGAGGGTCATGCCCAGAAGGATTTCATACAAACCACCTCAGTGGGCTTTCTACTGAAAGTTGCTATCAGTCAGAGTGTATACAGAAGGACTATAGTAAAGTGGAATAAACAATGAATTTAAACTGAAGACCTTAGACTAATACTACCTTAGTCGTTTACTAGCAAGTAACTCAGTTCTGCTAAACTTCAGTTTCTACATCTATAAAATTAGAATTGCTCTATCTATCCCGGAGTGTTAGAGCAGATACAGTCATCAAATTATATCCTTCTAACCTCTCTACAGTGGCCTGTGGGGTCATAGGTGATCTAGCTGCTATCCAATTTTCCAGTTTCATATGATACTACCTGAATTCAGCTTAACTGGCTCCCTTTATATTGCTTGCACATATCCAATTATTTTCTATCTAAGCACCTATAAACTTACATTTTTTCTCTGCTTGAATCTTGTTTTATTCTTGGTTCATAGCTGACTTCATGTCTGTGGTTAACTTCCTAACTTTGTGCTTAAATTTTATCTCCTCAGAGGACCCTTCCTTTTCCACACTGCATGTGGCCATTCTTCATCTTTCAACAAACATTGAGTGCCTGCTATGGACTGAATGTTTGTATCTCCTGAAAAATTCATTTGTAGAAGTCTTTAAGAGGTAATTAGGTCATGAGGATGGAGCCCTCATGATGGGATTAGTGGCTTTATTTTTAAAAAATGAAGAAAAAGAAGAGAGCTAGTTCTCTCTCTCTCAGCCACCTGAGCATATAGTGAGAAGGTGGCTGTATACAAACCTGATAGCAGGTCCTCATCAGAGCCCAGGATGTGCTGGCATCTTGGTTTCAAAACTTTCCAGCCTCCAGGACTGTGAGAGATAAATATTTGTTGTATTTTGTTATAGCAACTCAAGCTGACTAATACAGTGCCCATGAACCTAGTCCTGGCCAGTTACTCTATATCACATCACTAAGCTATTTTTCCATAGTACTTAAGATAATTTTTATTTATTTATTTATTTATTTATCCTGTCAATCTGCAAGGTTTTAACCTTCAAGGATTTTTTGGTCTTATTCATAGAAATGTGCACAGAGCTAAGCCTCATGTCTGGCATATTATAAATGCTCAAGATATATATTGAATGAATAAATGATTTCACAAATACTTTTTGAGAAGCCTTTGTGTCAGTCATTGATAATTGCTAGGCACACATTTCTTGTCATCAAGATTGAAAGGAAACAAATATGTAAGAATTTATTCATTCAACAAATACTTTTTAAACACCAAACAAGTGTGTATGATAGATGGCAGGAATACAGTTGTGAATAAACTTAACTCCAGGCACACAGAACTGACATAAAGGAGAAAATAATTAAAAGTTATGCAAATATACACTTAAAAATGGATAAGATGATAAATTGTATTTGATAAGTTTGAACCACATTTAAAAATAAAATAATAAAAATGTTATAAGGTTAAATAATTCTATTTGAGATATGTTCCATGAAGGAAAAACACAGGGGTCTATGAAAATGCATAACGGGAGGATTTGATCTGCTGTTGGGAAGAGGAAAGGTCAAGGCGAGTCTATTGAAGAGTAACTGTTAAATTGAGAACTAAAGAATACACAGTGATTTTCTAACTGAAAAGACACATGAGTCCTAGGCACATGTCATAACTTAAGTTGTTGAAATAAGGGCTGAGCAAAGGCTAAAGTAGCAGTAGCAGAGACTGGAAGGTGAAGAGCAGCCTGAGAGGAGTATGAAGGTGTCATTGGTGATGGGGTCCTATAGTGCTGCCATGGAGGAAACCCTAGTTCTCTCTGGAACTATGCAAAGGCAGTGAATTCAATTTTGTGGGCAGGACAATTTTCTGAAGGAAGACTTATGGTGAAACAGAGTAAGCAGAGTTCAGCAGCATGAGTATGATGGTAGATGCAGAGATGGGGGAGAACTGTGAGGCTCTTTGAGCTTGTGCAAAGCTAGAGATACTTCTATTTTTAATAATGGACCCCTTTGGAGAGTCTAATGTGTACACCCTGCTTCTCTCTTTCATCATATGTTGGTGCATCCAGTCCTAATAGTTTCCCTTCTTTCCCATTCTAATAACAGAATTATTCCAACAAGTAGAAGAGGAGGTTGTTTTGTTTCTCTTTAATTTTTTAAATCTTTTTTCTCTGAGAAAGAACTCTGTACATTGGTAACATATTTTTAAATGTCAAGGCATTACTACAAAGACTTTCTTAAAGGCACTAAGACGCTAGAGAATTTATCTCAAACCATCCCTGCCAGGCTTTCCTTATTATTTGTAGAAAAACAAAAATGCCTTTTGTGAGAAAAAGCTTTGAAGGATGAATAAGAGATACATTAGAGGAAAGAGTAGGAAAGGAATTATTTGGCAGAGGAAATCAGAGGAGCAAGTAGTGGGCTTGTTTAGAAAATTACTAGTAGATATTTTCTTTTTATACTTGAATGAAAATTGCAAGGGAAGGCATGATGGACATGAAATCATCAAACATGAGTATGTCTATTAGCTTTCTAGAGCTGCTGAACAAGGTACCACAACCTGGGTGCCTTAAACAACAGAAATTTATTGTCTCACAATTTTGGAGGCTAGAAGTCCAAAATCAAGATATTGGCAGGGTTGGTTTCTTCTGAGGGCTATGAGAGAAAGATATGTTCCAGGCCTCTGTCCTTGACTTGCAGAGGGTTTTTCGTTTTGTCTCTTTATATCATCTTCTCTCTGTCTGAACATCGGTGTCCAAATTTTCCATTTTTATAAAGATGCCAGTCATACTGAATTAGGGCCCACCTTAATGATCTCATTTTACCTTGATTACTTCTGTAAAGACACTAGCTCCAAATAAGATTCTCCTCTGAGGTACTGGGTGTTAGTACTTAATCACACAAATTTAAGGGGAACACAATTCAACCCATAATAGTATGTCAAATTGTTTTAGTAAACTGTAAAGTATTGAAAATAAGCATTCACAATATTACATATTTCATTGGATTGTGGCAAGGACCAAAAGGGATTATATATGAATACATGATTTCTAGAAAAAAATGTATATTTGGACACTCATATGGACAATTCTTTCAGTGATACAGAATGGAACTGTTAAGAAGATGTTTTTATGAGCCATTGATTGATTGGCTCCAAGGGAGCCTTTGGAGTTCACACCTACATTTCAAACAAAAAGGATGAATAAACAATATAATAAAAAGAGGTAGAAAAAGGAAGATTCACATGTGAGTACTATGTATAAGAGGATTTGGGGTGAAAAATAAGGGACACTATTATCAGAGGTAAAAAATGGAAGCATGTCTATTGTGGACATTATTATATTAGATTTTAGTATGTACTAAAATGATTTGTACTTTGTTGTATCATCCCACGTATTGACTGAGCCAAATAATGCTTAAAATCACATTTTTTTTTGTTATGGTTGAATTTTGGAGTGTAGGTGAAGGTACAAAATAGCTGAAAAGTATTATAAGGATGTTCAATTGTCATAAGGTAAAAAGTGATGGCCCTAACTATGGACCATGGAGTTATGGTTAGAAACCAAACTATCTTCTCATTTCTCTTGAAATCATTCTCTTACAACGGTACATCAACTAAGAATTATCATTGACACCTTTTGTGTTACCAATTTTTTGATAGATTATGCTACATTTCAGTATACTGTAAAATCATGGTCAAATTGTTTTGTTAATTAAAACTCTATGCTTTGGGTTTTCATTTTGAAGACATTGCTGCCACCTCAATTCATTGAGTTTAGTCTTTGCCTAAAATTTCTTTCAGCCCTACATCCCTTTCTTCTACTTTCTTAACTCCCTAATACAGACCACTGTCAACTTAAACTATTGCTCTTGTTTTTCAGCTTCGACTCTGCCGGTGTTCTCTTCAAAAACAATTCATCTCATTATTATTTTCTTATTATGAGAAACTATATTAATTTTGTAGCATGTTTATATAAGTAATTCACATTGCTTTTAAAATGTATGGCAGGGCTCTTAATAAAAATTGACAGACACTTCCTAGAGAAAAAATAAATTTTAAACATTCATCTTTCAACAAATACGTGTCCATTCCCTAGAGAAAATAGCTTTTAATTGTTAATATTTTAATTCATCTAAGTTAAGATTTTATAGAGCTATTTTTAAATGTAACAACTTTATATTTTAATCAGTTGGCACCCTGATAGGTTAAATGAAGATTTAATTTATTTTTCCAATTCCCCTTTCTTGTCTTACTCCTTCCAATATAGTTTTAGCACTTTTTTCATCTCTCAGTTGGGAAATATTGTAATTTAAATAATATATATAAATAGTCATTTCATATTTCTTCAACCACAAACTTTATCTTTCGATTCTCAACTTTGGAGTGTGAAGGTAATACTATCTATATCCCTCATTGCTAAAGCAATGAAATGTAGCCATATTTGCATTTACTTTTATATGTTCAATATTTGTTTTGTCACTAAAATTACTTTTATGCTCAGTCTGTAGGTTCTTCAAATAGATGGAAATAAACAAATATGTTTGAATATTATGACTATTTAATATTTCAAAGCCAAGAATTTTCATTCATTTCCTTTAACATCTTTGCTTTTTCATTTACCTGGGATTGTAATTGCCTTCTATTTTTGGATTCTCATTTCTGGAATATTTTTGGGATCTTTCCTTTATCATTCTCTATTCTATGAGAAGTACGAATTGCAAATTTGAGTTGGATTGCCTTAACACTAGTAACAAGGAGAACAGTTAGGAGGCTGCTGCCTTGTAAAAGCTGAAATATAAAGGGAGCTTAAATGACAAAGGTGGCAGTAGGATCAGTTCAAATCCATCATTATTATGAGTAAAACAGCTGGAAGCACATGCTCTCCATATAGTATGTCAGTGGCATCATTTTGCATAGAAAGTATTGCACAATATTGTTATATTTTCTATCACACAAGTCCCAAGATTAGAGATCATAAAGCCACTCTAGGTCATAGAGATTTCAGAATTAATAAATGTGGTAAACACATACACACTACTTTAAGAGCTATGTGTAGAGGTATATCACACTTTTATTGTATTTTTAATAGCTGCAGTAAATTTTTATTAGTTTTTTTAAAATTAAGTCATAGGGATAAAAAAAATCTGTGAGTTATAATGAAGTAGTTTTAATAATATGTATCCTTAATAGACAATAATTAATTGGGATGTGTATGTGTTGGAGGGTGTTTAGTGGTCAGTATTTGTAAAGGATGACCTTGCCGTGGTTTGTGAGGCCTCCAAAGCAATTACTGTAGAAACCGAGATGGAAAACAATGGCATAAAGCAGATAGAACTGCTTGACTTAGTCCAAATCACAGACATTGCTCAGTAGCATTAGATGACAGTTAACTTTTAATGAGGGGTGACAAGAGGTAATTAAATCTTGACACACAATTATGAAAGAAAATATCAGGTAACAATCTTGCTATGCAATATAAAAGAAGAAAAGACATTTTCTGAAAACTTGCCTGATGCTCTGTCATCTGAAACTATGCTTTATGAGTGCAGGGTGAAGGTCAAAGAGGTATCTCAACTCCATCAATCCTTTGGACAGTTACAAACGACCTTTCGCTTTCCATAAGACATTCAATATTCTGAATTGGAGGGATACATTTTTCTGTGTTTAGAAAATGGCAAAATTGAAACCTTTCCTATTGCAGGAGGCTCACTTTTGTTGACTCTCTTGGACAGCCTGTTCATTCCCCAAAGCTTGTTCAAGCTATGATCTCATTTGCATTAACTACCTAATCTAGAGAAAAACGTCAATTTGATATTGTGCGACTGAAAGTTTTCTACTTGCTGAATAACTTTTGCTCAAGATTTAAAAACCCAACATTGGCCTATTAGAGTATGATAATTCTTCCTTTAAAATACTTGAGCGATTTTTAACTTCAGAGAAGTAATCCAAGAGTTGTGCATTTACATTAGAAAGCTAATAAGGGGAATGGAAGCAAGATTTTAATTCTTGAACTTTTCCCCTCTCTGATAGTCTTAAAAAATAGTTATTTTTTAGTAACATTTTAAATACCAAAAAAAGTTCCAATTCAGAAATAAGACTCTTCTTGCTCTAATGAATTCAGATTTTTATAGTACTCAATTTTTCTTATTTTTCCATATAAAATGTCACAGTAATCAAGCTGTCATCAGCTTGTGTAATATATAACAGTACAGCTACTGGCTAAAATTACATGTATAGGTACCTTAAGATAACACAAGACTTATACTATACTTATGAATAAGTGCTTTGTGACATGTAGTTACAAAGTTATAAGCATTAAAAATGCATGTGACACAAGTTCAAAGAGTAAGGTATTTTATTTTTTACTTATTTACTTCATTATTCCTTTAATATAGAAGAATTGGGCCTCTCCTACAAGTTAGAGACTGTTCTAGGCAATGAGCATACAGCCAGTGTACAAGACAGACAGTATCCCAGTCCTTGTGGAGGTTCCATTGTGAAGAGATGAAGAAGTATGTAAGCAAATACATAAAAAAAATCATTCCAAATACTGTGAAATCCACTGGAAAAAAACAAAGTAATGGATAGACAAATGGAAACTGGAGCATAGTGCTTTTTACACTGTGTGGTCAGGAAAACTTTGAATAAAGTGTATATTCTTGCCTGCCAGGCTATTAAAATTGTTATAAAAATATATGTAATTTAATGAGTAACTGACTGAGGTTTTGGTCACTGATTGCTTTCTTCCCAAAGCCATTTCTCCAGCTGAACCATTCATACTGATTTTTACCTATATTCATTATTTATTCTTCTAAAAGGGAAAAGTAGTTTTTTTTCTGTTTTTTTTTTTTTTTTTCTTTTTTTGCGGTTCACGGGCCTCTCACTGTTGTGGCCTCTCCCGTTGCGGAGCACAGGCTCCGGACGCGTAGGCTCAGCGGCCACGGCTCACGAGCCTAGCCGCTCCATGGCATGTGGGATCTTCCCGGACCGGGGCACGAACCCGTGTCCCTTGCATCGGTAGGCAAACTCTCAAACACCGCACCACCAGGGAAGCCCAGAAAGGTAGTTTTTGATCATTGACTAATCTTACAGAAGATTACAGAAATGCTTACTTCCTTAAATTGTTGTATTTTCTGCAATACAGCTGTAACAAAATTAATATTTTTTGTGAGATAATTTTCTAAGTTTAATTATGGAAGAAGTTAATATAACAGCTGGTTGCTTTCATTTTCTAAATGTTGTCTTTATGCTTTTTGTAAATTATAGAATTTGGAAAATAATTATAAAATTATTCAAAATTCCATCATATGGTGTACAAAAGAGTATGCATTGTTCTAAAAGGGTCTTTTTTTGACAATTACATGATAGTTATGTCATCTACTCTTGGATTTCTATATAATTTTAAAAGTTTACTTCTGAGAGGCAGAGAATAATTTTTGTTGGCCAATAAACAGATACAGACAACTAAAGATAACCCAAAAAGAATTAACAAAATAAAAATAAATCTAGATAAATTATTTATGATGGTTGATATTCTTAAAAAAATTAAAAATAGTTTTGAAATTTAATTCAAGGGAATTAACTTTACTCTCTAAGTTGTGATTAGTTCCACTCAGAGTCTAGTTGGTTTCATGTTAGTTGACGCAGATTTTGTAGAAATATGGATGCAGTCCTGTTACTTGTCTCACCTGAGAGCAAACATTTAAGTTTTCAGTGGCAAATCTATCACGAGTTAAGAAAAATAATCAACTTCAGATTTAAAACTTAGTTGTAGCAAGATCTATTTTCAGCAGGAAAAAAGGTACCTCATCTTTTTTTACTTCAGAATTCCACTTATAAAATTGACTTCTAACTTACAAATAATTCTTTTATTTTTATAAAATGAGATACAAAATATTTTATTCCCAACTCAGACTCATGTGAATCAGATCTTTGCTAGTATCTGATTTTTCTAATTGGTTCAAGGATAAAAATCATAGGGTGCAAGCAAAACAGGAAGTGGTCTGGGATCTCCAGTGCCTCTCCCCATGTTCTACCTGCTGTGTTAGAATGCACTCCAACCAGGATAACCTGTGAGATCTTTAATAATATATACAGGCACATCATTAACACAGAAGGAGTGATTTTGGTCATGAAATATCTTCATCTTATACTTAGTTACATAGATTACATAACATTCTGCAGGGAACCCTAAGGATTCATGCCAGGTGAATTTGCAGATTCCAGATTTGGTTACCATCAGCAATCCTAGCCAGGTTGGTAGGTCCTGTATATTCATAGATAAGGATTCTCCTGTTAGCAAATACCAAATTTTCTTTCACCAAGAGGTCTATCATTTGTCTGTTTAGAAGATTTGACTGTGTCAAATTCTTTCTATCCCTGGTACATCAGCCCTCTTCACCCAGAAGAAAATGTAAAACACAGCTTCCATTTAACCATTTACTTCTCATGAGCAAATGCAATGAGAAGATGAAAGATACTTTGCTTACCCTGCTACACTCCTGCTCATCAAGAAGAAACCCTCGCTCCATCTGCAAATAACAAGGATAATAGCCAATGGATTATTGCAATGAAATCGTTGATACAAATCATAGAAAGTACAGTTTCATTACTGCTTCTCTATACACAATTTGAAAGTAATGAAAAATAAAATAAAGAAAATAATTTCATCCAGGTTTTATTCTGTAGTTGAATAAAACCTGAGAGAGAGTGCGTATTGGTTAGGGATCCAACTCTGCAGTCACAGTGCCTGGATTAAAATCTGGAAATTTATTCAATCTCTGATTGCCTTCATTCCCTCAACTAAGAATTAAATAATATATGTAAGGCCTTTAAAAGCAGATATTCTCAGAAACAATACCAGCTAAACCAACTTTCAGTCATCCAAGTTGTGATTGTGCTGTAAGACTTGCATTATTGCTTTTCTATTTTAATAGACAATTACAAAGATGCAATTATACTCAGTTAACTTATTCTCACATTATTTGCATGCTATAGTTATGTTTCTTAAATTTGTTTTTTATGTTACTATTGTGCTAAAGTATAGTTCTCATTAACTGTAATGGGTTAATGGCTCTAATGTCATTAATCAAAACATAATGATAAAATGTTAATATAAACATCTAACTTAAAATAATGTTGCAAGCTTAAATAAGAACAGACTTCAGTAAAACTGTGGATTGTGGATTTCTGTTATGACTTTACAATGAGCATAGGCTATAATTATTTTCCACAAGTAGCTTAAAAAGAAACAAAGCACAAATTAACAAATACAAAATTAGTATCAAAATACTAGTATCTTGTCAAACTAATAAGCTGTTTACACCAATGTCCAGCGTGTTTTTGTTTTAGAGTGTTAATGAGTTGCATCTTCATTTTCAAAGTATAGTTTCTAGTAATATGATGGAGACACCCCATAATACTTCCAAAATGCTTTCCTATATTAAATGAATGTTGTCCAAAAAGGTAAAGAAAAGACCAAAACTACAGCAACATTTTTCAAAGTTGCATTTTCTGTAACAAAAGAAGAATGATACAGTATTTCTGAGAACTTCATAAAGCTAGTGCAAAGTAAATGACAAACATGGCCAGTGAAGAAGATCTATTTGGTTATCTGCAAAATCCCTTTACCAAGTAGCACTGTGGTACAGGGTGTAATACCAAAGGCATATATACCAGGAGAGAACAGCATGGAGTGGTTGCAGATATTTCTCTTTACAGGTGGATGACTCTACCAAGGAAAAGAGTATGAACTTCTCTTAGCAGTTTGCCATAATATCTGGAGAAAAATAATATGTGACAGAATGATATTTTTTCTTTTATAACTGGAAAGTCATGTTCAAAGAAGGATTTGCTTTTTTAAAAAAATTTGGTAGAGGTATGGATAATTATTAATACTTTTATTTTTGGAGTCATGCTGACTGAGAAATGTACTTTTAATCAGTTCTAACGGAGCAGCAATCACTGAAAAAGGGTCTGCTCTAAATGAAATTTCCAAGTGCTCCTCCAAACAGAATATTCGGAAGGTGTCAACAGGGCTTTTTACCATGATTTTAATATTAAAAAAATAGTAAAATTAGTGTATTAGAAATGGACTAAGTTCCAGTCACAGCTAACTAGAGAACATTTTTCTGCTTCCAGAGAGTTCAAGATTTTACTTTTCCATTCTGAAACATACATCTTGTGAAAAATCTTTGTGCTGGTTTGTAAAATGGATGAAACAAACATTTCCTTGTGACATTAATACTGTTAGAAAGTTCTATTTCCATGATAGTACATCCAAGTTACATAACTCAGTAATAAATGCATCATCTTAAAATGCCTTAATTTATCAACCTAGGATCAAAAATTTTATTATGTTTTTAATGTTGACAATTACTTTTTAGCATTTTAAAGAGATAAGCAAATAACTTGATCAATGACAATGTAACTCTTCCAAAAATACTATTTTTCTATTTCTGGAGTAAAAAAATAAACATACACACACACACATACACATACACACACACACATATATGTATATATTAGTTATCAATTGCTAATAACAAATTACTACACACCTAGCCCTTTAAAACTTCACTTACTTTTCTCAGTTTTCACAGATCAAGAGTTCAGGCAAAGCTTAACTGGGTTCTTTGCTTAGAATCTCAGAAAGCTGCAAAGTGCCAGCCAGGCTGTGTTCTTATTTGGAGGCTTGACCTGGGAAAAATCTGATTTAAACTTACTCAGGTTGTTGCCGGGATTTATTTTCTGGTGGCTGAATGATTGAAGTCCTGGTTTTCTTGCCAGCTGTCAGCCAGGGACTGCTCTCGCTTCCTAGAGACCATCTTCAGGTCCTTGGCTTGTGGTCCCCTCCATAAGCCATCTCACAACATAGGAGCTCACTTCTTCAAGGCTAGCAGGACAATCTCTCTTTTGATTAACTTAAAGTCAACTGTTAGTGACCTTTATTATGTATGAAAAATCCCTTCACTTTGCTGTATAATATAACCCATTCATAAGAGTTAAACTTTGTCACTTTTTCAATATTCTATTAGTTTGAAACAAGTCACAGCCCAGATTCAATGGGAAGAGATTGCACAAGATGTAGAGATGAGGGCATGGTAATCATCTTAGAATTCTACCTATCAATATATTACTGGATGTATTAAAAATTGCACCCTTTAATATTTCAAAGTCATGAATTCAGTATACATTGTTCCCAGTTGGATATTACTCCATAATTTCTGAATAAGTTTTCCTCTTCAATATCTTTAACTCTCTGAAAGACTTAAACATGGTTTATTGCTGTTAACTATTATTGTGACTTAAAATTGTGAATTGGGATTCTCTAACTCTAATAACAGAGTATATAGCTACCACTAAAAAATTTAGAATAATTTAGTCCCAGAAACTGTTAAATATCTGAGCTTAGGTAGCTTTATAAACATCAAAAATTTAGAAAGGCTAGAAATAGAAAGTAATACAAATATTTGCAGGGAGAACTATGAGAATAAACAATTATGAAGACATAAGTGGCTGTTTTTCCAATTACATTTTCTCTATAAATGAATAAAGTGTGTTTATGCTCTTATCTTTTTTAAAAAATATGTTGTTAATTTTTTCTTATTTAATTGTAATGAATCTATACATATGGAGTAGTAGTTTATCTTTTATTTTCTACTTTTTATTTTGATTTACTTTTAAATTCAATTTTATTAGGTCAAATATAGAGATATACATACATAATATGTATTATAGTAACAGATAATATTAACAGAAAATATTAATGAAATAAAAGTGATGATCCTGATACAGTTCTCACATATCAGCTTTAATAAATGGAAAGAGAAGGTAAGAAACCAGTAGAGATAAAATATACTTTTCAATAACAGCTGATAGGAGAATTAGTTGTTTGGAAAATAAAATAAAAATCAAGGGACTTTTCCATCGTACTCCATAAAACAAATTTATTTTAAGGGAAAAGAGTTAAATATATATAAAGCACTAAAAAAAATAAGATCATTTATCTGAAAGAAGTCTTTCTAAGCATATAAATAATGAAAATAAGCAAATGAATGATCAAAAAATTTGGGCAAAAAAATTTAAAGCTTTTTGAGTTAAAAAATGTTATACACAGAATTAAAATAACAGTGGAGAGAATTAAAAAAAAAAGCTAATTTCCTTAATATGTCTAGATTTCTTGCAATTCAATAAGGAAAATTCTAACAATACCGGTAAACAATAATAAAGATCACAAACAGCCTTTTGTTTTTCCATTAGTTTAAATTGTCATAATATTTTAATTATTTTTTCATGCAAGTCATATGTATTACTATTTCTTCCTAATATTTATATATCATTTTGTCCATTTATTTAATTGTACCAGCTGACATAAAAATACTAAATAAATGGAGCTGATAGGAGAAATATTAAATAGTAAGTCTTCATTATACTTTTTTATTTTTTCAATGTCCTTCAGATAATTTAAGTTTTCAACTGTTTCTGGTCTATTTGAGTAATATATAAACTCTTCCACTTTCTGTTATTTTCATATTTATTAGCACTGTGTTATACAAATAATTTTCTTTTAATTCATTTAATATCCTCTGTAAGTGATGTTCTTTCTCAATTGGTATTTTTTAGGTTTTTTTTTTAATGTACCAACAAACAAATTTTGTTCTTATAGTAGTACTATATATTTCCTGAAGTTTTCCTAAGAACCCAATATTAAAATGCATTTATCAAAGCTATTGTTTCTGATTTTTAATTATAACGTTCTGCCTTTTTCCTCTCATTTTATTTAGCTATATTCTAATTTCTTGAGTTGAATGTTATATTTATTTTCAGTGTTTAAAGGCTAAGTATAACACAGATCCAGATGACATTTTTTTTTTAAGAATTTATACTTTTCTAACAGTTTTAGATTCACAGAAAAATTGAGAGGAAGGTACAGAGACTTCCCATATACCTCCTGCCCCATATAAATAGCCTCCCCCATTATCAGCATTCCTCACCAGAGTAGTACATTTGTTGCAAATGATGAACCTACCTAGACACTTTATAATCACCCAGAGTCAACAGTTTACATTAGAGTTCAGTCTTGGTGTTATAAATTCAATGGGTTTGGACAAATGTATAATGATATGCATTCATCATTATAGTATCATACAGAGTATTTTTACTGTACTAAAAATCCTCTGTGCTCTGCTTATTCATCACTCTTTTCCTCTTACCCAACCCCTGACAGCCTCTGATATTCTCTTACTGTCTCTATAGTTTTTCCTTTTTAAAACTGTCATATAGTTGGAATCATATGGTATGTAGCCTTTTCAGATTGACTTATTTCACTTAGTAATATGCATTTAAGGTTCCTCTATGTCTTTTCAGGGCTTGATAATACATTTCTTTTTAGCACTGGATAATATTCCATTGTCTGAATGTACCACAGTTTATTTAACCATTTACCTGCTGAAGTGCATCTTGGTTGTTTCCAAGTTTTGGCAATTATTAATAAAACTGCAATAAATATCTTTGTGCAGGATTCAGGATTGCTGGATTATATGGTAAGAGTATGTTTAGTTTTGCAAGAAAACTCTTCCAAAACAGCTGTACCATTGCATTCCCACCAGGAATGAATGAAAGTTCCTGTTGAATGAATGCATTCCCACCAGCAATGAATGAAAGTTCCTGAGCTCTACATGCTCACCAACATTTAATGTTGTCAGTGTTCCAGATTTTGGACAGATGTGGAGAATCTTTTCAGATGGTAATTTGCCATCTGTATATCTTTGGTGAGGTGTCTGAAAATTATAAATTCTTTAAAACACCTTCACAGACACCTCTAATAAGATTTTTTTCCTTATTGTTGAGTTTAAGAGTTCTTTATATATTTTGGGTAACAGTTTTTTTGTTTGTTTGTTTTGTTTTTAAATCAGAGAAGTCTTTTGTAAATATTTTCTCGTCATTCATGGCATCTCTTCTCATTCTCTTGAGATGTCTTTCACAGAAAATAAGGTTTTCATTTTAATGAAGTCCAGCTTATCTATTATTTCTTTCATGGATCATGCATTTGATGTTGTATCAAAAAAGACAACTTTCTCAAGGATATCTAGACTTTGTCCTATGTTATTTTCTAGGAGTTTTTTAGTTTTGCCTTTGACGTTTAGGTTTTTCACCTACTTTGAGTTAAGTTTTTGGGAAGTGTGTAAGGCGTGAGTCAAAAGTCATTATTAGCATGTGGATGTCCGGTTATTCAAGCAACATTTGTTGAAGAGACTATATTTGCTCCATTGTATTGCCTTTGCTCCTTTGTCAAAGACCAGTTTTCTGTATTTATAGGGGTTTATTTCTGGGCTCTCTCTTCTGATTCATTGATGTGTTTGCCTTTTCTTTCACCAGCACCACACTGTCTTGATTACTGTAGCTTTATTGTGAGTCTTAAAGTTGGGTCAGTTCACCATCTTTGTTTTTCTCTTTCAATAAGCTATTTGCTATTCTGGCTCTTTTGCCTGTCCATATAAACTTTAGAATCAATTTGTTGATGTCTACAAAGATTGAGATTGCATTTAACCTATAGATCAAGTTGTGAAGAACTGACATCTTGACAATATCAATACCTTCCAATCTAAGAACATGGACTATACCTCATTTATTTAGTTCTTCTTTGATTTTTTCACCATATTTTTAAAGGTTTCATCATATAGATCATGTTTATATTTTGTTAGATTCACATCTAAGTATTTCATTTTGGGGGGTACTAATGTAAAATATATTGTGTTTTAAATTTCACATTCCACTTTTTCATTTCTCATTTATAGGAAAGTGTTTGACTTTTATATATTAACCTTGTATTTTCCAATTCTTCCATAGTCACTTCTTAGTTCCAGAAGAATTTTTTTTGTAAATTCTTTCAGATTTTCTACATAAACTATCATGTCATCTGTGACCAAAAAAAAATATTTTTCCTTCTCAGTCTAAACATTTTTTCTCTTCTTGTCTTGTCTTATTGCATTAACTAGTACTTCTAGTACAATATCAAAATGAACTGGTGAAGGAGGGGAATTCTTGCCTTTGGCATGAATATTATAAGCACTTAATTGATTATCTAGTCATTCATATTATTGTGGCCTGTGTCCAAGAATGTGCTGGAGTCTAACGACAAATTGTTGTTTTACTAGTCTATTCAGATCAGAATTTCATTATGATAATATTGTCTTGTGCACATTACAAATTGATTGTATTTTATAGTTCTCTCTCCTTGATTGAAATTGTAAAGCATCCCAGTTCTTCAATTGAAACTCAAGTTATATTTTAATAATACTTAGGAAAAACCCTAGGTCTTATTGAAAATAAATTTGTAAATTAGTTCTTGAGATAATTACTACTACAGGGTTCAGTCAGTTATTTTACACAGACTTCTATTATTGTGGTGGCATCCATCTTCAATAATGCCTATTATATTATTGACTCATGAGAACATTTCACATTTTCTAAAATGTGCTATAGGTAATAAAAACTCAGGATTCTTAGAGGAGGGAGAAGTTTCATTAGTCAAATAAATTTGGAAAATGTTATTCTATATCTCCCTCTTGGAAATTTACAGTGCACATTAACCTTTTGAAGCTCAGGGAAATACTGCTAGGAGTAAACAAAATTTAACTTTTTTACTCATTTTTTTTTCCAAGTAGAAGAGACCATGTCTCAGTGATATCCAACAGATATATTTTTTATCTTACCCACATAATTATTTTTATCCAGATAACTTAAAATGGCAAATGGCACAATATTTTTTCTAAAGTTATAACCTAATTTTGTTTTGAATATGGATCACTTTATTTTACAATCTCAATGTTTCCTCGTTCTCAGTATTGCACCCCATGGATTCTTCTGCCTTACAATTAAGAAAGTGCTTAACAGACACAAATGTGATCATGTCACTCTCATTCTGAAGAATGTCAAAAAATGTCAACCATTTTGAATACGATTATGTCGAAAATTGTTAGCATGACATATGTGAACTTTAATGAACCTATGTAATTTTCATCTCTGCAAACTTTATTCTTCATCTGTTTCCCATACAGTGGGTATTAAAATGGTCAGCTTTCTTCTTTATTCCCTCTTTTCCCTTCCTGAGTAGTCAAATACATTTCTAGGGATATGGGATCTATCTTTCTTCCCTCTTCTTTGTGCCTTTGTACATATTTTCCTGAATTCCTCTAAATGTTGATATATTACAAATGTTGACCTATTACAAGCTTCTGGGCCAGAACTTCTTAAATAATTTACTTATATTCAGAGTACAAATGAGATACTGTTCAAAGTAATTATTTTTTTTTAAAAAATATCTCAGCCACTCACTGATATAAAGTCTCTGGATGTGTTTAGTTTATATTCAGGATGATATTTAATATCCATGGTAGTCTAACTTAAAATTCCATTACTTCATTCTCTATGAAATGTATGGAGTTGTTGATAGACATAAAGCTAGACTCAATAATAATAATAAAGTATACCTAACATTTCTGCACTCATTTGCAGAGGACAATTATGTGTATGTACAGAATATTTGCAATACACAGGAAACAATGAATTTATTGTCTAATATATAATTGTAAACATAAAGTTGTTTATTTTAGTAGCACCCTTTCTTCATACTCTAATTCATGTATCATTGAAAAGAATCATGTCTTACAAGGAAGTAAATGTAAATTCTGGGGGAAATAAAAATTATTTTGCAAAGTAATCTCCAGCTAAACCTAATGTTACCAAAAAATTTGTGCTCCCTTATTTTCTACATATTCTCCTTTGTATACTCAATGCCTGAGATAATACCTATTGCATAGTAGACAGTAAATAGATATGAATTGAATTAATAAATAAATGAATAATGAGTAATTCAAGTTTTGAAAAACACAGTGTCTTAAGATGACCTGTTCTTTCGAGGCTTTTTTTTCTTCATATCCTCAAAGACAAAGTTTTTAGTGATACTCAACATATTTTTCTCTAAGTCTTCACTGATTTATTGATAGTTTCTGTTGATTGTAGTACTTATATCTGAACTGCTGCATTCAAATAAACTTGACCTATTTATTATGAAGAAGCTTTATATTACAAGTTGTCAACTGAATCTTTACAAAGACAATGGATGTCATGCTCCTTGTTTCAAATTCCTTTTAGAATGAATAATAATATCAGATTTGGTTAGACTAAGAGCCATCATTAGTGAATAAGTGGGCGTTTTTTCTATGCATTGCTGTGGATTTTGTATATGTCAGACAATGTGCTACATATTGTGTGTTCTTTAAATTCATACAACAACCATAAGAAGAAGAAAATATCTCTTCATGACTGTGGAAACTGAAGCTTGGAGTTGTTAAATAAATAGTATAAAGGTATCAACTAAGGGGTAGCAGACTTATATTTGAAACCAGAAAATCTCCCTCTAGAAGCTGTGTCTTAAAGTAGATACTACAATATATTTCCTCCCTCAGGGAAAGTCCTTCATATTTTTTCTCAAAGTAAATATGGTATCTGGCATGGTATCTAGCACAGACTAGGTGCTCAAATAATTTGTTGGAAAAAAATGCTTAATCTAAGGTAAAGTCTGCTATAACTAAGCAAATACTAGGAATACAAACCCATTTTTTATAATAGGAAGGATGTCAAAATTCTGTACTAAAATGACTTCAGATTTATATAATTGGCAGAAAAATGGAATGAACTTATTATCATGAAACTTTTTTAATCCAATGCCACCTAGATGGATGTGTAAGATATTCAAGTTTAAATATTTGAACAGTATTTTAAAAGTATATACTGCAATTATATGGGAAAGTAATACAGAGCTTTCACCCCACAAATTGTTTTCAAAGTTCTTTTTAATATTTAAATATTTACCACTGCATAATTTACATAATCTATTCAGAAT
Source organism: Tursiops truncatus (assembly GCF_011762595.2). NCBI lineage: Eukaryota > Metazoa > Chordata > Mammalia > Artiodactyla > Delphinidae > Tursiops > Tursiops truncatus. Next base: position 20,746,895 of record NC_047050.1, read on the forward strand.
TTACAGGATTCAAATTCTACATATCCTCTCCTAAATTTATACCAATCATTGACACCATTTAAAGAAAACAAGAGTCTTACAGGTAATCTAAACCTTTTAAGGCTCATTTCTACTTACTTTATTTAACAAATTCAATATTCATATTTATACCGTAACAATCTTAAATTATACATTTTTCCATCCAAAAATTGTGCCTGCTTTTCCATAAAGTCTTCATTTTTATATTCTATCGATACCTGTACTAGCACTTTTTCACAAATATGTGAAGCTCTCACAGTCTTTATTTCACCCCCTTTCCACAGGTCCATTTCAAATTCAGTTAGTACAATTAAATGTTTTATTTATAATGTTTTTACTCCTTATGTAAAAGATGCCTATAAAGATTTTGAACTAACAGAGGGAATTCACTCACTCTTCCCATAATTCCTTCCAGGAGCTGGAATACCAATCTTCTTTAGTCATCATAACCCCTTTAAGTATATTTCATAAACTTAATTTTTTCAACCTATAAATATTTATATATTTATAAAATAAATCCATCCCTTTTGAGATCTGCAAAGCTGCTTCAGATCTGTACATGTTTCAAATATTTGTCCTGGTAACACTATATATTCTTTCAGATCACACAATTATTTTGTATGAGGGGCTGAAGACACTCAGCTTTTAAATAAAAAGGAACAGATTAGACTTTGCTATTGAAGGTATAAATAACAACCAGTCCATAAAAGTCACAATCAACAACTAGGAAATACAATTAATCTTGGAAGGCATTCATAAAAATAATTATTTAAAATGAAATTTAAAGCAAGCAACAACTATCCTCCACTTCCTTCTTTATAACATTCTTTTACTTGATTTAAATTTTTCTTTCTTTGTTCTGATATTTCCTATGCTTATTTTTTAAAGTTATGAGAAATATGTTTTATCTTAGGTCAATAGTTCTAACAGAAAATAGCCCAAGAGGTAAAAAAAAAAAAAATTACACATATCTCTACACAATTATTTCTGGAAACAAAGTATTTAAATCATGTTAAAAAACATAGGCACAAATGAAAATGAATAAAATACGGACACATATTTCAACATGCATGAACCTAATAAACATTATGCTGAGTGAAAGAAGCTAGTCATGAAAGAACACATATTATATGATTCCATTCATGTGAAATATCCAGAAAAGGCAAATCTACAGAGACTAAATAGATTATTATTTGCTCAGTACTGAGTGTAGGAATGAGATGTGGCTGCAAATGAGCACAAAGTTTCCTTTTAAGATGATGGGTATGTTCCAAAATTAGATTGTGGTATAGTTGTACAATTGTATAAGTATACTAAAATTCAATGAACAGTACATTTGAAATAGATCAATTTTATGATATGTAAATTATATCTCAGTAAAAGGCATATCATCTTCCATCCCAGAAAGTCGTATATGAAGAAAGGCATTAGCACCTCAGCGACTGTGGAAAAAACTGTTGATCTAGAAGTAGAATGCAAAAAAACCCTAGTATTTGAATGTAATTTTCTCTAACTTAAGCTTTCTCCTTGATTCATGCTTGATCATATTCTCAGCTGGAAATGGTGACATTGAAATTATAGGTGAACACCTTGAAGCTATTGAGTAGAGATTGAATCTCAAAGGTTTTAAGGTGAAACTCAATATTTAATATGAAAAGTTAACTACCTGATGTTCTTAAAGGGTAAAAAAAGCTATTTTTAAATTATCACACTTTTTCCCCTTTTTTATTGGTGAAATAAAAACTTTTAAAACTTTCATTGTCCTTAGCATCAATATTATATTTGTATTTTCTTATCTGTTGTCTGCAGAGAGCTCAGAATATAAGGAAATATAGATGTGCTGATACTGCGTGATACTGTATAAGGATTGCATTCCACTACTTAGTTTGTGAAAACTCATATCCTAGTTTGCCCTGGCAGGTAAGTTAATATAAACTTAGGGAATTGATGAATAAATGATGGAGTGGACTAGTGGTTAATGCAGCAGATAGTGTTGTGGAGGTAGCTGAAACAGTGTTTTTGAAATACCTTTAATTTCTCAAACCAGGTGTCCAATGGATATAAGGTACTGGATCTGATTGTACAGTAATTTAACTCTATAGTGAGAAAATTGCTCACCAAAATGGGGTGAATTATCTCTTCCTGAAATATGAAGGTTCCAGTGCACTAATGTACTGGAAGTGATTATTTACCAAACGTCATTCTGATCCTTTGAAGTTAATCCAATTCACATGGTTAAAATGTGTATATCTAGTGACTATTTACATTGGCTAATACCATCTTTTCATGTTTAAATTTATATTTAAAATATTTGTGTCAGTGGATTTGTGTAGCTGCTGTTTTACAACCACTGGACACATGCATAGTAAAAAAAAATGAAAAATGTTAATAATTAGGTAGGTTTTATTCTCTTTATACTTTTGAAATGAAGTTTTGCACCAGACTTTAAAAGTTAACAATTGCTACATTGGCAGAAATTAAAGAAATTAAAAAGCATAAAAAATGAAAAAAGATCTTCCATAGAAAATATCTGGTTACTTGTTTCTCTATAAAATTTGCTAGCTGGGAGTGTCAATTGTGTTAATGGAGAGAGCAATTTGAAGCTGTAATCAGGATTAAGCCTCCATAAGACTCTTCATTTTTCTTTTCCATTTGATGACAATTTTCTGTAATTAATATCAGTCCTTTTTTACATCAACCAACTGCCTTGATATTACAAATAGAACATTGTGCTGTGGCTTTAGGTAAGGAGTAAATTAAGAACAGATGAATTCTTAATAACAGTCTTCTCTCACAAAATGTTCAAGATTATAAAACAATATGAGGAAATAATCACTGAAGATGTGAAAATATACAGGGATAAATTTACCTTAAAAATGGTGATTTTTCTGAAATTCTATTAATTTAAGTTCATCTGGGCCTTTGTATTTACATGGGCATGCCAAAGGATCTAGAAAATGCATTGCAATATATAAGGATCAGGTTCATGTACATTTATAGATGAATATACATCTACTTTAATACTAGAAATAAGATTAAAAATGGACATGGTCAATCAATTGAATTTTAAACTTTTAAATGAGGTTATTAGTCATGAACATTTAAAATTAACTCTAGTTTGTACAAGTACAATAAACTCATAAGAAATTTCTAGTTTTTTGTTTTTGTGGGAAACAAAAGAATGAAAATTTATACATTAAATTATTGCCAATGGTTATGTCCCATCAGACTACAGGGAAAAAAAAATCATGTTCATGCATATGGATTTCTTTTCCTTTCACTCATTATTAGCTTATTCTTTATTTCTGTATGATACACATATTTCTCTGCTGTTTCTAAAGTAAATAAATATATTCAAAATAAAACAGCTGTAATCATTATTTGGAGAACTTAGAGGCACAAAACAGTAGAAATATGAGTTTTAAATGAGACAGTTCTTTTTTTTTCTTTTATCTAAAAGCAAATAGTTAATGATTCTAAATCAGATAGTTATGCTTTGAATGGCTGTAAATGGTTCTTCATTCTGGGAAATGTAAGTCTAGCCTTTAGTGCATAAATGGAATTAAAGTTATTAACAAATCAACTTTAACTAAAATAAAAGAGAATGATGCAAAGTGATCAAATTGTAGTGATACAAATATGAAAAATAACATTTAATTCTTATTAACAGCCAGAATATGAATATCCTGTCTCTCAGTTTTCTTTCAGTTAAATGGGGATATTAACCTTGACCACTGACCCAGTCAATATCATACACATTAACAAAAAAGTTAAAAATTAGGGTAATAACACTGCAATTCAAACAAGTACCTCCTGGAACCACAGAATGGAGTAATGAAATACATAATGGAGTGGTGTTCTCCTGGAAAATTCAATTTTTCCTATTGTGGCAAAATAAAGATATCTCTTTTAAAAAAGAAAAAAAATCACTCAAAAATAAAAGCCTTCCTTTAAAAACAAAATCTCTCCCCTCTATACAGACAGTAACTTCCCCACTTAAAATTTAATAATCCTTAAAATATGGCTTTTTATTATGTTCATTAAATAAGAATGATCAACATAAGGACAAAGATATGACTGGGTTATTTCATAATAGTTCCCAAATAAATTTTACATTGCATGGTAACAAATCTTTAGAAAATTAACGTTCACATAAGCACAGTAAATCTTTTATTAACTGAAGTTATACAACGGTTTCGGAAGTGACAATGATGATTCTTTAACTAAAACTGTTTTTTTTTTAATTGTTTAATACTGTCATCTGTTCTTGAGCAAAACTTGCAGAGGCTATATTTAAAATTTTTGTTTTACCAACATTATGAAAACCCTGCCAAGCTTTTTGTTTAAAGTATAAAGTGATTGTAAGTTTCGGGTTTTGAGAATTCCTGAGTGGCCACGAAAGGAAAAAAATTCTGAACTTTTCAGGCTTATAAAAAGTTGAAAGTTATGCGGTACTTATATTTAGAGTAGACTCAGTTGAACAGTTTCAGGTTACTGCATGAGCTTAGTAGAAAAACAAAATATTGCTACTGCAGAAATAAGTTACTCTGTCACTAGGAACTGCCAGAAGAATCTATTTACATTTGGAAGAATATCAAAGAAACGAAACTCAGAGTTGAAGCAAAAACTGGCCCCCCAAAAAATACGTTGCTTCATGAAAAAGGTGAGACGAAATAATTTAACCACCTATGTTTTAATTTTTTATTATAAATACATACATAAAATAAAATATTTGTATAAAGTTTATAAAAGTTTTTTCAGTTCAAATAAAGTCTATTTTAGGTGGAGAAAACCATAGTGTGGAATGAGCTAAATATTGGAACTGAATCCCAACACACTTTTTTCAATTTAAGTGGTATTTAGTAAGCTTTTTAAAACATCATGTATACTCTTATTATATGCAAAGCTTTGTTGAATAAATGTTAAATCTACTGTATAAATCAAGCATGCATAAAATAGTTGTACATTCAGTTATACATTACCCTTTAAAAATAATTTCAAAGACCAACATTTAAAATTTAAGCTTTACTTTTAAAGTTCTGATATAGAGTCAGAAATCATAAAGGTCACATGTCCAACTTATTAACTTTTCAGTTTTTTTTAAACTCAAAGTGCATTTCCAGTGACCGCAAGCTTTATTACTGAGTAAATACTGTTTCAATTTTGTGTACTGATATACTCATGTTTTGTGAAAGAAATATTTACATTTTTATGTTTATGTACTTATGGAGGAAGATTTCTGAGTTAGGGGGAAACATTTCAAAGGAAATTGGAGTTGATAAAGGTAATTGATCTATCATTCACATGCACACATGCATGTTTTGTCTTATTCTCTTTAAAGATAACATTTTGATATTTGCATTCTATTTTGTAATCTTATTCACAATCGTTCAAAGAGTATTTCCATATTTAACTGGTTTTATTATTCATAATTAGTCCTTTTATATGATGGATTTTCCATTCATTAGTTCTTTACCTTTTTAACTATCTCAATTGAGTAAATGTATTAGTTTGCCAGGATTGTTGTCACAAAGTACCACAGACTGGGTGTCTTAAACAACAGTAATGTATTGTCTTACATTTCTGGAGGCTAGGAGTTTGAGATCAAGATATTGGCAGGGTTGGTTCCTTCTAAGAACTATGAAGGATCTGTTCTATGTCTCTATCCCACCTGGCAGTCTGATGTTCCTGGGGTCCTGCTGTATTACTCCAATCTCTGCCCTCATCTTCACATGATGTTCTCCCCGTGTGTGTGTGTGTGTGTGTGTGTGTGTGTATCCAAACGTCCCCTTTTTATTGTTTTTTTTTTTTTTTTTTTGGCGGGCATCTCACTGTTGCGGCCTCTCTTGTTGCGGAGCACAGGCTCCAGACGCGCAGGCTCAGCGGCCATGGCTCACAGGCCCAGCCGCTCCGCGGCATGTGGGATCTTCCCAGACCGCGGCACGAACCCGTGTCCCCTGCATCGGCAGGTGGACTCTAAACCACTGCGCCACCAGGGAAGCCCTAAACTTCCCCTTTTTATAAAGACACCATTCATATTGGATTAGGAGCCTACACCACCCAGTATGACCTCATCTTAACTAACTACATTGGTAACAATCCCATTTTCCTAAACATTCTGAGGCACTGTGGTTTAGGACTTCAACATATGAATTTTCAGGGTGACACAAATCATATTCACATAACAGTAAGTATATTTTTAATTAAAAAACTTGGTGGAGTAATGTGAGTAACATGTTTTCTAGTCCTTTCCTAGATGAGAATGTTTATTTTAGTTTCCTTCATATACAAACAACAATTTTACTGGTTATAAAATTTTTGAATCATCCTTTGGACAAAACAACTTGGAGAATATACCCCATAATCATCTGGTTTTGAAGCCAAACTGATTGTGTCTTCTTTGTGGACATTTCTTCTTCTTGCCCATCTATCTGAAGGCATTTTTTTTTTCTTTATCATAGATATAATTTGTAAATAATTTACCTGCCACATAGTAAACCAATTTAATTTACAAAATCTGATAGTATTATTTAAGATATGGGTTTTGCCATTGAAATAGACAGTCATAGTTCACAAGAGATTAACTCTTATGAAAGATTATATCTCATTTAATTCTCTTTCTTGTAAAAGATCCTCTATGCTCAAGGCTTTCCTCCATAAAGTCATCAGGGGTCCAGGCTTGGTCTACCTTGATGCTAGTAACCCTCAATACCTAGCTTTCGTCTTCTGGTTTGAAATGCTTATTCCAGGTGCTGCCATTTTATCCCCATTCCAGCTACAGAAGGAAGAAATATAAAGACATGGTTATTTGTGTTAAGGGTACTAACTAGAAATTGTACATGTAACTTTTGCTCCTATGCTATGGAACAGAATTAGACACATGACCACACTCAGCTGCAGGTAATCTGGAGAAATGTAGTCTTTCCATGGGTAGCCAAGTACTCAACTAAAAATTCTATTAATATAGAAGAAAAAATATATTAGGGGACATATAGTAAACACTGCTATAGTCTACACTTTTCTTCTCTTAAATATCCATTTGTAACCTCCTTCTCTTGCATCTGAATGTACTTGCCTTTTTTTCAGGGAATCAACCTCAATGCCCCATCCAGTTACTGTATCCTACTCAAAGTCTAGGATCTCTGGAAAATGTGCAGTCCTACTGGTTAGGTCTGAATTTGGCTTATCATGGCCCAGCATCCTCTAAAGTAAAAGACAAATTATCTGTCTTCCTCTTGTCACCCACTCCATAGCCAACACTCATATCCAATATGTATATATAATAAGAACATATCAACAACAAATCTTACAAGAGCTGTAGCAAAAAGATGCCAGCTACTCCAGGCCACCCAGGGAGGCTGCCCCATTGCAAGTGTAGTTTCTTCGGGGGGTAGGCAGTGGGTCAGTGACAAAAGGTGATGGTTTCCATGCTAAGGAAGGAGATGTGCATGTTGGTCTTGCTGTCTACCCCATGATCAGAGCTTCAAGGAGTCATCAAAGGTGATCTCTTCAGACACCTGATCAGGCTCTACCTGCCACATGCAGATTCTGGCTGACTCTATCATCGCCCCCTCTGCATAGGAGTGAGTGGAATAATTCTTAGTGTGAGGGTTTCTGGAGAGAAGCTCCTCAACCACATTTTGATAGTCTTCCAGACTGATGCATCATTCCCTGTCTGAGTCATACACACAGAACAAAACTCTTAGCTTCTTTTCAGTGCGCCTGCACCTGATCCTCCTCCATGGGTTGGAAGTAAGACATGGTAATCAGGAAACTCTAGAATTAATCTCCTGGACCAGGCCACTGAGCCCCTTGCACATATTAATATTGTCAAAGAAGGCAGATGGCTATTTGGATTGTATTTGGTTGAGTTCCAGGCCTGGGACTTTGTTGAAGTTCTCCTTAGGAATGGTGGGCTGATCTCCACTCAGCTTCTTAAACCTCCACTAGAACTGCTGGATCTAGTCTGCTGAGAAGCCTGTCTTGTCCATAAGTTCCCACACATCCTCAGATTGGAGGAGGGAAGTGCCTATGGTGCTCCTGGCAGGAGCTGTGGGAAATGGCTTACTCACAGGGCTGGGACTGGCATTGGCTCTGCAGCATCTGGTTAGGCCTTGGGTCCAACATGGGTGAGGGTGTCAGGGATGGGTCTGAGCCACAGGTCAAGCAGCTTGGGAAAAGAAAAAAAAATATATATTCATCTAAATAGGAAAGAAAGAAGTAAAACTGTCACTATTTGCAGATAACATAATATTATGCATTGAAAACCCTGAAGATTCCACCAAAACTCTATTAGAACTAATAAACAAATTGAGTAAAGTTGTAAGATACAAAATCAACATAAAAAAGCTGTTGTGTTTCTACACAATAACAAGACAATCAGAAAGATAAATTAATAAAACAATCTCATTTACAACTCTACCAAGAAAAAAAAGAAACTAGGTATATATTTATTGGAGGAAGTGATAGACCTGCACAATGAAAACTATAAGACATTGATGAAAGAAACTGGAGAATTATTATTGTTAAAATAACCATACTACTCAATGCACAGACTCTAAAAGTCAAAGCAATCTTGAGAAAGAACAAAGCTAGAGGCATCACACGTCCTGATTTCAAACTATATTACAAAACTATAGTAATCAAAACAGTGTGGTATTAGCATAAAAACAGACACATAGATTAACGGAAAACAAGAGGAGCCTAGAAATAAATCCACTCATATATGGTTAAATAATTTATAGCAATGGGGCCAAGAACATGCAATGGTGAAAAAAAGTCTCTTCAATAAAAGGTGGTGGGGTGATGTCCCTGCTGGGAGTCACTCGGACCAGCCAGACCGCTGAGCAGGACTCCGCCGCCGCCTCCGCGCTACAGATACTTGGGTGTGGAGCAGTCGCGGTGGCGTGGAGCCGTCCTGTGCACTGCGAGAGGTTCCGCCGCATCCCAGCCGCTACCCTCTGGACGCCAGCAAACTCCCACCCTCCAGCTAGGCTGCCCCAAACGCCTCCAGACGCCGGCAGAGGCCCCCAAATCGATACACCAGAAATACATCTACACGTGGAACAACTCCTGCAGAACACCTACTGAAGGCTGGCAGAAGACCTCAGACCTCCCAAAAGGCAAGAAACTCCCCACGTACCTGGGTAGGGCAAAAGGAAAAAAGAATAAACAGAGACAAAAGAATAGGGACGGCACCTGCACCAGTGGGAGGGAGCTGTGAAGGAGGAAAAGTTTCCACACACTAGGAAGCCCCTTCGCGGGCGGAGACTGCGGGAGGTGGAGGGGGGAGCTTCGAAGCCGCGGAGGAGTGCACAGCAACGGGTGCGGAGGGCAAAGCGGGGAGATTCCCGCACAGAGGATCGGTGCCGACCGGCACTCACCAGCCCGAGAGGCTTGTCTGCTCACCCGCCGGGACGGGCGGGGCTGCGAGCTGAGGCTCTGAGGCTAGGGTTTCGGTTTCGGACGGAGCGCAGGGAGAGGACTGGGGTTGGCGGCTTGAACATAGCCTGAAGGGGTTAGTGCACCACAGCTAGCCGGGAGGGAGTCCGGGGAAAAGCCTGCACCTGCCGAAGAGGCAAGAAACTTTTTCTTCCCTCTTTGTTTCCTGGTGCGTGAGGAGAGGGGTTTAAGAACGCTGCTTAAAGGAACTCCAGAGACGGGCGCGAGCCGCGGCTAAAAGCGCGAACCCCAGAGACGGGCGCGAGCCGCGGCTGAAAGCGCGGACCCCAGAGACGGGCGCGAGCCGCGGCTGAAAGCGCGGACCCCGGAGACGGGCGCGAGCCGCGGCTGAAAGCGCGGACCCCGGAGACGGGCGCGAGCCGCGGCTGAAAGCGCGGACCCCGGAGACGGGCGCGAGCCGCGGCTGAGGGCGCGGACCCCAGAGACGGGCGCGAGCCGCGGCTGAGGGCGCTGACTCCAGAGACGGGCGCAAGCCGCGGCTGGAGGCGCGGACCCCAAGGCGGGCGGGAGACGTTGGGGCTGCTGCTGCCGCCACCAAGGGGCCTGTGTGCGAGCGCAGGTCGCTCTCCACTCCCCTCTTCCGCGGAGCCTGTGCAGCCCGCCACTGCCGGGTTCCCGGGATCCGGGGACGACTTCCCCGGGAGAGCGCACGGCGGGCCTCGGGCTGGTGGCCGGACTTTGCCGCCGCAGGCCCGCCCCGCATTCCGTGCCCCTCCCTCCCCGCCGCCGGCCTCCGTACGCCAGAACCCCCGAATCAGCGGCTCCTTTAACCCCGTCCTGTCTGAGCAAAAAACAGACGCCCTCCAGCGACCTACACGCAGAGGCAGGGCCAAATCCAAAGCTGAGCCCCTGTGAGCTGTGAGAACAAAGAAGAGAAAGGGAAATCTCTCCCAGCAGCCTCAGAAGCAGCGGATTAAAGCTCCACAATCAACTTGATGTACCCTGCATCTGTGGAATACATGAATAGACAGCCAATCATCCCAAATTAAGGAGGTGGACTTTGGGAGCAAGATCTATGATTTTTCTCCCTATTCCTCTTTTTGTGAATGTGTATGTGTATGTTTCTGTGTGAGATCTTGTCTGTATAGTCTTGCTTCCACCATTTGTCCTAGGTTCTATCCGCCCATGGTTTTTTCTTAAAATTTTTTTTCTTAATAATCAATTTTAATTTTAAGAACGTTATTATACTTTACCTTCGTCCTTTCTTTCTTTCTTTCCTTCCTTCCTTCCCTCCTTTAGACAACGAATCATCCCAAATTGAGGAGGTGGTCTCTGACAGCAAGATTTATGATTTTTCCCCCTTTACCTCTTTTTGTGAGGGTGTATGTGTACGCTTCTGTGTAAGACTTTGTCTGTATAGCTTTGCTTCCAACATTTGTCCTAAGGTTCTATCCGTCCCTTTTTTTTTTTTTTCTAATTAAGAATTTTTTTAATTCAATAACTTTATTATACTCTATTTTATTTTTACTGTATCTTCTTTCTGTTTTCCCTTCTTTCCCTCCTTCCTTCCTTCCTCCCTCCCTCCTTTCGTTCCCTCTTGCCTTCTTTCCTTCCTTGCTTCTTTCTTTCTTCCTTCCTTCCTTCCTTCCTTCCCTCCTTCCTTCCCTCCTTTAGACAACGAATCATCCCAAATTGAGGAGGTGGTCTCTGACAGCAAGATTTATGATTTTTCCCCCTTTACCTCTTTTTGTGAGGGTGTATGTGTACGCTTCTGTGTAAGACTTTGTCTGTACAGCTTTGCTTCCAACATTTGTCCTAAGGTTCTATCCGTCCTTTTTTTTTTTCTAATTAAGAATTTTTTAATTCAATAACTTTATTATACTTTATTTTATTTTTACTGTATCTTTTTTCTTTTTGTTTTCCCTTCTTTCCCTCCTTCCTTCCTCCCTCCCTCCCTCCCTCCTTTCGTTCCTTCTTGCCTTTTTTCCTTCTTTGCTTCTTTCTTTCTTTCTTCCTTCCTTCCTTCCTTCCTTCCCTCCTTCCTTCCCTCCTTTCCTTCTTTCTTTCCTCATACGTCTACTAATTCCCTCTACTTTTTCTCCCTTTTATTCTGAGCCGTGTGGATGAAAGACTCTTGGTGCTCCAGCCAGGAGGCAGGGCTCTGCCTCTGAGGTAGGAGAGCCAACTTCAAGACACTGGTTCACAAGAGACCTCCCAGCTCCAGATAATATCAAACGGCGAAAATCTCCCAGAGACCTCCATCTTAACACCAGCACCCAGCTTCACTCAACGACCAGCAAGCCACAGTGCTGGACAACCTGTGCCAAACAACTAGCAAAACAGGAACACAACCCCACCCATTAGCAGAGAGGCTGCCTAAAATCATAATAAGGCCACAGACACCCCAAAACACACCACCAGACGTGAACCTGCCCACTAGAGAGACAAGATCCAGCCTCTTCCACCACAACACAGGCACTAGTCCCCTCCACCAGGAAGCCTACACAACCCACTGAACCAACCTTAGCCACTGGAGACAGACATCAAAAACAGGAGGAACTACGAACCTGCAGCCTGCAAAAAGGAGACCCCAAACACAGTAAGATAAGCAAAATGAGAAAACAGAAAAACACACAGCAGATAAAGGAGCAAGATAAAAATGCACCAGACCTAACAAATGAAGAGGAAATAGGCAGTCTACCTGAAAAAGAATTCAGAATAATGATAGTAAGGTTGATCCGAAATCTTGGAGATAGAATGGACAATAGAATGGACAAAATGCAAGAATCAGTTAACAAGGACCTAGAAGAACTAAAGATGAAACAAGCAACGATGAACAACACAATAAATGAAATTAAAAATACTCTAGATGGGATCAATAGCAGAATAACTGAGGCAGAAGAACGGATAAGTGACCTGGAAGATAAAATAGTGGAAATAACTACTGCAGAGCAGAATAAAGAAAAAAGAATGAAAAGAACTGAGGACAGTCTCAGAGACCTCTGGGACAACATTAAACGCACCAACATTCGAATTATAGGGGTTCCAGAAGAAGAAGAGAAAAAGAAAGGGACTGAGAAAATATTTGAAGAGATTATAGTTGAAAACTTCCCTAATATGGGAAAGGAAATAGTTAATCAAGTCCAGGAAGCACAGAGAGTCCCATACAGGATAAATACAAGGAGAAATACGCCAAGACACATATTAATCAAACTGTCAAAAATTAAATACAAAGAAAGCATATTAAAAGCAGCAAGGGAAAAACAACAAATAACACATAAGGGAATCCCCATAAGGTTAACAGCTGATCTTTCAGCAGAAACCCTACAAGCCAGAAGGGAGTGGCAGGACATACTGAAAGTGATGAAGGAGAAAAACCTGCAACCAAGACTACTCTACCCAGCAAAGATCTCATTCAGATTTGATGGAGAAATTAAAACCTTTACAGACAAGCAAAAGCTGAGAGAGTTCAGCACCACCAAACCAGCTTTACAACAAATGCTAAAGGATCTTCTCTAGGCAAGAAACACAAGAGAAGGAAAAGACCTATAATAACGAACCCAAAACAATATAGAAAATGGGAATAGGAACATACATATTGATAATTACCTTAAATGTAAATGGACTAAATGCTCCCACCAAAAGACACAGACTAGCTGAATGGATACAAAAACAAGACCCTTACATATGCTGTCTACAAGAGACCCACTTCAGACCTAGAGACACATACAGACTAAAAGTAAGGGGATGGAAAAAGATATTCCATGCAAATGGAAACCAAAAGAAAGCTGGAGTAGCAATTCTCATATCAGACAAAATAGACTTTAAAATAAGGACTATTAAAAGAGACAAAGAAGGACACTACATAATGATCAAGGGATCGATCCAAGAAGAAGATATAACAATTGTAAATATTTATGCACCCAACATAGGAGCACCTCAATACATAAGGCAAATACTAACAGCCATAAAAGGGGAAATTGACAGTAACACATTCATAGTAGGGGACTTAAACACCTCACTTTCACCCATGGACAGATCATCCAAAATGAAAATAAATAAGGAAACACAAGCTTTAAATGATACATTAAACAAGATGGACTTAATTGATATTTATAGGACACTCCATCCAAAAACAACAGAATACACATTTTTCTCAAGTGCTCACGGAACATTCCCCAGGATAGATCATATCTTGGGTCACAAATCAAGCCTTGGCAAATTTAAGAAAATTGAAATTGTATCAAGTATCTTTTCTGACCACAACGCCATGAGACTAGATATCAATTACAGGAAAAGATCTGTAAAAAATACAAACACATGGAGGCTAAACAATACACTACTTAATAATGAAGTGATCACTGAAGAAATCAAAGAGGAAATCAAAAAATACCTAGAAACAAATGACAATGGAGACACAACGACCCAAAACCTGTGGGATGCAGCAAAAGCAGTTCTAAGGGGGAAGTTTATAGCAATACAAGCCCACCTTAAGAAGCAGGAAACATCTAGAATAAACAACCTAACCTTGCACCTCAAGCAATTAGAGAAAGAAGAACAAAAAAACCCCAAAGCTAGCAGAAGGAAAGAAATCATAAAAATCAGATCAGAAATAAATGAAAAAGAAATGAAGGAAACAATAGCAAAGATCAATGAAACTAAAAGCTGGTTCTTTGAGAAGATAAACAAAATAGATAAACCACTAGCCAGACTTATCAAGAAAAAAAGGGAGAAGACTCAAATCAATAGAATTAGAAATGAAAAAGGAGAGGTAACAACTGACACTGCAGAAATAAAAGAGATCATGAGAGATTACTACAAGCAACTCTATGCCAATAAAATGGACAATCTGGAAGAAATGGACAAATTCTTAGAAATGCACAACCTGCCAAGACTGAATCAGGATGAAATAGAAAATATGAACAGACCAATCACAAGCACTGAAATTGAAACTGTGATTAAAAATCTTCCAACAAAGAAAAGCCCAGGACCAGATGGCTTCACAGGCGAATTCTATCAAACATTTAGAGAAGAGCTAACACCTATCCTTCTCAAACTCTTCCAAAATATAGCAGAGGGAGGAACACTCCCAAACTCATTCTACGAGGCCACCATCACCTTGATACCAAAACCAGGCAAGGATGTCACAAAGAAAGAAAACTACAGACCAATATCACTGATGAACATAGATGCAAAAATCCTCAACAAAATACTAGCAAACAGAATCCAACAGCACATTAAAAGGATCATACACCATGATCAGGTGGGGTTTGTTCCAGGAATGCAAGGATTCTTCAATATACGCAAATCTATCAATGTGATACACCATATTAACAAACTGAAGGAGAAAAACCATATGATCATCTCAATAGATGCAGAGAAAGCTTTTGACAAAATTCAACACCCATTTATGATAAAAACCCTGCAGAAAGTAGGCATAGAGGGAACTTTCCTCAACATAATAAAGGCCATATACGACAAGCCCACAGCAAACATCATCCTCAATGGTGAAAAACTGAAAGCATTTCCACTAAGATCAGGAACAAGACAAGGGTGCCCACTCTCACCACTCTTATTCAACATAGTTTTGGAAGTTTTAGCCACAGCAATCAGAGAAGAGAAGGAAATAAAAGGAATCCAAATCGGAAAAGAAGAAGTAAAGCTGTCACTGTTTGCAGATGACATGATCCTATACATAGAGAATCCTAAAGATGCTACCAGAAAACTACTAGAGCTAATCAATGAATTTGGTAAAGTAGCAGGATACAAAATTAATGCACAGAAATCTCTGGCATTCCTATATACTAATGATGAAAAATCTGAAAGTGAAATCAAGAAAACACTCCCATTTACCATTGCAACAAAAAGAATAAAATATCTAGGAATAAACCTACCTAAGGAGACAAAAGACCTGTATGCAGAAAACTATAAGACACTGATGAAAGAAATTAAAGATGATACAAATAGATGGAGACATATACCATGTTCTTGGATTGGAAGAATCAACATTGTGAAAATGACTCTACTACCCAAAGCAATCTATAGATTCAATGCAATCCCTATCAAACTACCATTGGCATTTTTCACAGAACTAGAACAAAAAATTTCGCAATTTGTATGGAAACACAAAAGACCCCGAATAGCCAAAGCAATCTTGAGAACAAAAAAAGGAACTGGAGGAATCAGGCTCCCTGACTTCAGACTATACTACAAAGCTACAGTTATCAAGACAGTATGGTACTGGCACAAAAACAGAAAGATAGATCAATGGAACAGGATAGAAAGCCCAGAGATAAACCCATGCACATATGGACACCTTATCTTTGATAAAGGTGGCAGGAATGTACAGTGGAAAAAGGACAGCCTCTTCAATAAATGGTGCTGGGAAAACTGGACAGGTACATGTAAAAGAATGAAATTAGAACACTCCCTAACACCATACACAAAAATAAGCTCAAAATGGATTAAAGACCTAAATATAAGGCCAGAAACTATCAAACTATTAGAGGAAAACATAGGCAGAACACTCTATGACATAAATCACAGCAAGATTCTTTCTGACCCACCCCCTAGAGTAATGGAAATAAAAACAAAAATAAACAAATGGGACCTAATGAAACTTCAAAGCTTTTGCACAGCAAAGGAAACCATAAACAAGACCAAAAGACAACCCTCAGAATGGGAGAAAATATTTGCAAATGAAGCAACTGACAAAGGATTAATCTCCAAAATTTACAAGCAGCTCATGCAGCTCAACAACAAAAAAACAAACAACCCAATCCAAAAATGGGCAGAAGACCTAAATAGACATTTCTCCAAAGAAGATATACAGACTGCCAACAAACACATGAAAGAATGCTCAACATCATTAATCATTAGAGAAATGCAAATCAAAACTACAATGAGATATCATCTCACACCAGTCAGAATGGCCATCATCAATAAATCTAGAAACAATAAATGCTGGAGAGGGTGTGGAGAAAAGGGAACACTCTTGCACTGCTGGTGGGAATGTGAATTGGTTCAGCCACTATGGAGAACAGTATGGAGGTTCCTTAAAAAACTACAAATAGAACTACCATATGACCCAGCAATCCCACTACTGGGCATATACCCTGAGAAAACCGAAATTCAAAAAGAGTCATGTACCAAAATGTTCATCGCAGCTCTATTTACAATAGCCCGGAGATGGAAACAACCTAAGTGCCCATCATCGGATGAATGGATAAAGAAGATGTGGCACATATATACAATGGAATACTACTCAGCCATAAAAAGAAACGAAATTGAGCTATTTGTAATGAGGTGGATAGACCTAGAGTCTGTCATACACAGTGAAGTAAGTCAGAAAGAAAAAGACAAATACAGTATGCTAACACATATATATGGAATTTAAGAAAAAAAAATGTCATGAAGAACCTAGGGGTAAGGCAGGAATAAAGACGCAGACCTCCTAGAGAACGGACTTGAGGTTATGGGGAGGGGGAAGGGTGAGCTGTGACGGGGCGAGAGAGAGTCATGGACATATACACACTAACAAACGTAGTAAGGTAGATAGCTAGTGGGAAGCAGCCGCATGGCACAGGGATATTGGCTTGGTGCTCTGTGACAGCCTGGAGGGGTGGGATAGGGAGGGTGGGAGGGAGGGAGACGCAAGAGGGAAGAGATATGGGAACATATGTATATGTATAACTGATTCACTTTGTTATAAAGCAGAAACTAACACACCATTGTAAAGTAATTATACCCCAATAAAGATGTTAAAAAAAAAAATAAAAAAATAAAAGGTGGTGGAAAAACTGGACAGCCACACACAAAAGAATAAAACATAACCCCTATTTTACATTATATATACAAATTACCTGAAAATGGATTAAAGACTTGAACATAAGCCCTGAAACCATAAACCTTCTAGAAGAAAACATAGGTGGTAAGTTCCTTGACATTAGTCTTGGTAATGATTTTTTTTTAAATTAACACCAAAAACAAAGGAAACAAAATCAAAAACAAACAAGTGAATAAGCAAGTGGGACTATGTAAAACGGGAAAGCTTCTGCACAGCAAAGGAAACCATCAAAAAGAAAAGCAACCTACCGAATAGGAGAAAATATTTACAAATCATCTATCTGATAAGAGATTAATATTCAAAATACATAAAGAACTCATACAACTTAATATCGAAAGAAAAACAAAACACCAAAAAACAATCTGATTAAAAAATGGGCAGAGGAGCTGAATAAACATTTTTACAAATAAGACATATAGATATATGGCTAATAGGTACATGAAAATGTGCTCAGTATCACTAATTATCAGGGAAATACAAATCAAAGCCACATTGAGATACACCTCACCCCTGTTAGGATGACTATTATCAAAAAGGCAAGAAATAACAAGTGTTGGCAAGAATGTGGAGAAAAGGAAACTGTTGTGCACTGCTGGAGAAAACGTAAATTGGTTCAGTCACTATGGAAAACAGTATGGAGGTTCTTAAAAATTTAAAAATAAAAGTATCTTATAATCCAACAATTCCACTTCTGGTACTTATCTGAAGGAAACAAAAACATTAATTCAAAAAGATGCATGCACCCCGGTATTCATAGCAGGGTTATTCACAATGGCCAAGACATGGAAGCAGCCTAGGTGTCCATCAATGGATGAATAAAGAAATATATATGTGTGTGTGTGTGTGTGTGTGTATACATGTGTGTGTGTGTGTGTGTGTGTGTGTGTGTGTGTATAATTCAGTAATAAAAAAGAGAAGGAAATCTTGCCATTTGTGACAATGTGGATGAACCTTGAGGGCATTATATTAAGTAATTTTAGTCAGAGAAAGACAAATACCATATGACCTCACTTACAAATGAAATCTGAAACAAACATACCAAAATAAAAAATAAAAATGAACTCACAGATATAGAGAACATATTGGTGGTTGCCTGAGGTAGAGGGTGGAGAGTAAGCAAAATGGTTGAAGGTGGTCAAAAGGTACAAACTTCCAGTTATAAAATCAATAAGTCCTGCGGATATAATGTACAGCATAGTGACAATAGCTAATAATACTGTACTGTATATTTGAAAGTTCCTAAGAGAGTTGTTCTCATCACAAGAAAAAATTCTGTAACTATGTAAAGTGATGGATTTCAACTAGATTTATTGTGATGATCATTTCACAATATGTGCGAATATCAAATTATTATTTGTACACTTGAAACTAATAAAATATTATACATCAATTATATCTCAATACAAAATTTGGGGGATTGTGTAATGGGGCAACAAACAACCCCCCAAATTTCAGTAGCTTATCACAACACAAATTTATTTCTCTGTCATGGAGAGCCCAATTGAGATGTTCTTCGCCTAAAGCTTTCCTTCAAGCAGAGACGGAGACTTGGAGATTTGGGCTAATTTAATTTTGAGGGGCTGCCATCTTAAACAGATGGTCCTTGAGGTCACTATAGATCAAAAACAAACAAGCAAAGAAACAAACCAAATGCCGAAAACAAACAAATAAAAACGTTCCCCTGCAGAGTACTGAAGAACGGGAACACATAACAGTCTCTTTTTCAGATTATGTTAAGTCATTATTTCTGCTAAGTATTTCAGAGATCAAAGCCATAAATTATTTGAAAGCAGAGATATATGATAGCTATTCAATATAGGTAAATTCACCATTTTCCCTCGAAATATTAACATGAAAGATGCGACACTAAACCAGTCTCAATGATGCCCCATTTGTCAGGTTAGCTACATTCAGTTGACAGTTGTCAGCTGATAAACTAAATCAGGATCCCAAATTTTTTGACACAACACAGATTTTATGAAGGTAAAAGTTAAAGAAGCAGGTTATAACCACAAATATTGATCAGAAAGTTACTTGATAATTTATGTAATAATATATTTTACATAACTATAAGAAATAGAAGCAGGTTACAAATGAAGTAGAAAAATAGTCCTATATTGAAACTTTGGAATAATTCATGCTTAAAAGGAAAATCTAAAAAACACTATTTTGGAATTACATTTTTATAAATTTTTATTTATATATACTGTTCTCCCTAAGAATTGAGACCTCCATACCTTTGTGTTAATAAGTCATTTTGCTTCCACTATCCTTTTAATATTTTAATATTTTATGGCAGCATGGTTAGGCCCCATCTCCTCAGAGAAGCAAAATAGTGTAGAATCTTAGAGCACTGATTCTCCAACTAGACCATCTCTTTCATATCTAGGCTCTACAATATCTTATCTTTGCAAATTTAGACATGTTATTTAGTCTCCCCTTGGATTGGGATGAAGTAACTACACAGCCCCAAACAATCCATTAACAATTATTCTCAGACCAGATAATTGGTACTGAACGACTCTTAGATGGACGAATTAGGCATGTTTCTTAGCTGTCTGTGCGTGAAAGGACTGATAATCTTTTAACAGCTTCAAGCAAACCCACAGCCATCAGAGTCCAGAGGCTGACTTCGGGGGACACGGATTTGGGAAATCCCAGGAGGAAATTTCTGGGAATTTTCTAGTGGAGAAGGAGGGAGGTCTCAGACTCTAGTTCCTCTCTCTTGCCCTCTTCCCTCTTGGGCTCAGTAGAAGCACTGGAGACCTTCTGCCAACTTCCTGAGCTCTGCCTGGAAATGGTCACCCAGCACTGGTTGGGGACAAGGGATAAACAGTGGTCACCAGCCACACGTAGGAGCCAGGGCCCGAAAGACAGGCAAGCTCTGGCCACGGGGGCCACTTCTTACCCTCCCAGCTCGCAAGGGGGTCACTCTTTCCTCTAATCTGTCAGTGCAGTACCTGTGCTCCTGTAGGTGGAAAGGTGAGTCCTCCACACATTCCTGGCTGGGGTCCTCCAGCCTGCTTTTTCTCTGCTGCTCCACCACACTGTGCACCTTTTCTTATTTTGGTGAATCCCCCTTCCTTGAATTAAAGTCTCTTCTTGCCCCTTTGGGGCTACATGAAAAAAAAACTAAAAAGAAAATTACTCAAATTTCACAAATTATTACCTACACTTTAGAAAACTACACTTGTTTCCCTTAGGATTGTAGACACTTACATAAGAGTGGTAAATGTACTTTTTTTAACTCAAGCAATATTCAACTATCTGTTCAACTCCTAATCTTTGTGTATCAGGTGACATGTATTTTTTTTTTTATCTAAGACCATCTGTTGACAAAAATTATTTTAATTAATTTGTTAACTTTAGAATGACATTTATTTTCAAATAATCTTGATATATTTTTTATGTGCTATACATTTTTTTAAAAGTTTAAGACCATAATTTGATACTGAGGTAAAATGATGCATATAAGTTGCAGGGGTTTTTTGTACATTTTCTCTTACAGAAAAAACACATGTTGACAGAAAACTTCATTCATTTACTTATGAATTTGTATTGATCTTTGTGTTTTATATATAATAGGTAACATTTATTGAGGGCTTGCTATTTGTTATAAATGTTTTCAGCACTTTAATGGGCTACCTCATTTTATTTTATGACAATTTTATCTGGTAAAATATTATTCCCCTTTACTTGGGAAGTGAGGCCCAAGGTCATATAGTTATAAAACAGACCACACTCCCTCAGATGTTTCAGCCATGAATTATCTATGCTTACTGTAAGTCAGGAAAACCTAGGTAACTATTTCCTGCCCCATAGTACAGAAGAAAGTGGCAGAGGTTTAGAGTGTGGCATTGTAGTGCCTTACAGTTTAATTTTCTAACACAACTCTAAGTTTCTCCAAAGAGTTGTCCAGCTGCATAAAATTCCCACTTGAACTTTCCTCAGGGAAGCTAATATGAGTGCTCTGTCTACATGGCTGTTTGTGTATGGCCCTGAGCTTTCTTGTACATCAGACTTTTAGGAACAGCTGAAAAAATCAGGAGACAACTGGGATCCTTTGATAGGTGCTGATGATGAGAGAACCACTGCTAGAAGAGGCCATTACTCTTCGCAGAAGCCCTACTGGGAACTGCAGAAGGCCTCTAGGAGTGAATACCAACAAGACTTAAGACCAGAAATAACTGCCACGTATGTAAGTGGGATGTACTATGGCTCTGATAATGTAAGGAGCAGACTTTATTTCTTCAGTCTCTTCTGTTTCCAAACTGTAGGAATGGATCTGATATTAGATGCTGAGAACTTAGCTTTAATAAACGTAGTCTTTTAATGTGTTCTCATTTAAATACTTTTTCACCCCATGATGGTGTATGCTGGGAAAGGGAACATGCTGGATGAATAGAAAAATGGGAGTGGCAAATCAGCAAACTGGAAAATCTGTTTTTGTTTTTTTTTAATTGTCTTACCTCAAAGTGAGGCCAGTCCTACTACTATATCTCCTCTTTCAAAATTAATATATGATACTGATCCTCACAGTATTATAATATATCAAGTGCAATTTATGAAAAGATGATAGAATGTCTTCTTTAGACTATTCATGTCATTTTATTTATTTATTTCATATGACATTCTTCATGTTTCACCTTATTAGATAAACTTTAATCTAGTAGGTAATGAAAAACATTACCTACCATGGAAATTTGATCTGATATGTTGGGAAGAACATTGAATATTGATTGGGAGACTAGTCATAGTAATTTGAATCTTAAAGTAGTGTAAAATATTTTTACATTATATTCATTTATTCATAAACTATACATTTATTGAGCACTTACTCTGTACCAGGCATTTTGGTAGATGATAACCAAAAGAAGAAATGTTTCTGCCCTCAAAGAGCTTGCAGTTTATTAGAAAAAGCATGTTTAAACAGTTTCAGAATAATAAAGTTAATACTAAAATAGAAATACTGTATGTACTAGACAGGTACCTAAATGAGAGAACACTCAATTCTTCCCTGGAGAGGAAAGGCTCAGAAAAATAATGCAGGGATGATGCAATACAACATATGATTTAAAATGCCAACTTTAAAAATTAGTTTATTTGTGTGGGTTTGTCCTTTAAAATATGAGAGATGTAAAGAAAATAGATCTATAAACCAAATATGATTAAAAATATCCAAAGTTCTTCTTGTGAGAGTATCTAAATCATGGTACTGAATTTAATTAAATAAGAAAATATGTTCAATTTGAAGGGCTAATCTGTGCAACTTCATAAGGTTTAAAAATTTTTAGGCATGATGGAAAGCTGTTTCATAATGGAGGAAAGTGGGAAAAAACTTTATTGATGTTATTCCATTGACTTTTGATTTTCCATCAATTTTGTTAATGTATTAGCATTTAGTCCTATTTTTGCTCCTTTAATTTTTTTTCTTTTAGTTGTTTAAAAATGTTTTTCTATTTGATTTATTTACAGAATTTTGAGTATGTTAAACTTAAATACTATTTTCTGTATTTATCCTGTTTTAATTTTATAGAGATTCTTGACTATGTAGGCTAACATCACAAACAGTTTTTGCAAGTTCTTAACCATTATTTCTTGCCATAAAATTTCTGTTCTTTTTGTTTCTCTTTTCCTTCTAGGATTCCATTTACATGTATGTTTAACATTTTCACTGGTTCCCTTATTTATTTATTTTTATCCCATTTTCCATTGTTTTGCCTCTCTGTGCTTCAGTCAACAATTTTCTTAGTATTTTCCAGTGCATTATTTTCTAGTTAACTAATCTTTTCTCCAGCTGTGTCTAATATGTTTTGAAACTCATGTATGGAATTGAGTGTGATGCTCCTTTCAGCTTCTAAAAATGTGTTGAAATCTCTTTGCCCACTGATAATATAGATCTTGTCCTCTTTATGTATGTTTTACTTAAATAAAATTTTATTAAAGTTTAAGTTCTATGATGACTCTTTTCCTTATGAAAAAGTATCCATTCATCACTGAAATAAATAGTAGTATGTATCTAAGGCTTTAGAATTATATTTTCATAGGTGACTTGGGGAACTGTGTTCAATAATATAGACAGCATCTCTGCATTCATTTGCATTTCTAAACTTTCCATTGTCTTTATTTCAATAGTCAGAAGTTTCATTTAACATCAAAAGTTACATTGGAAATTGCTGAATAAATTTTAAAATCCTTTGTATTCTGTTTTATATTGTTGATACCTAATAGGGAAAATATTCTTAATAAATTTTAGTGTTATCTGGTAGTATAATGTAGGGAAGTACTACTTTATGTATGAAATTAAGAAGCCTAATAATGTATATAAACAACACTCAATACTCAATAGGTTTTAAATAATAACTTGAATAGATATGTCCCATTTACTTTTAAGATTTCTTTCTTTACATTTTGATATATATATGCATCGCATATATGCATAGCCAATACATATATAATGGATAGATAGATAGATAGATAGACAGATAGTTGGATATAGATATACAGATATAGATATATAGAGAGATATAATGTTGATGGATAATGGGACCCCCGGAAAAACTTTTTACTTTCTATTCTCTTAGTAAAGAGAATTTGCTATCATTGACTTATGCACTATTGTTCTGATTCAACAAAACTCTTTCCCACAATTTTATCCTATGAATTTATTTCAACTGGTCTCCAATTTGAAGAGTACATTTGAAATAACAGGGTAAAAATAAAATAAAATTTATTAATTAAAACAAAATGTATAACTTTGCATTCCAATTCCCATTCTAATTCCATATAGTGATAGTAAAATAAAACCTAATTAAGATTGAAATCACATTCTCCCTCTCCATTTACCACATTTGGGTAAAAATTGTGTGGATTAGTCTGTTGTATTTACTCTACATTGCTCCAAAACTCCAAGAAATTCTCTCTGGAAGGTGATTCAGAACTGAACATGCTTCTAATTAAAAAAAAAAAAAAATCTAAGAAGTTTTTTTTTGTGTGTGCCTTACTAATTTTTAGGTGCTATAGAAAAATATGTCACTTCTCTTCCCACCACAAAGAACTTACAGTATAATTATGGAAATAAGACTAAGAATGACAACAAAGTCAGGTAACTAATTCCAATAGAATTAGGTTCTAATCATTTTCATTGTGTTTTAATTGTACTTCGATACCAGAAGAGAAAAAGAGTAATACCAAGTGATATATTACAAATATTAAATAAGTCTGTGAAGAGGTTATGGAATTTAAACTTAGATCTTGCATTTCAAAAAACAGTGAAAATGATACTCTTCAGCAGGGCACAGTTGGGGATATTGTGCTTCTCAAAGCTTTACCTGTCCTACAAACAAAGCATGTGAGACATGAATTGGCTGAGATCATTTTCAAAGTGGGAAAAGTCATGGATCTAGTGACCATAAAACCCAGCTCAGAAACTACCTTTTCAGAGTCCAGTCAGTTTGAAAACCACTCTCATAACCAAAAATCAGGAAGAACTAGGTATCTCTTCAACACAGTGAAGGGGGATTGGAAGACAGAGCCAAAGGAAAAGAGTTATAAGTTTGCTTTACGGAAAAATTTTTCTAAATTTCATCACAAACTGTCCAATTTATCTTCTGGTATTTATGAGATAGCTAAAAATAAATGAAGTAAAGTTCTTGCTAAAATTTTTCATAAAAATAGACGGTGAAGAATTTTATAACCTCTGACTGTGTAGGAATGATATAAACCATAAAAGTAAGACTGGAAGGGGACAGAAACTGGAAGATACAATAATTAGTCCAGTTTTCTCATATTTTATAATAAGTAATCATTTTATGATCAAGTATTATATCAAAATGTTAAAAGTATTAATACAAGAATGACTATATATTTAAAGATACTAAGTAGACTTATTAAATAATTCAATATAGTTGAAATCATGTAGTAGGTATTACAAGCACTTACTCATATCTTGCTCACATCTCCTTCTTGGTACCAGCAGGAGTACTGTCTCCTTCTTAAGATTTAGTTTATGGCAAGAAGGATATCAACAGAAATGACTGCTGTCACTTCTGGGCTGACACATTGAATTCCTGCTTCAGACTCCTCCATGTTCCCCTCCCCTGCAGAGTGGACCAGAAGCATTATGTTGAGAAGTAAGTGCCACAAGATTGAAGCAGCCTGAGATTCTGAGCTGCCACATGGAGAATAGCTGCTTTGGAGAGATGCCCAGACTGTAAGGTACTTTTTGCAAGACATAAACTTTGTTGTCAAAATGTCACTGAAATGTTGTGTTCTTTTTACTGCAGTATAACCTAGTCTTTTCTGATTGACACAAAATAAGCAGTGATTGGGACATAGTAGAAGAGGAAGTTCAATAGAGCTTGTTTAAAGATTTAGATAACTAAGAATATGGCTAAAAGTAATACCTATAAAGAAAACCTCTAGAAAATGTATAAACATTCCAAATTATCAGGAAAAAACCCCACAAACATGCATAAAAGAAAACACTGTTTACATAGTGAAATATTTTAAAAAGCAGTGGGAGAAAATAATGACATAATTAACCAAACATATATATTATTTAAATAAATGTAAATAGGCTTAACTCAAACGTTTAAAGTAAAAATTTTTATTAGAACAAAACCTAGTAATATATTGTATACAAAAATATACACATTGCAAAATAACCCAGAAAAGCCAAATATGGAAAAGGTGGATCTAGCCAGCCAAGGTAAATGTAAATAAACAAAAATCCAAAAGTGGGATTAGCAATATTGAATCAGAAAAGAAAAAACTTCAGGGCAAGACATAATTAAATGAAGAAAAATTTAAAAATAATAAAATTTACAACAAAGATCAAAGAAAATATTCATTCATCAAATAAAACAGTAAGAGCCAAATCATCAGGAAATCCAGAGAAAAAGACAGAAACACATTTGTAACAGGAAACTAATTCTTTTCCATTTTACGTTAAATTAAATTTAAAACAAAAATAAACATGTAAACAGTATAAATAATATTATTAATATATACTTATAATTTTTAAGTTCTGTATATTGATATAGAAAATATTCTTTTAAAAATGCTATTAACTTTGAAATTTGGTCATGTATAATGTCATGAAGCATTTCAATCAACTTTGGAAAGTCAAATTTTTATGTACTATACCTCTGATTTAATTTAAGAGAGCACAAAGTTATATGGGAAAATATAAAAAGTATAATGTCCGAAGCTTAAAAACTATATGTATATGTGTGTGTGTGTGTAAACATATATTTAACAACTTTATTAAGTTGTATTTTAAATAGCACAAAACTAATGCATTTCAAGTGTACAATTCAATGATTTTTTTTAACTTTATTGGCAGCTTTAATAATCACCATAAATAATCCTTAGAGTATTTTCACATCTCCCGAAAGGATTCCTCATGCCCATTTACAGTTCAGCCTGGTTCCCACACAGATTCCCACTTCTAGTCCCCAGCACCCACTAATCTACTTTCTATCTCTATAAAATTGCCTTCAGGACTGGACCTTCAAGATGGTGCAGGAGTAAGACATGGAGATCACCTTCCTCCCCACAAATACATCAGAAATACATCTATGCATGGAGCAACTCCTACAGAACACCTACTGAACTCTGGCAGAAGACCTCAGACTTCCCAAAAGGCAAGAAACTCCCCATGTACCTGGGTAGGGCAAAAGAATAAAGGAAAAACAGAGACAAAAGAATAGGGATGGGCCCTCACCTTGGGGAGGGAGCTGTGATGGAGGAAAATTTCCACACACTGGGAAGCCCCTTCACCGGCAGAGACAGGGGTGGAGGTTGCGGGGGGTGGGGGAGGAAGCATCGGAGCCACGGAGGAGAACACAGCAATAGGGGTACAGAGGGCAAAGTGGAGAGATTCCTGCACAGAGGATCAGTGCCAACCAGCACTCACCAGCCAGAGAGCCTTATCTGCTCACCCACCGGGTCGGGTTGGGGCTGGGAGCTGAGGCTCAGGCTTCGGAGGAGGTCAGGTCCCAGGGAGAGGACTGGGGTTGGCTGCATGAATACAGCCTGAAAGGGACTAGTACACCACCGCTAGCTGGGAGGGAGTCCAGGAAAAACTCTGGAACTGCCGAAGAGGCAAGAGACCATTGTTTCAGGGTGCGCGAGGAGAGGGGATTCAGAGCATTGCCTAAAAGAGCTCCAGAGACGGGTGTCCACGGACACCAGAGACAGAGACGGGCATGAAATGCTAAGACTGCTGCTGCAGCCACCAAGAAGCTTGTGTGCAATCACAGGTCACTATCCACACCTCCCCTCCCAGAAGACTGTGCAGCCCGCCACTGCCAGGGTCCTGTGATCCAGGGACAACTTCCCAGGAGAACACACAGCACACCACATGTTGTTGCAACGTTATGCCGGCCTCTGCCGCCACAGGCTTGGCCCACATTCCACATCCCTCTCTCCCCCCACCCCCCGGCCTGAGTGAGGCAGAACCCCCGTACACGCAAAGGCGGGGCAAAATCCAAAGTTGAAACCCAGGAGCTGTGTGAACAAAGAAGAAAAAGGGAAATCTCCCCCAGCAGTCTCAGGAGCGGTGGATTAAATCCTTACAATCAACTTGATGTAGCTTGCATCTGCTGAATACGTGAATAAACAAGGAATCATACCAAAATTGAGACGGTGGACTTTGGGAGCAACTGTAGACCTGGGGTTTGCTTTCTGCATCTAATTGGTTTCCGTTTTTATGTTTATCTTAGTTTAATATGTAGAGTTTATTATTATTGGTAGATTTGTTTATTGATTTGGTTGCTCTCTTCTTTTTTTAAAAAAATTGTATATATATAAATATATACTTTATTCCTTTTTCTCTTTTTGTGAGTGTGTATGTGTATGTTTCTTTGTGTGATTTTGTCTGTATAGCTTTGCTTTTACCATTTGTCCTAGCATTCTGTCTGTCCATTTCTTTTTTTAATTACATTGAATTTTTTTATTTTTAATAATTTATTTTTTTATTTTAATATCTTTAATTTTCTTTTATTTCTTTCTTCTTTCTTTCTTTCTTTCTTTCTCTCTTTCTTTCCTTTTCTCTCACTTTTCTTCTGAGCTGTGTACTGAGAGAGTCTTGGTGCTCAGCCAGGTGTCAGGCTTGTGTCTCTGAGGTGGGAGAACCAAGTTCAGTCCATTGGTCCACTGGAGACCTCATGGCTCCACGTAATATCAAACAGCAAAAGTTTTTCCAGAGATCTCCATCTCAACACAAAGACCCAGCTCCACTCAATGACCAGCAAGCTCCAGTGGTGGATACCCTATGCCAAACAATTAGCAAGGCAGGAATAAAACCCCACCCATAAGCAGAGAGGCTGCCTAAAATCATAATAAGGACATAGGCATCCCAAAACACACCATCGGATGCAGTCCTGCCCATCAGAAAGACAAGATCCAGCCTCATCCACCAGAACACAGGCACCATTCCCCTCCACAAGGAAGCCTACATAACCCACTGAAACAACCTTACCCAAAGACAACAAAAACAACCTTACCCAAAGACAACAAAAACAATGGGAACTACGAACCTGCAGCCTGTGAAAAGGAGACCCCAAATACAGTAAGTTAAGCAAAATGAGAAGACAAAGAAATACACAACAGTTGAAGGAGCAAGGTAAAAACCCACCAGAACAAAAATATGAAGAGGAAATAGACAGTCTACCTGAAAAAGAATTCAGAATAATGATAGTAAAGATGATCCAAAATCTTGGAAATAGATTGGAGAAAATACAAGAAATGTTTAACAAGGACCTAGAAGAACTGAAGAGCAAACAAACAGTGATGAACAACACAAGAAATGGAATTAAAAATTATCTACAAGGAATCAATAGCAGAATAACTGAGGCAGAAGAACAGATAAGAAACCTGGAAGATAAAATAGTGGAAATAACTACTGCAGAGCAGAATAAAGAAAAAAACAATGAAAAGAATTGAAGAGAGTCTCAGAGACCTCTGGGACAACATTAAATGCACCAACATTTGAATTATAGTGGTCCCAGAAGAAGAAGAGATAAAGAAAGGGACTGAGAAAATATTTGAAGAGATTATAGTTGAAAACTTCCCTAATATGGGAAAGGAAATAGTCAAGTCCAGGAAGCACAGAGAGTCCCATAAAGGATAAATCCAAGGAAAAACACTCCAAGACACATATTAATCAAACTATCAACAGTTAAATACCAAGAAAAAATATTAAAAGCAGCTAGGACAAAAAAAAAAAAATAACAAATAACATACAAGGGAATCCCCATAAGGTTAAGAGCTGATCTTTCAGCACAAACTCTGCAAGCCGGAAGGGAGTGGCAGGACATATTTAAAGTGATGAAAGGGAAAAACCTATAACCAATATTACTCTACCCAGCAAGGATCTCATTCAGATTTGATGGAGAAATTAAAACCTTTACAGACAAGCAAAAGCTAAGAGAATTCAGCACCATCAAACCAGCTTTACAACAAATGCTAAAGGAACTTCTCTAGGAAGGAAGCACAAAAGAAGGAAAAGGCCTACAATAACAAATGCAAAACAATTAAGAAAATGGTAATAAGAACCTACATACTGATAACTACCTTAAATGTAAATGGATTAAATGCTCCAACCAAAAGACATAGACTGGCTGAATGGATACAAAAAGAAGACCTGTACATATGCTGTATACAAGTGACCCACTTCAGACCTAGGGACACAAACAGACTGAAAGTGAGGGGATGGAAAAAGATATTCCATGAAAATGGAAATGAAAACAAAGCTGGAGTAGAAATTCTCATATCCAACAAAATAGAGTTTAAAATAAAGAGTATTATAAGAGCCACTACATAATGATCAAGGGGTCAATCCAAGAAAAATATATAGCAACTGTAAATATATACACACCCAACATAGCAGCACCTCAATATATAAGGCAAAATGTAACAGCCATATAAGGGGAAATCAACAGTAACAGAATCATAGTAAGGGACTTTAACACCCCACTTTCACCAAAGGATAGATCATCCAAAATGAAAATAAATTAGGAAACACAAGCTTTAAATGACACATTAAACAAGATGGACTTAACTGATATTTATAGGACATTCCACCCAAAAACAACAGAATACACTTTCTTCTGAAGTGCTCAT
Source organism: Tursiops truncatus (assembly GCF_011762595.2). Taxonomy (NCBI): domain Eukaryota; kingdom Metazoa; phylum Chordata; class Mammalia; order Artiodactyla; family Delphinidae; genus Tursiops; species Tursiops truncatus. The sequence continues at coordinate 20,777,289 of NC_047050.1, forward strand.
GGAACATTCTCCAGGATAGATCATATCTTGGGTCACAAATCAAGACTTGATAAATTTAAGAAAATTGAAATTGTATCAAGTATCATTTCTGACCACAGCACTATGAGACTAGATATCAATTACAGGAAAAAACCTGTAAAAAATACAAACACATGGAGACCAAAAAATACACTACTAAATAACCAAGAGATCACTGAAGAAATCAAAGAGAAATCAAAAAATACCTAGAAACAAATGACAATGAAAACACGATGACCCAAAACCTATGGGACGGAGCAAAAGCAGTTTTAAGAGGGAAGTTTATAGCAATACAATCCTACCTCAAGAAACAAGAAACATCTCAAATAAATAATCTAACCTTACACCTAAAGCAGTTAGAGAAAGAAGAACAAAAAATCCCCAAATTTAGCAGAAGGAAAGAAATCATAAAGATCAGATAAGAAATAAATGAAAAAGAAATGAAGGAAAGGATAGCAAAGATCAATAAAACTAAAAGTCTGGTTCTTTGAGAAGATAAACAAAATTGATAAACCATTAGTCAGACTTATCAGGAAAAAAGGGATAAGACTCAAATCAATAGAATTAGAAATGAAAAAGATGTAACAAGTGACAATGCAGAAATACAAAAGATCATGAGAGGTTACTACAAGCAACTATATGCCAATAAAATGTACAACCTGGAAGAAATGGACAAATTCTTAGAAAAGCACAACCTACTGAGACTGAACCAGGAAGAAATAGAAAATAGAAACAGGCCAATCACAAGAATTGAAATTCAGACTGTGATTAAAAATCTTCCAACAGGGGCTTCCTTGGTGGCGCAGTGGTTGAGAGTCTGCCTGCCAATGCAGGGGACATAGGTTCATGCCCCAGTCTGGGAAGGTCTCACATGTCGCGGAGCGGCTGGGTCCGTGAGCCATGATTGCTGAGCCTGTGTGTCCCGAGCCTGTGCTCCACAATGGGAGAGGCCACAACAGTGAGAGTCCCGCGTACAGCAAAAAAAAAAAAAAATCTTCCAACAAACAAAAGCCCAGGACCAGATGACTTCACAGGCAAATTCTATCAAACATTTAGAGAAGAGCTAACATCTATCCTTCTCAAACTCTTCCAAAATATAGCAGAGGGAGGAACAATCCCAAACTCATTCTACGAGGCCACCATCACCCTGATACCACAACCAGACAAAGATGTCACAAAGAAAGAAAACTGCAGGCCAACAACACAGATGAACATAGATGCAAAAATCCTCAACAAAATACTCGCTAACAGAATCCAGTAGCACATTAAAAGGATCATACACCATGATCAAGTGAGGTTTAGCACAGGAATGCAAGGATTCTTCAATATATGCAAATCAGTCAATGTGATACACCATATTAACAAATTGAAGGAGGAAAACTATATGATCATCTCAATAGATGCAGAAAAACTATTGACCAAATTCAACACTGATTTATGATAGAAAAGCCTCCAGAAAGTAAGAATGAAGGGAACTTACCTGAACATAATAAAGGCCATATATGAGAAACCCACAGCCAACATCGTTCTCAATGGTGAAAAACTAAAACCATTTCCTCTAAGATCAGGAACAAGAAAATGTTGTCCACTCCCACCACTATTATTCCACATAGTTTTAGAAGTTTTAGCTACAGCAATCAGAGAAGAAAAAGAAACTAAAGGAAGCCAAATTGGAAAAGAAGAAGTAAAGCTGTCACTGTTTTCAGATGGCATGATACTATACATAGAGAATCCTAAAGAAGCTACCAGAAAACTAGTAGAGCTAATCAATGAATTTGGTAAAGTAGCAGGATACAAAATTAATGCACAGAAATCTCTTGCCTTCTTATATACTAGTGATGGAAGATCTGAAAGAGAAATTAAGGAAACACTCCCATTTACCACTGCAGCAAAAAAAATAAAGTATCTAAGAATAAACCTACTTAAGGAGACAAAAGACCTGTATGCAGAAAACTATAAGACACTGACGAAAGAAATTAAAGATGATACAAACAGATGGAGAGACAGATATACCATGTTCTTGGATTGGAAGAATCAACATTGTGAAGATAACTATACTACCCAAAGCAATCTACAGATTCAATGAAACCCCTATCAAACTACCAATGGCATTTTTCACAGAATTAGAAAAAAAAATTTCACAATTTGTATGGAAACACAAAAGACCCTAAATAGCCAAAGCAATCTTGAGAAAGAAAAACTGAGCAGGAGGACTCACGCTCCCAGAATTCAGACTATACTACAAAGCTACGGTATTAAAACAGGATGGTACTGGCACAAAAACCAAAATATACATCAATAAAATAGGATAGAAAGCCCAGAGTTAAACCCACACACATATGGTCACCTTGTTTTTGATAAGGCAGCAAAAATATACAGTGGAGAAAAGACAGCTGCCTCAATAAGTGGTGCTGGGAAAACTGGACATCTATATGTGAAAGAATGAAATTAGAGCATTCCTTAACACCATACACCAAAATGAACTCAAAATGAATTAAAGGTCTAAATGTAAGCCAGATACTATAAAACTCTTAGAGGAAAACATAGACAGAACACTCTATGACATAAATCACAGCAAGATCCTTTTTGACCCACCTCCTAGAGAAATTGAAATAAAAATAAACAAATGGGAGCTAAAGAAACTTAAAAGCTTTTGCACAGCAAAGGAAACCATAAACAAGACGAAAAGACAGCCCTCAGATGGGAGAAAATATTTGCAAATGAAGCAAAGGACTAATCTCCAAAATTTACAAGCAGCTCATGCAGCTCAACATCAAAAAAACAAACAACCAAAAATGGGCAGAAGACCTAAATAGACATTTCTCCAAAGAAGATATACAGATTGCCAACAAACACATGAAAGGATGCTCAATATCACTAATCATTAGAGAAATACAAATCAAAACTACAATGAGATATCACCTCTCACTGGTCAGAATGGCCATCTTTAAAATCTACAAACAATAAATGCTGGAGAGGGTATGGAGGAAAGGGAGCCCTCTTGCACTGTTGGTGAGAATGTAAATTGATACAGCCCCTATGGAGAACTGTATGGAGCTTCCTTAAAAAACTAAAACTAAAACACCATACAACCCAGCAATCCCACTACTGGGCATATATCCTGAGAAAACCATAATTCAAAAAGAGTCATGTACCACAATGTTCACTGCAGCTCTATTTACAATAGCCAGGACATGGAAGCAACCTAAGTGTCAATCAACAGATGAATGGATAAAGAAGATGTGGCATATATATATATATATATATAAATACACACACACACACACACACACACACACACACACACACACACACACACACACACACAATGGAATATTACTCGGCCATAAAAAGAAATGAAATTGAGTTATTTGTAGTGAGGTGGATGGACCTAGATTCTGTCATACAGAGTAAAGTAAGTCAGAAAGAGAAAAACAAATACCGTATGCTAACCTATATATATGTGTAATCTGAAAAAAAAAATGGTTCTGAAGAACCTAGGGGCAGGACAGGAATAAAGACTCAGATGTAGAGAATGGACTTGAGGACCCAGGGAGTGGGAATGGTAAGCTGGGACGAAGTGAGAGAGTGGCCTAGACATATATACACTACCAAATGTAAAATAGCTAGTGGGCAGTGGCCACATAGCACAGGGAGATCAGCTGGATGCTTTGTGACCACCCAGAGGGGTGGGTTAGGGAGGGTGGGAGGGAAGAGATATGGGGATATATGTGTATGTATCACTGATTCACTTTGTTATACAGCAGAATCTAACATAACCATTGTAAGGCAATTATACTCTAATAAAGAAGTTAAAAAATAAATTGCCCTAGTTGGAAATTTTATGTACCTGTAACCATATGACATGTTGTCTCTTGTGTCTAGCTTCTTAAACTTAGAATAATGTTTTCTGAAGTTAATCCAGGACATAGCCTGGCCAGGAATTCCTTCCTTTTTATTGTTGAGTAGTATTCTATTGTATGGATATACAACACTTTGTCTATTCACTTATCAATTGATGGACATTTAGATTGTTTCCACTTTTTGGCTATTGTGAATAATGCTGCTATGGACATTCATGTGCAAGTCTTTCTGTGGACTTGCATTTTCATATAACCTGGGTATAGACCTACAAGTGTTGGGTTCTATGGTATTTTATGTGTAATTTTTTGAGAAACTTCTAAACTCTTTTCCAAAGTAGCTATACCATCTCACATCCTCCCAGAATTGTATGATATTTTTCACATTGTCACCACTGTTTGTTATTGTTAGTCTTATTATTTTTATTTATTTATTTATTTATATTTTTGTGGTACGCAGGCCTCTCACTGTTGTGGCCTCTCCCGTTGTGGAGCACAGGCTCCGGACGCGCAGGCTCAGTGGCCATGGCTCACGGACCCAGCTGCTCTGGGGCATGTGGGATCTTCCCAGACCGGGGCATGAACCCGCGTCCCCTGCATTGGCAGGCGGACTCTCAACCACTGCACCACCAGGGAAGCCCTGTTAGTCTTATTTTTGATAGCTGATCTAGTGGATATGAAATTGTATCTTGTAGTTTTAATTTATATTTCTCTAATGATGAACTTGTTATGTACTTATTAGCTCTGATGTGTATTTTTTTTTCAAGGCCACCAAGGTATTAGCTTAATCCTGATACTATCTACCAGGAGATAGCATCAGATAGCACAGGTTAAGGGTTCAGTACTACAAGATTGGCCCTCCCCCCGCCCCACACACACACACACACACTTCTGAGGCCAAACACAAGTCCAGGTTGCTACCTGTGTTTCTGACCAAACAGCTATAAGTAGGAGGGTCACACCACCACCTGCTTGGGTTCTATTAATCTACTAGAGTGGACCACAGAATTTACAGAAACATTTTATATCCATTTATTTTATAAAAGGATATAACTTAGGAACTGGTAGTTGAAAGAGATGCATAAGGCAAGGTATGGTGAAAGGATGCCATGCTTCTATGCTTTCTGGGTGCACCGCTTTCCCCATATCTCCATGTATTCACTGGAAGCTCTCAAAACCCCATCCTTTTTGGTTTTTATGATGACTTCATTACCTAGGTATGGTTGATTAAATCATCGGCCATTGGTGATTGAACTCAATTTCCAGACGTTTTCCCTTCCCTAGAGGTGAGGGTGTGGTGGGATGGGATTGAAAGTCCAACCCACTAATTGCAAAGTGGGTTCCCCTGGCAACCAGACTCCATCCTCAAGTTACCTAGGGGCTTTCCAAAAGTCACCTCAGTAACATTAATAGACCTAATAAACAAGTGAACTATTTTGGAGGAAAATTAAGATAATATAAAATATAAATAATTTTCTAAACCAAACAGGGAAAATTGATATCACACAAATACATGACATACACACTGATAATAGAAATAATCACAGATATAGGGGATGTTACCTAAATCATGAGAGACTAATTTTCTCCATTCTATGTAAGCACATTTACAAACTTGAATGATATATACATATATATATATACATAATTTTTTAGGAAAATGTAAACTGCCACTACCAATCACAGAACAGATAGATAATTTGAACAGATTAATACCACCTAAGAAACAGATTTGTCAAAGAGCTATGCTCAAAAAGTGGACTGTTTCCTAGAGCAGTTTGTTAAGAAAGAGTTAATTCCAAAGCTATATAAAATCCTTTGAAGCACAGAAAAAAGAAGAGAGCTTCTAACTTTTTTTTTATGAAATCGGCAAAATATTGACACCAAACAGTGATAAAAGATGTAGTCCAAAAGATATAGTCCATCAGCTACATAGTCCCCTGCCCCTCCAAAAAAATGAAGAAAAATAAAGAGAACTCCAAACTAATCTCACCCATGACACCAGTTTACAAAACATTAAATAAAACCTACCAAACATTACCCAGAATCATACTAATCAAGACTAAGTGAGTCTTATTCCATGTATGCACCTATTCTGCTATTTCCCTGAACCTGACTGCTCTAGTACCAACATATATGGCATTATAGCATTTGAATAACATTTGGGGACATTTGACATTTTTTTCACTGGTGGTCCTAGTGCCTAACGCCCAGGTGGTAACTCCTAGGTGACTTGAATCATTGTTAGTCTTTAGTAAATGACTTCATGGTTAATGGCTTATTCTCCGATTTTTCTTTCAAGTCTCAAGAATGTCCAGTGCTATATTTTCCTTTGCATTCTATCCTGCATTTCATCTCAGCTTTGTTTTGTGTTTGTGTGAAGGGGCAGAGGTCTCCCTGGACCAGAATTAATTGTTAGGTCTTTCAGTTCTACACTATTTACTTTTGTATGCAATTTGTTTAACTAATTAGATATATAGTGGTAGTTTAGCATTAAATGCAATGTATACATTGGTAGTTTTGCATTCAAGATAAACTCAAATGAAACACCAATGTAATATTTAAATGTAACATTTTTCAAATTTTAAGAATGAACAAACCAAAAAAACTGATTCAGTTAGTGGTCAAATTGAGAAGAAGATATACTAAAACTAATACATCTAGAGTAGAGATCGAACAACTTTCTCTCATCTCTCTCCTTTTCCCTCTCTTATCTTAATCTGTCTATTACGTTTATCCATCTCTCTTTCTATAGGGCTATTATCTAACCATTTCCTTGAAATTCCTTAAAATTCTACTCTCACATAAGACTTAAAAAGACTTTTAGTATAAGCTGTACATTCGGATTCCTTTCTGAGGGCAATAGACAGCATCTGATTATCGTACTAATGGAGGTAAATGTCTGTCCTGATTAGGAGAAAAATACCATGGCCTTGTATCAATGCATATCATGGTATAATAAGAAAAGAGTATAATGCAGGGCTTTTATCTGCATTTTCTGTTCTTATTGAAAGAAGGAATGAGACTAGAATAGGTGCTGTAGAAGAACACTAAAAATAAGGTGGTTCGCTCTGGGCTTTGCCTGGACTAGCATAAAAGACGCCTGGATAAGGTGGGAGCCAAGCTGCTACGAAAGCACCTCATTAAAGGTAGGCTGCCTAGAGAGAGCAGAAGGAACACTGCGGTTTGAGAGCAGTGCAGTAGCAAGTCCAGACTTACAGGAATTCATATACCTGAAGTCCGGAGCAGTCAAACCAGCTTGAGGCCATCTATCACCATAGCAGTTAGTGGCTGCAGGGGCTGTTTGAACCCTAGATTCCTGGAGAGAGTACAATACCAGAGTGACTACAACACAGAGCTTCTGACCCTGAGATCCAGTAAGTAAATGTTCATAAAGCAAGGATCAAGAGGTTTGGTTCTCCCTGGGCACTTAGCTCTGAGGGTGAACAGGCATTCATTAGAGAGATAAGGCTCAAGTTTGAGAGATAGGTCTTAAGTATTAGCAAGAGCATATCTGAGACTTCCTAAAGAAAAACAGCAGGCCACCCACCAGAGTGGAGAGGGCTCAGAGAAGGCACAGCTGTGGCTGTCATAGAAGGATTGGACTAAGGAAAAAATTTATTATAAATGCTAGTGTCTCCAAGAAAAGCAAAATTTACTTGGTGAGATAGTGTTAAATACTTATTCTTCCTATTCCAAAATATACAAAGTAGTTTGTTTTTGACTGATTTGAGTAATATTTTGTTTCTAGTATCTCTAAAGAATAAGTATGCAAATTTTAAAGTTTATGTTTTAAAAACTTAAAAAGAAAGCTTGAGAGCTAGAAAGGATTGTAGAGGTAATATATTCCATCACATACCCACAAAATCCACTTCCAAATGAGAAATGTGACACTCAGGGAAATTCTCTAACTTGCCTAGAGTCATGAGTGGTAATGAAAGAATTAATACTCACACTGCTGATTCCTAACACAAACTTAGTTTAATATAGAATATCACTAATAAAGAGTAAATTTGCTAAATAAAATTTCTACTTTATCCATTTTTCAGAACATCAACAACAACAGCAACAAATGGTTGGCTACTTGCAGGAACACAAGTTTTTTAAAGAATAAAAGAAAAAAATGCTAATGGATATAACTCATAAGTACTGACACATTCTATATGAATGCATAAAAATATATACAATGCCACTATATATACATTGCATATATAGGGAGCTATCTATCTATCTATCTATCTATCTATCTATATCTATTTACCTATCCATCCGGATATATATGGATAGCTAGATATATATGGGTATATATAGTTGTATATGTAAACAAATATATGTAGAGATATATGCATACATACAAGTATTCCTTGAAGATGTAATTTCAAGTTGTAATTCTTATCAACTGAAGAACAGAATAAGCTGCCTCAAAATGTGCCGTGTTGGCATGTGGATTGTTTTGAGCTAAAGGCAATCAAGACACAGCAGATTCAAGAAAAGAAAGCTTTTTGACCTTCGCCTTAACTGCCTAAAATAATTTTTAAATAAAGGGCCTGGTCCAGCAAGAAACTATCACCAGAGATAGCTATAAAGAGTTTGAGCTACGTGTAATAAGCTGGCAGAGCTTGACAGGGCCTGTTCAGAGTCCTCTCTGTGTCAAATTGTCTCTGTTAGGCATGGAAAACACTTGTTTACCAAACATTTGCTCTTCCCATCTTGCTGTGAATTGTCTTCCTTCCCTTTGAGGACCTAGACCCCTATCCACTTCTCCTTAGCTCAGGATGACATATAAGCCTCAATTGCCTGAATGTCTGAGAGCCTCTCATGTCTATGGGTGGTTCCTGTATACATGAACTTAAGTTTGTTTTTCTCCTGTTAATCTACCTTACATCAATTTAATTACTAAATGAATCAAAAATACCTACAAGGGTAGAGAAAAATTTTCCTTCCTGACGCAACTTAAAAACGTGAGCATAATACAACAAGCAAACATAGGAAGACTCTGAATGATGGAAAAAAAAAATATGGGCTGACTAAGGACCATGGGATTTGAGGAATGAAAAGACAGTGAGCTCCGTGTGTGTTAGCTTTGCCTTCTATATAGCCAGGTTGAGGCACAGGGGACTGCAATCTGAAACTATCAAAAGATATAGACAAAAAGACCCAAGAGAAGCCTGTTCTACCTAGCCAAAGAAGAAGGAAAAGGATAAGGATAGCCTAATAGAGTAGTAAACTTATTGACAATGCCCACTGTACTCCACCTAAATACCAGTGGAAAAACTCCCCCGCCCCGCCCCCCCATTCTTTGTGTCAGGGGAGCTGAGCACAGAGCCAAAGTTCCACACATCTCTCCCCTACTGCCAATAGACAGCAACAGATAGTGCTCTGATTATCTCACCAGATTGTTCTTGTTTGGGCTAAGCAAAGAGCTGAACTTTCACCTTACCAGGCAGTAACAAGGTGGAATAAAGCAGTGTGAGTTGGTGTTATTCAGGACGTTGCACCCACATCTCCCCCAGTATCAATGAAGCCCAGTGGAGTGATGAACCTCCATCCTCACTGTTCTCCACCCTGTTGTCAGCAGTGAGGCAGTACAAGACAGTGCGAGGCAGTACTAACTGGCATTCTGCTTTTGCTGATAGGGTAGTTTATTTGTGGATTAACAGGGAGCTGAGTTCTATCCCTATCCACCAGCAACAAGGTAGTACAATGCCATGATCTGCTTTTTCAGGGATAGTGTCAGTAGAGCCCAGTGGGTATCTGAACCTGTACCTCCACACAGACCTATGTGCTACAACTAAACAGGGTGAATCTCCACTAAAACAGATTAAATTGAATCCAGAATCTCACAACATATCCTAGAAGTCCAAAATGCAATCCAAAATCACACATCATTCCAAGAACCAGAACAATCACTACTTGAATGACAAAAGACAATCAGTAGATGCCAACACTGATATAATTCAGCTATTGGAATTATTTGGCAAGGATTTGAAAGCAGTAATCATAAACTTGCTTCATGAGCAATTATGAGCTCTTTTAATAAATGAAAAAATAGAAAATATCAGCAAAAATGGAATATATTTTAAAATACAAAGAGGAAATATAGAATGTAAAAATGTAAATATGAAAAATGAAATAAAATCTCACTGCACCAGCTCAATAGTAGATTGGAAACAACGGAGGAAAGAATCATGAACTTGATAGACAATAGAAATTACCTAATCTGAACAGTAAAGAAAAAATAGTTAACAGAGCTTCGATGGCCTGTAGATCAATATCAAAAAAAAATCTAGTATTCTTATTATCAGAATCCCAAAATGAGAAGAAAATAGAGCATGGGGTTGAAAAACTATTCAAAGAAATTATGGCTGAAAATTTCCCAAATTTGGTTAAATGCATAAGCCAGCAGATTCAAGATGTTGAGTAAAACCCAAACAAAATAAACCCAAAGATGTCCGTGTTAAGATGTATCATGATCAAACTACTGAAAACTAAAGACAAAGAAAAAATCTTACATACAGCTAAAGAGAAATGATACATTGCCTATACAGGAACATTGGTTTGAATGATAGTAGATTTCTGATCTGAAAGTATGGATTCAGAGGGAAGTGTAATTCATTTTTCAAGTACTGAAAGAAAAGAACTGTCAACCCTGAATTCTATAACCAGCAAAAATATTCTTCAGGAATAAATACACTCTCAGATGAAGGAAAATTAAGAGAATTTGTCATTAGCCTACCTATCTTTAAAGAATGTTTAAACTACCTTTAAAGGAAGTTCTCCAAATAAAAAGGAAAATAATAATTGTAAACTTTCATCTGTATGTCATAGTTGAATCACATAGGTTTATCAATCTAACACTATTCCAGTGGTAGTTCTTTCAGTGGGAGTTAGTGTGTTTGTTTATGTAAGTATGTATGTATTAGTTTGTTCACATATTAGACATCAGGCATAAGATTACAAGCCTTTGCCAAGCACTAGCTAGGTACAGAGAACACAGTCCATGTTAGAATTGCCCATGCATGCAGAGAACATAAAATTTCGTGGGAGGAAATGACATTGCACACATAATGAGACAATTTTTTAAACTTACAATTATTTAAAATCCTGTGAAAATGTGTAAGATTGAGGAGGGTGTATGTCAAAGGAGCCTTACCTCCTCTAGTGGATTGGGTAGGGAGGGCTTTCTGAGAAGGTGCAATTTAAGATGATACTAAAAAATGAGGGTGATAACAGGGTTAAAGGTGGTGGGGGCCAAGGAAGTGTGCAGAAAGAACATTCAGAGTAAAGGGACAACATGGACTGGGGCCTGATGTGGAAAGGAAGGAGTTTGGGGCATTCCGAGAACTAAAAGAAAACCAGCACAACTGAAATTTTACTGTGTAATGGGGAAATGACACTTTTGAGATAGATGGGGCCTGAAAGCCATGTAGACCATTTTGAACTTTATATAGTGATAGCAGTTATCATCAGTTTCCTCTGTTTGTGACAGGGGCAGCTACTGGCAAAAATTATTCCTAGTGACTTCTACTTTCTTTATCAATTTATTGCCCATTTTCTGGAGAAAATTTCAATTGATCATTACTTTTTCAGCACCTTATCTACAGAACATCTTCCAGCAGGATTCTAATCTTCTTAAGTTAAATGAAATTAATAAAATTACACTTAGAATAGTGCCTGACACATAACTTCAAGAAAATGCATTAATTTAAGGTAGTACTTACAGTTTACACAAAACTTTTTCAAAGTCCACCTAAGACGTCCTGGGAAGCAAGCCTGAGTAACATCACTTACTGGTTATGCTTTTATGAGCTCTGTGCGCACAGATACCCCCTATCCTGAGAGAAAGAGCAGGCATTTATTTGCTTTCCTACCTCAAACTGTTATGTATGCTAGTCTTCTCAAGTGTTGCAATGGAAATTCCTCTAGTAATATGTCAATTTATTTGATATGCCTAAAATTTATTTTTATGTACATCCCCTGACCCTACTTTTCCTTCCTTATCAGTAAGACACTCATGAATACCTATGTAAACTGGGTCTTGTGAAGACCTCTGAGTACATCACATAATTCTACATGCCAGAGGGGCAAACTTAATAGAAACAATCAATAAAGTCCATGAACCAATCTGTGAGACAATAAAATGTTTATTTTGCTTGTTTATGGATAATGTTTATTTATCCCACAGCTCCTCATAGAGAAAGTAAAGCAGGCAGATCACTCAAAGGTTATCTACTGGCCACAGTTAAGAAGCAGCAGCTAGTTGCTGGCACCTACTTCCTTCATGGATATTCTGCACTTTTGGTATCTTAATCTCATTCTCATTGAACTAGATTCTTTTCCTTCCAGGACCCCATCACTGCTGTACTCACAAACGCACATAGAATCTCTTTCTCTCTCTTCTAGCCACTATAGTGGCCTCATGTTGTTATGTCTGACTTGACAACCAAATTCTGACCTGATGGTTTTATTAGTCTATATCTTAACTTCTGACCCCTAGATTAGATCATGTGTGGTTAACATTAGATCATGTGGGGTTAAACCTCCAACTCTCAGAAAGAGAACACCAGAGTCTTCCATTTGAAAATAAGTAAAAAATAATGATGGCACATTACTCTGTCAAAGGTAATTTTTTATTGAATTATGATTTATTTCTTAATAATCTAACAAAGCAGATTGTTTTAAAAAATTCCATAGACTTCCCTTAATAGACTTATTTTATAATATAAAAAAATATATTAAGGAGACAAACACATGATTGCTGAGGAAATCCTTCAAAACATATTGGTATAAGAACATAAGGAGAAAGTCACTTTTCAGAAACAATGAGATTAAAAAGTAGAGTAACTTTTATACATGGTGGCTCTATACTACTTTTTAAAAATATTTATTTATTTATTTTTGGCTGCTTTGGGTCTTAGTTGCGGCACACAGGATCTTTTGTTGCAACATGTGGGCTCTTCATTGCAGTGTGTGGGTTTCTCTCTAGTTGTGGTGTGCGTGGGCTCAGTAGTTGTGGCTCGTGGGCTCTTTAGTTGTGGCGTACAGGCTGCAGAGCTCGTAGGTTCTGTAGTTGCAGCACGCGGGCTTAGTTGCCCTGCAGTATGTGGGATTTTTTTTTTTTGCGGTACGCGGGCCTCTCACTGTTGTGGCTTCTCCCGTTGCAGAGCACAGGCTCCGGAAGCGCAGGCTCAGCAGCCATGGCTCACGCTCCCAGCCGCTCCGCGGCATGTGGGATCTTCCCGGACCGGGGCACGAACCCGTGTCCCCTGCATCGGCAGGCGGACTCTCAACCACTGCGCCACCAGGGAAGCCCAGTATGTGGGATCTTAATTCTCCAATGGGGGATCGAACTCGTGTCCCCTGCATTGGAAGGCGAATTCTTAACCACTGGACCACCAGGGAAGTCCCTCTATAATAATTTTTAAACTTTCTTAAATTTAAATACACTTTTAACGTTAAAAAATAATCACTCAGTATAATAATATTAATAGACTTTTTACTAAGTGCCTACGATGTTAGAAATGTACAGATGTATTATTATTATATTTTTATCTTAACAGAATCTCTAAGAGATAGGTATTACATCTTCATTTTAAGGTGACCAAATTGGGACTCAAGGAGGCTTAATGGTTTAATTAAGTTGACATGCTAATAAGTAGTGAAGTTTTGATGGAAATTGAAATCTGCTTGGAAACCCTCTTCTGGATTCCAGTTCAACATGATGATATATTAACTGTTGGCATATGTAATATTTTGACTACTTTATATTATAATAAAAAAAACCACTGACACAGAAATTCCAGTGAGAATTAGTCCTGCTCTAGCTGACAGTCACATACCTGCATATAAATAACAAATATTGGGTTTTTTTTGGAAAACGTACAAAGAATACCACTTTTGAATCTTTAAACAAGCCTGGCTATGAGATTTTTTTACTTTGCTTTTCAAAGACTTGTATGTTCTTTGTGATAAATATGATCAACTATCTTGATTCTTCCTCAGAACTAGACATTTATTTTCACAAAATTCACTGTATGCTTATGAGAGAATATTATAGACTACAACTGTTAACTGCCGTTACTCTCCCAAGCTACTCATTTTCCAAATTTTGGAAACTAATAGTCATTTATTGCCACATTTTTATTACAAAAAATTCCAAATTAGTGAATTTATCAGTTTTTATAATATGGTCTCTTTAGGGATATTGTCCTCCCAATGTAAGAACTGGGTGTGTATTTAACATGTCACACTTTCATATTTACTGTTGCTGCTGAAGACTTCAGTTCAATCTAGCAGGTCTTCGTGAGCAACTCCTATGTGTCAGTGCAGAGCAAGAGCTGCTGAATGAAAAACTAATAACATAATCCCTGCCCTCGATAAAATAATGGCCTAATTCTAGTATATTGTATAGAGTAGCAATTACAGAATTTCATTTTTTAATCCCAATCTAAAATGATCAGTTAAGCTCCTAATAATGAGACTGGCCAAAATTCTAATTTTCTGATTTTATTACACATTAAACAGCAGTAGGTTCCAGTTAGGGCCCTTTGTAAAATGAGATTTAGAGGAAACACTAACTTTGCTCTATACTTACGACAACACTGGGTACTCACTGCCTACAGTCTAATATTTCTTGATTCTAACTTATAATCTTTGGTGTCTTCTAGTATTCTACCTTACAATCTTTTTACTAACTGCCTATAGACTAGTTTCCCTGATTCTACTTTATGAAACACAGGGTTGACTGAATTCAGGGTAGTATCCCCAATTCTTCAGGACTCTTCGAATTATTCTCTGTTATTAGGCACGTTTCCATCTTTACTTATCTTCTGACCAACATCCCAACCACAATATGGTCAAACTAAATATTAATAGCTAACAGTGTTATCTGGCTTTTGAAAATAATTGCATTTCTGGTTTCAAGGAAATCCTCCACTATGCAAAATTGCCGTCTCTCGATGCAAGTGGGAAAAATCCAGCCCCATTAAAAAACAAGGAAGATGGGCTTCCCTGGTGGCGCAGTGGTTGAGAGTCCGCCTGCTGATGCAGGGGACACATGTTCGTGCCCCGGTCCAGGAAGATCCCACATGCCGTGGAGCGGCTGGGCCCGTGAGCCATGGCCGCTGAGCCTGCGCGTAGCCTGTGCTCTGCAACGGGAGAGGCCACGACAGTGAGAGGCCCGCGTACCCCAAAAAAAAAAAAAAAAAAAAAAAAAAAAAAAAACAAGGAAGAGAGAGATTTATTTTCTATTGCTAAGTGGGAATTGCAGTTATCACACAAAATAAGTGTATGGTAAAGAGTTCAAATTATGTCAAAATTTTAGAAATGACTTCGTTTAGATACGTGGTTTGCACTGATTTGAGGTTTACATTGAGTACTATGTTATCATTCTCAATGTTATATTATGATTATTGCAATAGAAACACGTTTTTATTTAAAAATCAGTTTATTAACCCATTAATTGGTATCATGAAACCCAATCTCTCGGGAAAAATAGTAGTATAGTATAGTAGAAAGACGAAAGAATTTGAAGTTTAGTTTCTTTCTAAAATGGAGTGATGGTACTTTACAAACTTACAATAAGGACAAAACAAGAAAACTCATATAAAATGCTTTTATAAAATGCAATAAAAGTTTTAATTTAGATAAGTATCTGGTAATTAATTGTAAAAATAAGACATCATATTGACTAAGCATATTGGAACAATTCTTAGGAGAGAACCACCTCAATTATATAAAACAAATGTATAGAAGTCCTGCTTTTAGACTTCTTGTAAAAATATGAGAGCTGCTTGACTCCCTAAGATGTCAAAACAGTATAGGTGAAACTACCCCAGGGCTGAGATAATTGGTTTCACTTTTATATTCCCCAGTTTCTACATTTGCATTAGCTGTACTAACAGAAAGACATGTTTGTTTATTTTTTTCTAAGTAGGTCTATAATAATGTTTAGAGAATATAATGAACGGAATATATCTGGTATCATGCACATTAATTTCTCATTTTAACCATGGTTTTTAAATGCAATGCAAACATCTATGAAAGTTTAAGAATGTGAGTAGATCACAGAGGAAGAAAAAGCTGAAACAGCTAATATACTTGCCCAATATGGGGGGGGGGGAGAAAGCTGCTTGTCATTTGAAAGCTAGAAAAGACCTTGCAGTCACTGCATTTGGATGTAATAGCTACCCAACAGAAACACAAAGTGGAACTTGCTCAGCTAGAACAGCAGATAACACAGCTTGAAAGCGACTTTACAGCTGCCAGGAAACTTTGTAGTTAGAAAGATCAGCTACACCCTTGAGATTCTGAGACATGGGGGAAACAGATATCTGTTTAAAAATTGCATTGCTATTGATAAGGAGACAGAACTGGAAACACTGCTTTGTACATTTTTTCTGAATTATTGAGAAATATCTATTTTACCATAAATTTTGTGAATCCATCTTTCTCTCGTTTGTCTCTAAATTCAATATATACCTCAAGTGTTGGTAATAGAAATGCCATCTAGCTTCATTTAGATAGATATTAAAACTAAATAAAAAAGCAGTATTTATTAACTTACGCCTGTAGATGGCTTGAAGATAAATCTGCCAAAACTGTAAGTGTAAATCCTTCCCTATTCACTTTGTATTTCAGAGGCAAAGCAAACGACACATTTTTCCTAGTGGGGAAAATGACACATGTCTGACAGGTGAAATTAACACCATCTATCCAATTCAATTGACTAAGCTCTTATTGTATAGAGAGCTAAATATAGGACTCTGGGCTAGAAGCTGGCAACACACAGGTAGATAATAGGACAAAGTCCTGATCTACCTGGAGCTCATTTCTTGATGGGGGTTCATTAAGTGTACCACTGTAATACACAGTCTCCTACTATGTTCACTAAAAAATATATTCACTTTACAATGTATGCAATTTTTATTATTCTTAAGAATAGTTTTCCTTTTTCAAAATTTAGGGTGAAAATCAATTATCTGAAATCTAATCAACAAATAGGTAGTCTCTACATCCCAGAATTTTCCAATTTCTAAATCTTTAAACATATATACATAAAAGATGAATAATGAATTCTGTTTCCTAGTACTTTTAAAGCTAACATTATTTTATAAATTTGTGTGTGTGTCTGTGTGTGTGTCTGTGTGTGTGTGTGGTACGCGGGCCTCTCACTGTTGTGGCCTCTCCCGTTGCGAAGCACAGGCTCCGGAAGCGCAGGCTCAGCGGCCATGGCTCACGGGCCCAGCCGCTCTGCAGCACGTGGGATCTTCCCGGAGCGGGGCACGAACACGTGTCCCCTGCATCCGCAGGCGGACTCTCAACCACTGCGCCACCAGGGAAGCCCTATAACTTTTATAACGTAGGGATTTGTTTTGTTTTGTTTTGTTTTGTTTTTTGTTTTTTTGACTCTGGATATTTGTACAGCCTGCTCAGAATAAGGGCATGGAAAAATTGGTCATTGAGAGTTCTAGGACTTTTAAATTTTCCATAGAAAACAAACAAAACAATATAACTCTTACGTTTGTAAGAACTTTTGAAGTGCTTCATTATGTTGAATTGTTTAAAGACTATTAGCAATAGTAATACCAAATCATTCTTGGGTTGGGCTTACAATTTAACAATTGGTTAGGGAAAAGCCATTTAGAATCAAATGGACCTAAATCCATACCTTTTATTAATAATGACAGAAGTAATGGAACATTGAAATACATATTCATAAGAAGATATCACATGCCATTTACTAAGTTTTGTACACCTGAGAAAATATGTTAATATAGATAATTGTTGTGCTAAAATTATAGCCAAACATGTCTGCAGGTTTTAACTGTCTAATCTAATTCTACATTCTCAATGAATAATGTTTAACATTTGAACCAAAAACAGTTTGGCACGAATAATTAAAGGCTTAAGTTAAATACATAGACAGTCATTTAAATTTAGATCTGCAATAACATTTACTATTATTCTCCAAGGCTTTGACTGCTTGACAGAAACAAAGTACTCTGGGATTAATTTCAAGAAATGGTGCCAACTCTGCCGCAATTTGCTGTAATTAAGACATGAAAGAACACTAAATATTCAGATTAAAGAAGCATGATGGAGCATGATAGAGTGTCAAGGTGTGGCAGGGAGCCAATAAAAAAAACAGCCAGGAATACCATATTGATGGATATGAAAACAGCACCGGTAAAGTTTGGTGAATTTTCTTTTAAGGAAGCACATTAGTTTATCATTTTAACCTTCGATTATTTTTTATTTCTTTCCTCACTCAAATTTAAAGCTGAGACCTGGTGCTGTTAGAAAGGCAATACAATTGAAAAAGAAAGTGACAAACATTGTGTTCTTCTAAAGCTAATTAGTTCAAGTGTTGTGGAGAAGTCATTAGGAGGGTATCATAATTATCTTTATGGTGAAGGGATTTCCCTGTGTGTCACATTAGTGTAGTTTGCTTTAGAGCTGAATGAAAGAGCCATATAGGTGTTAACTCTAAGAGATTAAATACACTTTTTGTATTCATTAAATTCTTCTTTACAGTTTAAAGAGAAAGTATTCATTTTGATCTAACAAGTCTCCTTTTTAATTCCCTAAGAATCATGGGATATAGTATTCTTTAGTCTTGGAACCTTTATGTATTGATTAACACTTCATTTAGGCTAATGGTGGGTGAATCTTCCAACTGACTTTTTTTTTTTTTTTTAATGAAAGTCCCTTTAAGGTTTTGATCCTAGAAAAGATGTGGATACTTGACCCAGTTGCTAATGAGGAGTTGTATAATCTCCAGTATCCTATAGCTCAAAATAGCAGGATGCAATATAAAAAGTCCATCATAAAAGGCGCTATTGGAATGCTTTTTGTCTTCACAGGCAATACGCAAAAAAATAGGACTTTCTAAGAAAGTCAAAAGCTGGTCTCCTGCAGGCACAGGAAGCCATCAAAGTCAAAGTGGATAAGGGGGAGGCGCCTAGACAGTGCAGTCAGGAGACTGAAAGAAAATCCCAGGATCTACAGGGAGGGAAGCTTTGCGAAGAGCAATCTTCCTAGTCGTCAGAGCAGGTCTCCAGCAGCCACGTGGGGACCTGCCAAATCTGCATAGAGCAGGGCTTTGTGAGAGAAACCAGTGTACCCCAAACTGTGAGCTTCACCAGTACGGAAATCTGTTCAGCCTGACAAAAGAGAATTTCATGTTCCAGGTATATGATTAGAGGCTCAAAATAGAAAATGTGGATCTTTTCAGGCTTTGAGGAAGGTGCTGCTAAGAGTCAACATCTTCCAAAGAACCATAAAAACAAAACTGAGTTGTTTACACACACAGAGATCTTTGCAGAAACTGTGTAATGTCTTTTGGATACAGACTTTCTTCTATCTTAGCTTTTTCCCTGATTTTGCAAATCTTCATTTGGGAAAAAAGAAGCTTGAAATAAAGGGCATATTTTATAGTGCTCTTAAACAGTTCAAATTGATATTCTGCCTAGAATCTTAACATTCTAGTAAAAAAAAATGTAGTTGGAGAGATATCAAAGTATTTCACAGACGCTAGTATTTACATAACTTAGATAAGATAGAAATAATATAATTTATTATTTCATAGCATAAATAAGTAATCAATTGTGTTTATAATCTGTGATGCATAATATTCACACAACATTGAATCTCTATAATTAGAAGTCTATATGTTTGCTAAGTTTTTTTTTCACGTAAATAAATAGTATGAAGCTATGAGCATTATTATCTTTATTACATGTGAGCTATTGTTTGACTAAAGTTTGTGGTGTAATACTTTTATGAAATAATATCTGAATGAAGTCACTGGGTACATAATAGACAGCCATCGTCAACCCCTTAATTTTTCCTTCCACTATTCACAACGTTGCCAGATACGTGTTTCTGGATAAAACCCCCTAGAGATCTCCTGCAAATTCTTTTTCAATACAACCAGATCATTGCAGATAATTGTATTACACAGTGTATCGATCCAAAATCGTTGTGCACCGGAAACATCTGAAAAAACATGATTATAGCTTTCTGTTTATTGTTCGTACATCATATAAGCAGGCTTTTGTGTGAATCACCTGTAAAAAAGGCAAGGTGGAAACATCAGAGAAATTACCTCTTTACAAGAATCTATTGATCACTTTAAATCAAAGAAGTATGTTTGACATAAGATTACCTGCCAGTTTGAACATTAGGTACACTATGTTATAGCCTGGGGCAGTTGTAAGTCTGACAAAGGGATTGTAAATAAAGCATGCAGCTGCGAGCGCCTCTGGCTTGGGATCAACTCCGGCTCAAGTCCAAGGCATAGGTAAACTTAAAATAATTTACCCCTTTTTAACCAGCATATAATGAATTAGAGTAGACTCTTAGGAGAACTGTGGGACATAAATCTCTTAGTCAGTTTGAAGTGGCAAACTTCGTAGAAAATTCACATCATACATAGTTGATAAAAGGTCTTTTTTGTATATGTGCCACAAGTTTACTCAAGTAGTCTTGAAGTCAGTCTATTGGTACAGGTAGGTTCTTCAAACAAGAAACTTCCTGAAACATACCTATATCCATAATCGTTTGTATATAGTCTGATTGCTCAAAGTCCTTTTAACTTAATGACCGTTAACCTCTCAATTTCACTGTCTGAAAATTCTCCTTATTTAAAAAGTTTTGGCATAAGTTTTTTTTTTTTTCATAAGAAATATGTATACTGTGGAAGGTGAAAAGGCATATAAAATGAAACATTGCACTTTACTTATGCAACTACATTAACAATGCTAAAAACATATCACTATGAAAATATTGATTGTTTTTACTTGATTACATTTTCTTATTGGTCAAGAGCAGGGAAAGCTAAAGTGCCTTTATATATTTTTAACCTTGAAGGGTTTTTAAAAAAAGTTTGAAATTGAACTTGTTGTAATCTTTATTGGATTTTTCCCCATACTTGAACATGTGTTGAAATTATTAAACATTTTACTCATTTGTTCAGAGAGATTTCAATGTATTTGAAATTTAATAAAGATGAGCTCTAGATGATGCATTCTTCCTTGTTAAATATTTAGCTGTTTGCGTTAGCTCTGTGGTTTCCTGAGGCACAAATTTAAACTGTTAATATATAGCAGGTTTAAGCTATAAAAATAGTAGATGCTGTAATTTCTTCTGGGGCAAAACTGGTCATTTTGAATACTTGCAAGTAAACAAAGCAAACATGTATGCACATATTTATTAAAATATAAGCACTCAGTTGCTCAAAATCTATAAATAAGAAACTGAGAATCAGATATTCTTAGATCTAATTTATAAGGGAGACATCATTCAACTTCAAAGATGACTGATAAATGCAGAATATTTATATAGAGTTTCTTCTTTATGAGGTTGGCTGTAAAAGATACCTCTGATGTAAGACTGTAATACCTTGGTTTCCAACTTTATTGAAGCTTAATATAAACACCATTTTTTAGACATAAAATGAGAATCATTAAAAGGGAAGATGCTTTTCTTGAAAAAATATGACCTTCTCCATTTCTATTTATATTGATCTGGAGATACTAAAAGTATTTCTTTTTTTTTTTCTTCATTTGAACTGCAAGATTGAAATTACTGATTTTCATAAAATATCATGATCTTTAATGCAATGAATTATATATCCAGTTATATTTAAGAATACCTCTAAAAAGACACTATTTAGCAATGTATATAAATATATACCCAAACATGTGATTAAAAATAAAATTAAAAAACCTGAAAACATTTAAAATTGATAATGTTTTTGAGGAAATTTGAAAAGAAAAAAACAGATAAATACTTTATAAACGGGAAATACGCAAATAAAATATACAGATATATATCTCTAGGAATACGGTCAACAAAGAACAAAGGAAAAATGTCTTTGTCTTTAAATCACTTATTTTTTGAGAGCTTGAAGCATACTGCCTAAGTTTGCTTTGGTCTAATGAAAGACTGCCATCTATTGGATGACCTTGAAAAAGTGTTTAAATTTCATAAGTATTATACATGAAAATAAATCAGTGGAGAGCCATCGTTTTGGCATAATTTATAACGTATCAGTCTTTGTCTATATGAACATATATACATATACCCGAGGCCTATGCTAAAGAAAGAACAAGAAAAGTATACATTAATGTTCTTTTATAATACACTTATGTAGCAGCAGAAGTCTCAAAAATAAGCTCAGGGAATTGTTGTCTGATTAAAACATCTAATTTTTGAATTCAAATGTTTTATAAACTCGAGATTACTGACACGCATCTTGTATCTCTTCATACATACGTTTGTTTACTTGTGTTTTAAATAAAGGAATCTGAACATTTGAATGCATGAGCTTGTATTTGGACAAGAAGGATCTGTTTAAATCTTCCTCAAAGTTGCATTGCATAAAATTTAAACCAAAAACAAAAGAAAAAAAAAAAACACATTAGCTTAGTTTTTTAAAAGGCAATGTTCTTGTTTTATCTTTCAGCCCAAGAACTTGCCAGTCAAGATGAAAAACTTCTTCTAATGGAATCCAGCTTGAAAGCTACTCAAGAGCAGCTAACTGAGCAAATAGCAGAAACAGTTCGCCAAGAACAGAACAGTAGAAAACCCAAGGCAGAGCTGAAGACAGTGACAGAAGGGATTATTGCTTCTGAAGAAGAAAAAAATGATTACAAGTGAGTTGTTTTTTAGTATTTCAAAAAGTTTTACTTTACAAACTGAAATCAAGTCAGTCCTTTTGACTTTAGCTGCTAAATATTTAATTCTCTCTGTCTTGCAAAAGGTTATGTGTAAATATACTAGCTTGTTCAATAAATTGTTCGTTCCAAAATAGATAAACTTTAAATTTCCAAAATCTCTTAAATGAAACGGCACATATTGAAAACGATAACTGTCCTATTCCAGATTCTGAGTAATGACGTGGCAGTCAACTTTCTT
Source organism: Tursiops truncatus (assembly GCF_011762595.2). Classification (NCBI taxonomy): domain Eukaryota; kingdom Metazoa; phylum Chordata; class Mammalia; order Artiodactyla; family Delphinidae; genus Tursiops; species Tursiops truncatus. The sequence goes on from NC_047050.1 coordinate 20,800,088, forward strand.
GTTAACTATCAAGAAATGTTCAAGGTAGGATTCAAGGCAAAGAATACACTGTGTTTCTGTAGCACCTATCTGCCAATGGCATTCTCATCTTTCTCCTTTTGGAGTCCAAAGGTTACATATGGCTCTTGTTGCCTTTCTTTTTGTTAAAGTAGCAGCTCTAAGCAAGACAGTATTAAATTGAGAGACATTTAGAGTAGAAAATGTTTGGTCAGACCATTGAGGCATGTAAGGAACTATGATGAAAAGTAATAAAGATCTATGTTGTTTTGAAACATTCATGAAAATTGTTCTTAGTGAAACACCTAGTATTTAATTTCTGTTTTTATCATTTAAATCTTTATGTAATTATTATATCTCTGCAATGTTCTCAGATTTTGTCATCTACTATTCAAATAAACGTTAGTTTCTTTTTTTGAGTGTTCTGGTAATTAAGTATTCTATCTTCTCTGCCTTTTGCTTCATTTTCTTAATCTGTTTTTAAAAATAATTGTGAAAGTAGCATAGCCCAGATGAATCTCTCTCTGTCCCTCTCTCTGTCTCTATTTGTCAAGAATTACACTTTACTCACTGAACTTTGGTTAAATTGAGTAATTGCAGTTAGATAAAGCATACACATCTAATGTTTTTTATTCCCTCATCACTCATACCTTTGAACACAGTCCTGAGGCCAAAACTAAAAATGTGCATTTGATATTAACCGATCTTTGGAAGTCAAAGTCTAAACTTATACTACTTACTGCTTATCTTGATATATCTATCAAGAGGATTTCAAAATCTTACATATGATAAACATTAAAATTCTTTTTTGATTTATAGTTTATAAAGCATATTAAAACGTAAAAGTAAAATTTTTGAAATTTATTCATGAGCAATTTATTTCTGTTTTAATCCAATGATTTAATATGACAAAACCCTAAAAATAATTATAAAATCTAGGATGACATTTTATGTGTTTCTAAATAAAATTAAACACTATGATAAATGCTGTTTGCCATTAATGTAACTTTAGTCAGATGCCAGAACACAGACAACAAAAAAGCCACATTTAACAAATATTAAAGGGTAGAAATTGGTACCAAGGATTAAAAGCATATTGGGCAAAGTTTCTTTGGGAATGGCTACAGTAATGTATTATTGTTATAAATATTATGGTCTTTTAAAAAGCAAACTTATATTAGGGCAATAATATGCTTAAGATATATTTAGAGAATATGAAATATATAACAATGGTTGTGAACACATATAAAACTAATGACAGTTTTTGATGTTCTTATTGTTATTAAAATAATGTCAACATTTTTTCTACAGTTAAACATTACTATAAAGGCACGTTATTCTGACCCACAAAAAAATGTCATTTTTGATCTGAAAACTGGCATGCAAAGATCTGCTTTCAATCTTGAATTTTATAAGTAAATACACCAGACACTGATTCATTCAGTTAAATTACAATAAAAATCAAACTTAAGTTCTATATGCTTGATCTATATTTATCTATTTTATTTTACAACACAGCCTGATCATGAAATTAAGTATGATATTTCACTCTTAATGTGAAACTGCTGTCAAGGTATACAAATATCATCTCAGAGAGTATTTAAAATTGTAACAGTATTTTTTTGAAGTCTATTTGAAATGCTTTTTAGCAATTAAATATTTTAAAAGTCATAAATCAGAAATATTATTGACATAAGAAATGTTAAATTTTAAAGATACTGATAAATATCATAATCAAAGCAGTAATGGTTTCTTAGGAGAAACAGGTTTATCTTTCTTTTCAAATATAGCCTCAACGTACATTGTCATAGGATGTGCCTACATGCTAGATACACGTGTCTATATATTTTCTATGATATGTGAAAAAATATACTATTGTTTAAATGTCAAATAAAAATCAAAGCCTTTTTGGCCTAGCAAACAAAAAATTCTGTTTATTTATTTTGATTTTTTTCCCACTCAATTGACAGGTGGCATGAATTGATCAAATTTACCAATTGATCCGGTTTGGGGCAGTGCCAGACACCATAGTGCTCCCCAGTCAGAAGAAAGAAAGGCCATGTTAGGTGTCATAAGTCATAAGGCATGCAAGCATTATAGTTAGTTCCCTTAACCAGTTATCCCTTTATTTGGAAAAGTCTTTGGATTTTGACTAGAAGATTCAGGAACAAAATGTATGGAGCATAAATTTAAGGTCTTGAGTAGTTTCTAGAATTTGCAATCACAGTAGAATATTCCTGCAAAGAGCAGAGAATCTCACTAGAAAAAAGAATCTGAAACTTTTATTAAGATGAAGAGAAACTCATTTCTGAAATTATGATTTTATTTTACAAAAATAGAAAAAATGGAACACCTCAAACATGATTTTAAAATGCATTGGAATAAGTCATGAAAACAATAACTTGAATGTGTATTCTAAGGGATCTGCTACAATTTGAAATATTTGTCAATCAGGGTCCCGTACATTTCTCTCTCTAATAGTGATAATGTATCCAAGTGACTTTTTGATAAGTATTTAACTCAAAATTATTTTTCATTCATTTATTTTGGGATAATCATTCAGAATTAACCAGTTTCCTATATCACCAAAATCTATTACTAGGTTAAGTCATTTCTTAACTAAATATGAAACAGTTAAAAAAGAAGCATACAAAAAAATTGGCAAACAAAAGGAAGATTTTTTAACATTAAAAGGTGACCTGTAAGTTACTGGTTCCATAAAGCTGAAGTTTTAAAAAACACCTAGGATTTAGATTTTATTTTTCCCCTCCTCTTTTTGAACTAAATGAAGAGAACACACACCTTATACACAGTATAAGCCTGTTACACTTGAAAGATTTGTTCTGAACGTCCAGTGGGAACCTGGAAATCGTAATAATTTGTAGTATCGATTGAGTGAAGCTATGCAGCTGGGGCCTCCGGTGAATAGACAGGAATAGACATTTTATTGATTAACTTTTACAGTCATATTTTCAAGACTCCACTGTAACATAATTTTCACTTCCCAGCTTTGTGTTGCTGCATCATGAAACTTGGATTCTTCTCTCTTAACATTTACCCACTTGAGGAAAAAAGTATGAAAGTATGGATATGTCTTGCCAAGGTTGTGATCTACAGATTTGCAAAACTTTCTGGAAAATGATTTCTCTCAAGTGTTATTCTACCACAAACAGTAGAAAGGAACAAAACTGGTTGTAACAGTTTATGGAAATATCATTATGGCAACTATTTGGTAATTAAACTTCTTATTTATCTTCCTCATTCTCTTTGTGCTTAGGAATCTTAATTTTCCTACCCTAACTTCATACATGTAACTCTTAAGATGAATTATCTTGTGAGGGCTTTGTTTTTATTCACTTATAATTTACATCTTATTTAATGTGAGCAGCAGAAGATATTGTAATAATAGGCTATAATTTAGTCTGAAATGAAAGCTGTTAAATATTAAATCATTTTGGCCAATAATTTCAAAGTCTGAAAATGTGAATATATACCTATTGGATATATTTGATATTTCTCTAGTCCTGTGAAAGTTTTTTAAATTATTTAAGCAAAACATATATTTGCACAGGTGAAAATATTGCACATTTTCTGTATATAATCATATGTTTATTTACCTCAAGTTCTTTACTGCTTGCATTTTTGGTCGCTGGAAAAAATTGCAGATTTTATACTGTCATTTACATATGTAGAAAGTATTTCACTGTAATTTTATGTAAGAGTTGATGACAGAGATATTTAGACATTAGATTGGCTTTGGAAATGGGATTAAAAAAAGATGACATCAATTCCTTTTTTTTAACTCCCATCTGCATTTCTTTTATTTATGACTTTGAAAAATCTAATGTTAGAATAAATTGATCCAAAGATAAAATTCAGGAGCTTCATGTGACTACACCCAGAGGCACGAAATATAATTAAATTAGACCAAAAATTTAGCACAAGTTTTAATAGTTATGCAATATAGTTCATATTCTTTAATGTTTATGTCTTACATAGTTAATTTTAGGAATCTTATCTATATTCAAAATCATTAATAATTAATATGGAATTTATAAAATTCATAGATTGAGTTAAGAAGTATTCAAAGCATTTTAAGGTTTTAATTTACTTCTCTTTTAATCCAAAAAAATGAGTAAAGCATCCCATCTTAGTAGTGAGAATGTGAAACTGAAAAATTTTTCTCGTTACACTGAATATTATTTTTTTTGATATTCAACAATCTTATAACTTGTTTCCCATTGACTTTCAAAGGTACAAATATTGAGAATTTCCTTTGATTTTTCTTCCAGGGAGTGTTAATATTTTCTGTGAAAAGTCTTATAAACACTTTTATGTGCAAAATATGCATACAGACAGTGCTTGTTGAAGTTCCACAGTTATCACAATTAATATAGCACATTAATGTATTTCAAGATTTTTCAGTTATTCACATATATATGTAATTATATTTTTTCTTCTAATGGAATAGATATTTTATTTATAATGCAAAGGTATTTGAATAAAATATCTAGGAATTAATTCTTTCCTGCTTCACATTAAAAGAATGAATAAAATAATGTATAAAGAATACAGGTTATTTTTATAATGTGTGTGGGTCTTGGAAGATGCTTAACCTCTGTAATCAAGTACAGGTTTTAAAATTATTTACCAAAATGAGTTCAATTAAGACGGATCTAGTAATAAACATAAAATACAAAAAGTCTGAATTGAGATTGATTTCAGCATAATCCTGTAGAGGAATCCCCACTTATTGATCAATTTTAAAGCCCATGCATAGCACTTAGAAAGATAAAGTAAGCAAGGTCAGATAATCAAAGCATTTAAATAGTAAAAACAACAACTGCCACTGTAGACTGCTAAAATAAATCCATAATACAAATTGCTTTAGCAAAAAGTGGATGAGCAGCTGATCTTCCTATTGAACTCTGATACTGTTCAGTGACCACACTGGGAAAAGGATAGGGAGAAATGCCTTAAAGATCAATATTGAGTGAGATGTAGCAGGGATTCATTTTGAACATGAAAGCATTACAGGTGTGAGAGTATAGACATCTTCAGATGTCATCAAGTGGAGATAGTTTAATACAGTTAAAAAATGCCATCTATGCCCGATATTGCCAAACCACACTCACAAAAAAGCTCTCTTAACAGTTTCAAGAAATTGAATGGGGTTTAAAACAGCTCTCGACTTAAAAGTATAGTAAGTTGGCTTTATATGAAAATAGTGGTACAACTACTTACCAAAGACAATTAATATTTCTCTATAAATATAGTCTACATAAACTAATACATATTTGGGATATCAAATAATTATGTGATAGTGGTCTCCAGTCTTGTACAGAGGTATATAAATTAATCATAGAATAGGGGATGGAAGAAATATTTTTGGAATTTTGTGGAAATGGAGTACTCTTGTTGTGAGTTCCTGTTTGAAACTTGTTGCAAATTGAGGAGTCTTATTTTTCATGAGTATTTGAATTCTATTGGCAAATTGTATTCTTGACTCTCGTGAACAACAGGAGTTTCCAGTATATAGATCTATTATCAGCAGAATTAGGTTTAACACACTTAACTACTTTTCTTATAAGATTTGAGTTTAACTTCTACTTAATGAGACATCTTCATGGCTATAATGAAGTTTCATGGGAAACTGAATATGCATTAGCATAAGTACATGAAATTTTATTGCATTTTGAAATAAAGTGGTTCTTCAGTCAAAATGGACAAAAATGCCATTGAATTACTCCTTACCTTTTCTCAGGTTCCCATAGGTGTCATCCTTACGTCATTATCTGTTTTCATAGCTTCTAAATTCATCTCATGCTCGTTACATGAATAGTATTATGTCTTGATAGGGTAAGGACACCAATACGATTTTCCACAGAGGTATTTCTGGTGGAATATAATCACAGTCTCCTAATAATCTGAATATAGTAATTAGAGCCTTATAATATTATTTATTGAGAGATTTTACTTCATTTGCAAAAATATTTCAATATTGAACCTCTCAGTTAAATGATATAAAACATTGAATTAATTTATTTTCTTCTGGAATAGAGAAGAAAGAATTTAAGTGATGACTGGTTACATGTAAGACAGAATTTCCATATCAAAATGATTAACATATACACATTACTGTATATAAAATAGATAATCAACAAGGACCTACTGCATAACACAGGGAACTCTACTCAATATTCTGTAATAACCTACATGGGAAAGGAATCTGAAAAAGAAAGGACATATATATATGTGTCACTGAATCACTTTGTTGTACACCTGAAACTAATACAACATTGTAAATCAACTATATTCCGATATAAAATAAAAATTAAATTTAAAATAATTTAAAAAACTAAAAAAATCTACAATGAGCAAGAAGTACAAATAAATGCTATGATCATATGTGGAAAACAAACAAACAAAAAAATGAAATATAAAAATCAGGCTGAGGCTTAAAAGTTGAATAACTTAGGCTTAGTTTTTTTCCATTCCTTTCTTACCATAATGAATAACTATTTACAACTATTGTAGTCTCCATGTTTGCTGTATGAATTGCTGATAGCAGCAATTTTAATGGTAAAATTGTGGAACAATATTCATAGTTGTCAGAAAAAGGTCATTCTATTTGCATTCATTAGAAAACCGGAGGACTGCAGTGTGTGTTTCCTTTGGGATGTTGCAGCTATTGATTTATATACAGCTGTAGGAAAAATTAATTAGGATTATATTTCACTTATTACTGCAGCCTGTGTGATAAGAAAGAAAACCATTTTTGGTTAGAAAGTTGAACAGAAAAACCTAACTGGAATCATTGTTTCTTAAATCACAACTACTTTATCATATAATTTTTCTCTTATAATGTGGTTAAAGGCTTAGTATATTTATGGAAATTTAATTAGCACTTTGAAAAATGAGTGTTTTAGTATATATCCTATAATAATAATGATAATTCAAATTAAGCCAAAGAGACATTTTTCCCTTGTTAATTGAACCTTTACTTTCTCTAAGCAAAATCCATGTGTATTTGTCTACTGTGAGTCTGCAGGTATTGGGAAGCTGTTGTCAAAAGAAGATTTAAATAAAAAACCAAACAGGGACCAAGATCAGGTGAATTCTCAAGGTGAAAAAACAGATTCCAGGAATGAGAGTTTCTGAAGCATAACAACATGAGAGAGAAGCCCTCTTCAGTTTTACATTTTCAATCTAAAATATGCTTATAATTAGGTTCTTCTGTGAATTTAATACTTCAAATAAACTAGAATATGTTACATTGATAACGTCCTGTTAGTTTGATAATATCAGATTGCCAATAGGTTTAAAAATATATTTGTCTCCTTTCTATGAATACTATGAATACTCCAAGTGGAAAAATATTGAATTCAGCTCTCCACATCATTTATATGTGACACATGTTTGAGATTAATCAAAGTGTAGTCACTTCTAATTAACAGCAGAGAATAATTTCGAAAAGGGCAGAACCAGATGACAAAAGATAGTTTGTGTGTGTTCAAGACATACTTTATGAATGGAAACACATGCTTATTATGACATTTCTAACTTGAAATTTTTATTAAGTCAGCTATCATCTTTTAGACATGTCGCATTTTAAGAGAAACCCACTGCCTGGCCTCTGGTGGACACTTAGACATAGACTCAGCATTTAGGGGAAAGCCAAATCAAAGAGAGGTAATTTGATGCCCCTATAAAATCTAAAACTAAAGTACAGTATCAAAATCCATTCGTATTATTGGAAGTTCTAGGTTTTACTAAAGGAGCAGAGGCCTACAGCAAACCTGAGTACAAATACAGGCTTCTTCTCTACATTTTATAGATTAAATATTGTCTAAAATTAATGGCTAGGACTGAAAATATATTACCTCCCTCTCCAAAACTTTTAATATAATTTTTCTTAGCTATTACCATAAGAATCTATTCCTTAATGTACCTAGTAAAATGTAAACTGAGTAAACATTTTGTGCTTTACTTTTTCCCTTTAAATATTTGGGGCCCTTTAAGAAAAAGCAGTTTTTATCTTGAGTAATATGGCACTTTGCCTTTCCAGGGTGATAAGCAATATTTTCCACCATGGCACATTTTGTATCCTGTTGCAAAAATTATATGAGGTAATTATACTGAGATTCATTGCAAGTCCTTGGCTTTTGTAGTGAATCTAACATTTCCAGTTTGTTTTCAGGGTAATGCTGTGTTAGATTAATAATGAAGTAGCGAACCAAGAATTTTATAAAATCACAGAGGTCTAGGGCAAAAATTTTGAACTACTTTCTTAACTAAAACAAAATTACCAGAACTGTATTTCTTAGGAAAATTTATCGATCAAGTTATATGTTGGTCCACAATTTATTGAAAAGCTAATGTTTTAAAGGCATTGTTTCTTTAGGTTGTGAGGGACACAAAAAATAGCTAAGGTAGGGTTATTTACCATGAAGTGCTCATAAGCTAATTGGGGGAAAATTCATGAAAACAGACATTCACAAAACTAGGTAATGTGTGATTTGTCTATTAAATTGAAAGGAAAAATATCATAGTATTGAAATAACTACCTCAGAACGGGTAATTAAAGGGGCACTAACTGGTAACTATCTTTTCAAAATGTGTAAGTATTTGACGGGGTGCTTTACATGGGCAAAACGACTGAGAAGCAAAAACACAATGAGAAAGCATATTTTTGGTCTAGAAAATTGTAAATGATTTATTTTGCAGAGAACATTTGGATGTGCAGAAAGGCAAGTGGAAAGCACATTGTGGGTACTCCCTATGCCAGTTTGGGGAATTTACAATTTTCTTAGAAGTAATGGGGAGTTTATGAAGAGTTATGAATAGTCAAGGGCATATGATCACACTAATGTCTGAATCTCTCACCCACTTCTCTTAACATTTCACCTGGCTAATTCTTACTCATCCTTAAACACTGGTGTGTTAGGCCACCTCCTGCCTGTGGCTGCCTCCTCACTCGTTCCAGATGGAATTATGTTACATACTCCATGCCTCCATGGCACCCAATGCCTATGCTACTATAGTGAGCATCTCACCTTATTTTACCCTTTGTTGTAATAGTAAAGGCTCATTTTCCCCACTGGATAGCTCTGTGTTCATTACTATCATCCTGGACTACTGTAGGCACTGCCACCTTTTAACAAATTTTGGTTAAATTAGTAGTGGATTGAGGAATGGACTTAGCTATGTGCCTGGTGCAATATATCATCCATCACCTAATGAAACATGCCGAATAGCTGGACTGACTTCTACATATATTGAAAATATCAAAGGAAAACTTGATTTTTATCAAAGTGTTGTACCAATCTTTAACCCCTGGGTTATGTGTGGTCAAGGCTGAGAGAAATGGGTTTGGAAAATGGAAGCTTTATTGGCGTAGATGGAGGTTGAAGGAGATGCTAGTTTGCAAAAAATATAATAAGTAAGTGTGTAGTAAGCAAGAGGTACCCACATTATTGCTTTAAATATTTGGTGACACTATGATCTGTATATACGTGTCCCCGCAAATTCGTATGTTGAAATACTAACCCCCGAAGTGATGGTATTAATAAGTGGGGGATTTGGGTGATTATGTCATGGGGGTAGAGCCTACATAAATAGAATTTGTGCCCTTATAAAAGAGGCCTGAGAAAGCCCCCTTACCCCTTCTATCCTGTGAGGACACAGAAAAAAGTCAGTTGTGTATGAAGCAAGAAGCAGGCTTTCACTAGACATGAAATCTGCCAGTGCCTTCATCTTTGATTTCCTAGCTTCTAGAACTCTGAGAAATAAATTTCTGCCCTTTATAAACCACCAAGTGGTTGGTGTTTTGTTACAGTAGCCTGAACACACTAAGACAGTTGGGGAGAAAGAAAGGAAAAGAGAAAGTAAAGTAACTGATTAAAAGGAGTGAGGAAGGACTAAGTCCTCATGCAATATAGACTTGAACTTGACAATAGACAAAAGATAAGGAGAAAGTGGACAAGGAGGATATAAGATTGAAAGTGGGTCACTGATATGGCAAAGAATCAGAAGATACAGCAGATGTTTATGAAGTGTAAAGATAGACACTTACAGGGGTGTCCTTTACATCTGAGAAAAGATATGGGTGGATGATGTGTACAAATGTCAGGAAAATTCAAGAACATGTCAGGAAAATTAGAATAGTTTTTGAAATAAAATCATCTGACAGAGTGAGTATAGCAGGGGTTTAGAGGACTGTGAACAGGACTGTCAAGAAGGAGTAAAATCATTGACCATTGAGTGGAAAATGTGAAGACAGCATATACTAATGTGTGCATAAGGAAAATTAGACTCACAAGATACTGAGAGTGTAAGGGGCAAGGATTACTGGGTTAAAGTGAATTTGAAAGTACAAGTTAGTTCATTCACCAACTGCTTCCCTTAGGTCCTGCTTTGCACCTGACACTGATCCTAAGTATAAACAGTGAACAAAGCAACTAAATTCCTGCCCTCAAAGAGGTTATATTCTAGTGGGGAGTCAGATAAAAAAAAGAAAACAAAATGTTTGACAAAATTATACAGTATAAATTGTATCTTTCATAGATTTTGTAATTTTCTCTTTTTTTGGTCTTTCTTTTTAAAAAAAAACTTTTACTGAAATATAGTTGTGTTAGTTTCAGGTGTACAGCAAAGTGATTCAGATATATATATATATATATATATATATATATATATATATATATATATATATATGCTTTTTTAGATTATTTTCCATTATAGGTTATTACACAGTATTGAGTATAGTTTCCTGTGCTATACAGTAAGTCCTTGTTGCATAATTTTCTTATATTAAAAAAAGATTTTGTTATTATAGATGCAAAAGTACTTGAATGGCATAGCTTCCTCCAGTTCTGGGAATATTTTTTTCCTCAGGAATCCAGTCCTTTGGGTTTTATGATTTACCTTCCTTCTGAAGACTAGAAAATGGAACATTTTAATGCTTATTTATAATAAAAGCCATGAAAACTTTATGACAATGACTGACAAAGTATTACAGTACATACCCAAATCACATTTTCACATTTATTTAGAGACATCTTGTATTTTTTTTCTCTTCTTTTAATTTTGATGCAATTCTAAAATCTGCCTCAGTTTTTTCTTCTTTTGGCTCTTCTCTTTACTGTCGATCTCATGGCTTCACCTACAGAGATGAATCCAAAGTGTTAGAGCTCTGGGCTATCACACAGAAGTATCAAGGATCCCCTCATTCCCATGCTTTTTCTGATCCTGGTAAAGTTAATTTAATTTTCATGTTAAAATTATTCTATTATTTATCATTGTTGGCACTGAATCTCTCTACTTTCCTTGAGGCCTGAGCCATCTTCCTCATAGTCTGTTCATAAAAGACTTAACCAAAGATAGATTCAAACTAGTGGTGACTGCTCTGTATCTGGATTATTCTTGATTTGAATTAAGACAACAGATAAACCAGGCCTAACTAGACATCTCAAGGGAGCTCAGAAGAATCCACTCAGAAACCAATTAATTTAATATTTTAAATAAAAATTGTCAACAAATAAAACAGTGATAAATATAGACCTTAAGAAGGGTTTGGATTTTCCTACCAGAGTCAACAGAAAATGTTTCTATGACATCATGCCTAACCTACCCATCTAATTGAAGCCATACTTTAAGTTGCTAATGTACCTATTGCTGACAGGAAGAAATGTGTTTTTGTTTGTTTGTTCTGTGTTTGCTTTTTTTCCCCCTCTCTCTAGAGACTGATATATACTTTTTTATGACTCTAGAAACTTTCCTAATTTCATTCGATAACTCTCTTAATTGAAGACTATCTGATTCCCTCCCAAGCCAAGTGGGAAGCCTTATAACCCTGTAACTCTTAAAATATATTTTTTAAAAAATTTTTATTGGAGTATAGTAACATTACAATATTATGTTAGTGTCTACTGTACAGCAAAGTGAATCAGCTGTACATATACATATATCTCCTCTTTTTTAGATTACATTCCCATTTAAGTTACCAAAAAGCACTGAGTAGAGTTCCCTGAGCTATACAGTAGGTTCTCATTAGTTATCTATTTTATACATAGTATAAATAGTGTATATATGTCAATCCCAATCTCCCAGTTCATCCCACCCCCCACATTCCCACTTGGTATCCATACGTTTGTTCTCTATGCCTGTGTCTGTATTTCTGCTTTGTAAATAAGATCATCTATACCATTTTTTTTCAGATTCCACATATATGCATTAATATACAATATATTTTTTTCTCTTTCTGACTCACTTCACTCTGTATGACAGTCTCTAGGTCCATCCAGGTCTCTACAAATGACCCAATTTCGTTCCTCTTTATGGCTGAGTAATATTCCACTGTATATATGTACCACATCTTCTTTATCCATTCATCTGTTGATGGACATTTAGGTTGCTTCCATGTCCTGGCTACTGTAAATAGTACTGCAATGAACACTGGAGTGCATGTGTTTTTTGAATTATGGTTTCCTCTGGGTATATGTCCAGTAGTGGGATTGCTGGTTCATATGGTAGTTCTATTTTTAGTTTTTTAAAGACCTCCATACTTTTCTCCACAATGGCTGTATCAAGTTACATTCCCACCAACAACATTTCAAATGTAAGTGAATGTCAAATTGATATGTAACTGAAGACCTTCATCCAGAGCATCAGAAATGACTTCTTTCTACAAAATCGAGGATGGAATCTACAAGAATGAGTGAGCAAAATGTCCACTGTTACTACCATGTAAACTTGAAAAGGTGAAATGTAATGAGGAGAAATTCTTGTGCTGTCCAACAGCAAATCTTAGTGTGGAAAGAAGAAATACAACAACTCTTGGATAATCAAGTACCCACAATTATTAGGTGAAGCTATATTTAATCTAAGCCTGAACTAAGGTAAAATTATTCAAAAGGTTAAGAGAGAATTGAAAACAGCATGGTAATTACAGAGAATACTTGACATTTATTTCATTGAGTATGTGCTGTGTACTGATTGTTTGACTTTCATTGTTTCATTTAGTCCTAACATCAACTGATTAAAATTAATATTATTGCTATCACTTTCAGATAAGGAAACTGAGGACTGTAGAGATTAAAGAATTTGCCGGTATATCCATACGTTTTATTTAACTTCCTGTGAAATTAAACCTAGCATTCACATTTTCGACCATTAAATAAGCTATATAAGTTTAAGAATACAAGTATGATGGACACTGCAGAAATTCAAAGGATCATAAGAGACTACTACAAGAAACTATATGCCAATAAAATGGACAACCTGGAAAAAATGGACAAATTCTTAGAAATGCACAACCTTCGAAGACTGACCCAGGAAGAAATAGAAAATATGAACAGACAAATCACAAGCACTGAAATTGAAACTCTGATTAAAAATCTTTCAACAAACAAAATCCCAGGACCAGTTGGCTACACAGGTGAATTCTATCAAACATTTAGAGAAGAGCTAACATCTATCCTTCTCAAACTCTTCCAAAATATAGCAGAGGGAGGAATACTCCCAAACTCATTCTACGAGGTCACCATTACCCTGATACCAAAACCAGACAAAGATGTCACAAAAAAACTACAGACCAATATCACTGATAAACATAGATGCAAAAATCCTCAAAAAAATACTAGCAAACAGGATCCAATAGCATATTAAAAGGATCATACACCATGATCAAGTGGGGTTTCTCACAGGAATGTAAGGATTCTTCTACATATGGAAATCAATCAATGTGATACACCATATTAACAAATTGAAGGAGAAAAAACATATGATCATCTCAATAGATGCAGAGAAAGCTTTTGACAAAATTCAACACCCATATATGATAGAAATCCTCCAGAAAGTAGGCATAGAGGGAATTTTTCTCAACATAATAAAGACCATATATGACAAACCCACAGCCAGCATCACCCTCAATGGTGAAAAACTGAAACCATTTCCACTAAGATCAGGAACAAGACAAGGTTGCCCACTCTCACCACTCTTATTCAACATTGTTTGGTAGTTTTAGTCACAGCAATCAGAGAAGAAAAAGAAATAAAAGGAATGCATATCGGAAAAGAAGAAGTAAATCTGCCACTGCTTGCAGATGACATGATACTATACATAGAGAATCCTAAAGATGCTACGAGAAAACTACTAGAGCTAATCAATGAATTTGGTAAAGTAGCAGGATACAAAATTAATGCACAGAAATCTCTGGCATTCCTATACTCTAATGATGAAAAATCTGAAAGTGAAATTAATAAAACACTGCCATTTACCATTGCAACAAAAAAGAATAAAATACCTAGGAATAAACCTACCTAAGGAGACAAAAGACCTGTATGCAGAAAATTGTAAGACACTGATGGAATAAATTAAAGATGATACAAATAGATGGAGAGATATACCAGGTTCTTGCATTGGAAGAATCAACATTGTGAAAATGACTCTACTACCCAAAGCAATGTATAGATTCAATACAATCCCTATCAAACTACCACAGGCATTTTTCACAGAAATATTACAAAAAATTTCACAATTTGTATGGAAACACAAAAGACCCTGAATAGCCAAAGCAACCTTGAGAAAGAAAAACAGAGCTGGAGGAATCAGGCTCCTGGACTTCAGACTATACTACAAAGCTACAGTAATCAAGACAGTATGGTACTGGCACAAAAACAGAAATATAGATCAATGGAACAGGATAGAAAGCCCAGAGATAAACCCATGCACATATGGTCACCTTATCTTTGATAAAGGAGGCAAGAGTACACAATTCAGAAAAGACAGCCTCTTTAATAAGTTGTGCTGGGAAAACTGGACAGCTACATGTAAAAGAATGAAATTAGAACACTCCCTAACACCATGCACAAAAATAAACTCAAAATGGATCAAAGACCTAAATGTAAGGCCAGACACTATAAAACTCTTAGAGGAAAACGTAGGCAGAACACCCTATGACATAAATCACAGCAAGATCCTTTTTGACCCACCTCCTAAAGAAGTAGAAATGAAAACAAAAATAAACAAATGGGACCTAATGAAACTTCAAAGCTTTTGCACAGCATAGGAAAGCATAAACAAGACCAAAATACAACCCTCAGAATGGGAGAAAATATTTGCAAATGAAGCAACTGACAAAGGATTAATCTCCAAAATTTACAAGGAGCTCATGCAGCTCAATATCAAAGAAACAAACAACACAATCCAAAAATGGGCAGAAGTCCTAAATAGACATTTCTCCAAAGAAGATATACTCATTGCCACAAACAATGAAAGAATGCTCAATCATTAATCTTTAGGAAATTCAAATCAAAACTATAATACAATATCATCTCACACCAGTCAGAATGGCCATCATCAAAAAATCTACAAACAATAAATCCTGGAGAGGGTGTGGAGAAAAGGGAACCCTCATACACTCTTGATGGGAATGTGAATTGATACAGCCATTATGGATAACAGTATGGGGGTTCCTTAAAAAACAATAGAACTACTATATGACCCCAGTAATCCCACTACTGGGCATATACCCTGAGAAAACCATAATTCAAAAAGAGTCATGTACCACAATGTTCATTGCAGCTCTATTTACAATAGTCAGGACATGGAAGCAACCTAAGTGTCCATTGACAGATGAATGGATAAAGAAGATGTGGCACATATATACAATGGAATATTACTCAGCCATAAAAAGGAACAAAATTGAGTTATTTGTAGTGAGGTGGATGGACCTAGAGTCTGTCATACAGAGTGAAGGAAGACAGAAAAAGAAAAACAAATACTGTATGCTAACACACACACATATATATATATATATATATATATATATATATATATATATATATATATATATGGAATCTAAAAAAAAAAAAAAGGTCCTGAAGAAACTAGGGGCAAGACAGGAATAAATACGCAGACCTCCTAGAAAATGGACTTGAGGACATGGGGAGGTGGAAGAGTAAGGTGGCACAAAGTGAGAGAGAGGTAGTGTATATATGGATATATATACACTACCAAATGTAAAATAGATAGCTAGTGGGAAGCAGTCGCATAGGACAAGAAAATCAGCTCGGCACTTTGTGATCAGCCAGATGGGTGGGATGGAGGGAGACGCAAGAGGGAAGAGATCTGGGGATATATGTATATGTATAACTGATTTACTGTGTTATAAAGCAGAAACTAACACACCACTGTAAAGCAATTATACTGCAATAAAAAAGTTAAAAAAGAAAAAGAATACAAATATGCAATGAAGAAAAATGTAGTTGATAGTTGGAGAAGATGTAGAGTACCTATTTACATAGCTGTTTATGGAGTCAGAGAGTTCATTTTTGCCTCTGTGGATTATACCAATAAGCAGACAATATTGCCACAATTATAAATGTGATGAGAAATAAACAGTGGAAAAACTATAAAAATAAACTTTAAACATAAATAGAAAATTATCTTATGTATATTAAAATATTCTAGAAATATAATATTCTAGACAAAAGCCTTAACAACAGATTAACCAGTCTTGGACAATGACTCAGAATATGATACATTTTGAGATGTTTTGAAACATAGTGATGGAGTAGTTCAACTTGCTTGAGATATTTCAAACAATAACTATTATTACAGGCACACACCACATACAGCCACAATAATGTAATTTGAGTCACTATATTAATGTTATTGTAGAAACTCAGGAATATGAGTTTTACCTTGACAGTGGAAATGGAGTTCTATATATACTTAGTAGACACTTAACAGAGCTAAGACTCTATGATACTTCAAGAAAAATTCTGAGTATTCACCTTCCAAAGTATCTCTAATTTTCTTAAGTGATGAAATTATGTTCACAAATATATTTTCAAACTGTAAAATATATATTAATGCATTTGTTTGTTAAGTCCAAAAAGAATTTGGGAAGACTTGAAATTAAAACACTCTTCTTTTTTTTTTTCAATAGAAATAAATGACAACACAACAAAAAATACAAGGCAACAGTACAATGATTATAGGAGGTATCTAGCTATGAAAATCTGTGCATTTGTGCATATGACATGAACAAAGTAATACTTGGCTTAAAATCTAGTATATCTGATGCTGGAATTTTACTTGAGAGAAGATATTCAGAGCAAACCTGGAATACTGAGATGGAAAGGACTCTAAGAAAAAAAGGGAGACTCACCCTGTCCCACCATGCTGGCCATAGCTGCCACTTTTGAGGTTGCAGTGGGAATGCAACCTGTTTGGGGAAAGTTTAGTAATTCCACCGGCAAAAAGAGACTAGAGACAAATTTTAAAAGTCCAGAATAATGGTGTCAAATCATCAACTTTCATTATTTTAGAGAAAACAAGTAGGCAGGGCTTTATTTTCTTGAAGTCCAGATAGAGCTCTGCTACCTTTATGACCTGACAAGGCTGGGTTTTCTTGCTTGTGTAAAAACCTTTTCAGGAAAATTCAAGTTATGCACTTGAATAAATATACACTGCTTTGCTTAGATTTATTTTCCTCCTAACAAATTAATCAGGCTTTCTGGTCTAATGTTTTACTATAAACAACATTTTTTTTTTTTGAGAAACAAAAAGGAATTTGTGAAATACCCCTGTTGGAATGAATGGATTAGTCACTATTTAGGACCCCTCCCCTGCTCTCTGACCTTCAGGATGCTTCATGCTGAATGAGCACATAAACTAGCTTCTATGACAAAGAGAAGACACTTTGGGAGAGCACTATTTTCTATGGACCAGCTTTTATTATTTTCCCTGATGAATCTGTAAGTCTAAATCTATTTTTTTTAAAAAAATTTTTTTGGCGTATAGCATTTAGAATGCTGTGTTAGTTTCAGGTGTACAGCAAAGTGAATCACTTATACATATACATACAGTCACTTTTTTTAAATTCCTTTCCGATATGGATCATTACAGAGTATTGAGTAGAGTTCCCTTTACCTCTGCTTTTAAATTCAATTGTGTACCTAGACAAGCAAAGGTGCCACAGTGCCATGCCCATAGTTAAAGAGAACCTAAACTAGCATTTAAGAAATATACAGTCACAAAAAGAAGAAAGAACAAGGTTAAAAAAATGAAAGAAAGATGCCAACTTGAATTTGTAGTGCATTTTAGCCTTATCTATACACTGGAATTTTAATTTATATTATCTTAGTAGAAAATTAATACATATATCAAGTATTGAGATTTGTAGGACATTCCATCTACTTTTTTAATTATGAAGAAATAAAAATAGAGAAAGTCTGTGACATACCCCCAGTCTAGTGGTGGATCTGAGACTAGAACACTGATTTTCTGACAAACATCAATAATCTTCTAATTAGGAGTTCCATTAAATGAAATCCGAGCTTTATAACAATGTCTTTACCAAAGGACTGTATTGTCTGTATTTCCGGTTCATGTGGCTTAGTTTGAGTCTGAGAGTTGAGGTTCAGTAGATAAGCAGTAAAAATGTGAAGTGCAAAACAATTCTTACCCTTCGGTGAATATTTCAAATATGATATTCTGTGCTTGAGGTTAAAGTAAATTTTTGCTCATGCAAGACATAAGTTCCACTAGGTAAAATGTAGTATATTATTTTCCTTCTTATAATTAATAAGTGGCCTTGAGGTATCAAAATCACTGAGTAGTATGATAAAGCACTTGTTAATGGAGATACATTTATCCAAAGAAATATTTGTTTTTTTTCTTAAATGAAACCTCTTCAGCTAAACTGTATCACACAGTCCTTCTCCACTCCCACCGCCCAACCTACCCCACCCCATCAGCTTTAAAATAATAGATTATATAAATTACACAGTAATGCTCAAAACTGAGCTTGACTGGGCTCAAGAGAAATGTTGCTTTACACTAGAGAAGCTTTTAGAGGTCTAGGCTCAAATGTTCTTAGGTGGATTTGGCTGCTACAGATAAAGGAGCAGAGCCCTCGACTGCTCATAGAGAAAGAAGACAAAAGATGAACACTTACGGTCTTTTCAGTAGTAATACAGGGGTGATTCTTCTAGGATTTATACTGGATATAATTGTAAACAACATGTATGGTTAAATCCACACAAAATTCAGTTTGGTTTATAAAAAATATTTCAAATTAATATATTGAAAGAATTACTTGTATTTCTTTGAAAACAATAGAGACCTCGAATAATAGGGCAGCATCTCATAATGGACAATGGAGTCAGATACACCTGAGCTTGAATCCTTTTAAGATATCACCCCTTTGAACCAATTACTTTACTTCTAAGACTCAGTATTTTCATCTGTAATATGGAGATAATATCTTCTTCATAGGGAGGTTATGAGAAAACAGACAATTTTGTAGAGGGCATGCACTCTGCCTGACACAGTCGTGATTCTCAATTATTGGTAGACATTATCGAACTAGAAATAAAGGTTCTTATTCATCAGGTACAAGATGTTACACGTTTTCTAATAACAAAACTCCACCATTAACCTTTGCATTGGGCCATGAGGGATACAAGATTAAACAGATTAATGTGTTTAGAGGATATTACCCTTATTTATGTGTAAATAATGGATATAAAGTAGTCTCTGGCAACCCCCAAATGAAGATTTTTTGGATGATTTTTCAACCGCACATGGGTTATTACTCCTATCAGCTCAAGAAAACAAAGGCTTTTCCCCAAAGCCTAGCAGCAGCATCATGTTTGCAATACTATTAATCTATTTAGAGAAAAGAAAAATCTGGTTCTCTTAGAATTGTCTAGAAGTATTCCCTTTAAACTTCCAATCTATTCAAATTTAGTATTTTACTAACTATGATAGATATAGTTTTAACATAACCCTTTTAAGAAGAAAGAGATTGATTAATTTGCTGCTGACAAGAGTTCACATTCTTTTTGTTTTTCTCAGAGGATGTATCTGATTCCTATTCTGAACATGGTTCTACTTTTACAATCTAATTGTGCTACCCTACACTGCTCTATTATTTTCTGAGTCTGAGCCTACATTTTAGGCCAATCATAGAAGATTCCAGGAAGAGAAGACTTGGACATTGAAGGCTGCACAGATACATAGTACTGTGTGTGTGTGTGTGTGTGTGTGTGTGTGTGTGTGTGTGTGTGTGTGTGTAACCAGCATAGCTGCTTCATATTTTGTAAGCATGCAGTTCTGTGCTTTAGGCTTGTCCTCACAATTTCTTGAGATAGGTCAGAATTATTGTCTCCATATGATGTGTGATATTTGTCATCTAATAATAAGTGGCTGAATGATTTAAGCACTTTCTTTGGCTTCAAACTTACTTTGCTTCTTTCATTGGGTATTGGGATATATAGTTAGAATATTTTCCAGATGTATAGACAGATATTTTGAAGAATTCAGGTTTCAAATTCAGGCTCTATTAAGTTTAACTACTAAAATATCACTGTGAGTAGTAATTGAATGTGTCCATGAAACACTATAATTAATGAGATGCAAGTTGAAGCAAATATTACATATGTAGAAGCTAAATACAAAGTAAGATCCCCTTTTCTCCAGGTTAACTTCATGGATTAAAGTTTTGTTGCAAAGTCATCTCATTCCCTAGAAAATGGTGGTACCAAATTTAATAATATTCCATCATATTTTGGAATTGGAAAGTTTTGAGAGATTGAACTTTCGGAAGCATCTGTATATTTGAGCTTGTTATACAGGGCTGAAGTATTGATCTTCTGTTTTTTTCTCTCTAGACATCAAATCTTTAATTAGGAACTTACCTGATTACTTCTTCTGCTTAGCATAGAAAAACCTTACTGCAAAGTTTAGTATGAGAGACAAATCCTACCTCACAACAGAACCATCAACCTAAATATTACAGAAGGCAAAATTGTTCAAACTCATGTTGTCAAGTTCTCTCTTCTGAATATTGATCTAATCTATTATACTTCTAGAATCATTGGTAATATACTAAACATGCAAACACTGAACATTTATTCAAATAAGTACCTAACATGTCCTACAAGAATGTTATTGGAAACTTCCATACATCAGAAATATAATCTCAATGTCATCATTTTACAAGTGAACAGAAGCATTCAGAGAGGTGGTTTTAACTTTGTTAAGGTCACATAGCTGATAAGCTGAAGGTTAGAATTTCAAATCTAGGACTTTTAACTTCAAGGCCAAATTTATTCAGTTATACTATATTTGACTCTTAAAATACTATAAGATTTAATAGAATTTTGGAAAAATTGTGTTTTATTCATTAGTCTTGGTCTTCCCTCTGCCCTGTGGGTAAAACCAATGATCCATTTATTTAGTAAGCTCGTCCAAGGGCAGGGACCAGGTCTTCTCTCCCTCTGTATATTCTCAGCAACTAGTACAGTGTTCTTCTGCATGAGTAGGCATCCAATAAGTGTTGACTCAGACAAAGATCATACTTTAAACCAAATATATGCCAAACTCAGATTGTTGTACCCACAGAACATGTCTAATTTTCCCAGAAATAGAAATTCTTATTCAATCTATTACAAGATTTTCTGTTTCTGTTTTATTTTAGTGTGTTAGGTTTATTGTTTTCTTTTTAACTATCACACCAGGAAATTCTTTGACAGAATATATTGGATCTCCCCTAAGAGAAACTGACACTAGCCATGAAAATTTTCCTATGATCACATTACAATATTGTTCTTTCTTTCTTTACAGTTCGAGATTAAATTAAGGAAGTATTAATAAAGCTATAGTAAAGCTTGTAGCAGCATGATGAATAATCAAGAATGTTTATTCTTTGTACTATACTATTCTATATAATGTGGTATCCTTTGTACTGAAGTCTACAAAATTAGAAAGTTAAAACTCACAATAACTTTTACAGAGAAAAATCGAAGCACTACAGTTGACAAGGTAATCTTTACTTTTACAAAATATACTCATGATATAAATCCTCTACAATATTACTTTAGATTAATAGTAATAAATCCCTAAGAAGATTTTAATACAGGTTAGTCTAACATTTACTTGAAAATATCATAGCTTCTGATAATTAGAAAAAAATTCAGTTCATACATGAACTGCTAGGTGCAAATGAATTCCATTTTGTTTGAGCAGCAGTGGAAAATCTTACTGGTGGTATGTGGAGATTGTATTTTTTTTCTATAAATTCAGAGAAATGATATATATTCTTAAAAGTAGCTCATTCACAATATTTTCTTCTCATAGGTGTTACCCATATACTGTTGTATCTGTTTATCTGAAAATATATATGTACACACACATATATATGCATATGCAGAGTTGATGACATCCATCAAAGAAACCATAACACCTTATTCAAATAAAGACTAGAAATATATACACTGGCAACAGGTAGGCTCTTTAAAATAGTATCTCCATGGTTATGTAGTGTCTTTTGTTTATATTTCCTTATATGAACTGTGCACTCTATTTTTAAGAAACCAGTCAGAGTAGTACCATTCACTTAGAACCACAAATATTTCTGAATCTGTTACTTTCCTCATAGGTCACTTTTCATTCATACCATGATTTTGTTCCATAATTTTCAAATATATATATTCATATTTATGTGATATATCCAAATAAAATTATTATGTAAATGTAATTTATTCATTCATTCATTTTGCTTACCCAACAAATATGTATTGTCACTTGCAATGTGCCAGGTACCTCTTAAGACCCTAGAGAGTTATGACAGGAAACCAAACAGACAAAACAATTCCTTTCCTGATGGAACTTAGATCAAACTGAAGAGACAGCACAAAATAAAATGATCAATTTCCACTTCTGATGAGTTTTGCAAGGGAAACATACATTTGCAATAAGAGAGTATGTAAAAATAGTTTAAACATGAAGCATAGAGTCTCTTTAAATTAAAAAAAAAATCAATAATGGTTTGGTTTGCAAGCCAAGAAATGTGTAACTTCCGGTGGTATTTTGTGCACTGCTAGAGCACACATTTTGTTTTTGTGTGGGGATTGTTTGGGGTTTACTGTCTCACATCCTTGACAAATTTTTACATATTAAAAAAACAACCACATAATATCACAGCTTAGAAATTATAAATATGACTTTTCAATCCTTCCTTTTTTGTTCTGTAGAAAAAGAAATGTGAAACTTTTGATTCATACCTATTTTCTTATAGGCTGATCAAATTCATACAAAAAAATAAAAATAATCATGTAAATATTTAAATTTATGAATTCTACCATAACTCAAATTAGAAAAACTTCAGAGTTCTGAATTTTAAATTATTGTCAAAGTCATTAATTAAATGTAAACATACTCTGTGGAAGTTCCACTGGAGAATATTTCCATGCTCCCATATTTTATACAGGTGGAATTTAATGGGAGATTTGTGGTGTATTTATGATCAGTATGTAAACAAGAAAAAACAAATTGTGAAAAATAATGCTGCTTATTGAATGTTAAAACGTGTTAATAACTTTTAAATTTCACAATAATTATCATTGACCAACTGCAACACACCAGGCCCTATGATGAGACTTCACATAATAGGGTTAACAGCTATTTGCCATTATTTCCTCTTATAATATTTGTCTATAAATCATACCTCACAGAATAATTCTATATGAATTTAACTGTGCATTTTAAATATCCATCTCCTGCTCTGACAGTAAATTCTGTGAATGCAAAATACAGATCTGTTTGTCCACTCAGTGCACAGTACTTGGAAGATAGTATACATTCAATTGCTATCTTGTGAATAAATAAGTGAGTGAATAGATAAATAAAATGAAATGTGGGCTAACAGAGTAATAATGGTTATTTCTCTTTTATCAATGAATTTCAAAATCAGGTGTCATTTATTGCATAATTCTCGTATGCCAGGTTTTGAACTTAACTTGGAGTGATTGTGTACATGTTATTGGATGTGAACAAATTTAAAATTTTGATCTCTTCATGGTGCTTTACAAGTCATTATGAAATGTCCCTTTTTATCTCCATGTTGCCTTCCTTTAAGTTTTCTTTTTCTGAAATTACTCTAAATGTTCTGCTACCAGTGTTTGCTATTTTTTTTCCATCTTATCACTCACTCAATCTCTATCTTTATAATTAACATGTCTTTTATAAGCATTAAATCCTTGGGTTTTTATTTTATCTATTATGACAATGTTTGTCTTTTATTTGGAGTATTCAATCCATTTACCAATAATCATTAATGTGTTTGCATTTATATTAGTCATCCTACTATTTGTTTTCCGTTTTTCACATCTATTTTACCCACTTTCTTGTCTGGTTCCTTGATTTCCTTTGTATAACACAAGGTATTATAACATTTTTGCTTTTCCTCTACTAACATGTTAATTACATTCTTTTTATTATTATTTTAATGTTTATCCCAAATATTAAACCATGCATTTGTAACTCATTAAGGTTTTGAAATATTATTATTTTTACTACCCTGTCAATAATGCTCGTACCTCAGAATACTTTAACTCTGCTTACTTCCTTTCTATGTTTTGCATTACTGAGATCAGGGTTTTGGGTTTTTTGTTTGTTTGTTTTGTTTTGGGTTTTTGTTTTGTTTTGTTTTCTCATATGTTTTAAACTCTAGGAGATAGTATGATTATTGTTTTGTACAGTCAATATTTATTATGTCTCACACTGCACTGTTTCTCTCGGGGATCATTGTTCTTTGGCGTAAGGGAGTTCTTTTAATATTTCTTGTAAAGAAGAGCTACTAGTGATTTCTCTTAGCTGTGATTTGTCTGAACGTGTCTTTATTTTGCCCTAATTTTTAAACTATTTTCTCCAACTGCATAATGCTATGTTGGTGGTTGTTGGATTCAGTATTTTAAATATATAATTTTTCCTCAACTTCCATTGTTTTTGGTGAGAGGTCAACTCTCAGTCTTATTATTTCTCATTTTTCTTTGGCTTTATCTCTTTCTTGTCTTTATGTTTCAGTAATTTGACTATGGTAGGCATGATGCTTTTTGTATTTATCCTGCTTATCATCTATGGGTATACATCTTTCATTTTGAAAAATCTTTGATCAACTTTTCAAAGGTTGATTTTGTCTCTTTCTGTATTTCTGAGACATCATCAACATTCAAGCTAGAAAAATTGACTGAGTCATTTATAGGTATTATGCTCTCACCTCTATTTTTCATTTTTTTCCTGCTGTTTTCAGTTTACAAATTTTTTATTGACCCATTTTCAAATCTAACAATCTTGACTTTTATTTTACCTTAGTTGCTAAACCCATATATAACCACTATCTGTATGATTTTTCAATAGGTTACATACTTCTCTAAATCTTATTCCTCATTTATGGACTAAAGTGACATAATTAGTTAATTTCTAAACATTTTATCTCTGAGATATTATTGAGCTCTACGTCATTAAGGTAACGTTTTTTATATGTTAATTGCATATACTCACACTCCCTTGTTATTGTTTATTCACTACAAAATTGTTAAAACCATATATTGAGACTTCAAGTTCATTTATTTGATTTTCAGTCCTAGAATCAAGTTCATTAATCTGATTTTCTATCCTAGAATTTCCTTTGATTATTTTTATAGATTCTGAATATTTGGTGAAATTATCCATTAAAAAAATTGTTTTTGTCTCATTACCTCTATTTTTGAATATACAAATCATTATTATAAAATCCTTTTGGATAACAGCAATATTTTCATCTCTTGCTATTTCTCTTGGTCTTTGGTCATTTGGTCTAATTTCCTGTCAATGATAAGAACTTGTAAATGACTTGTAATTTTCACTGAATGGCATATATTTTATTTACAAAAAAGAAAAAAGTATCACTCCAAATAATGTTAACTTCCTCCAAAGAGGATCTATCCTTTCCTCTAGTGGCAGATAGATGTGGGCGCTATAAGTTTAATCAAATCAGGGATTATGTTGATTCTAAACTGGACCACAGTTTTGGTATGACTCTGTTTACCTTTGGTTTGCCTCATTTTTGAGGCATAGATCTCCAGGGATTTCAGATGAGAGCGTATTGTTTTCACTATAGTCCCTCTACCAGTATAACTTGAATTTTAATGATCATTTCTCAGCATTTTGAGAATGTCTGATAATCTGCTTTGCTTTTCAGAGGCTTTAGGTTAGATTTTTAATCTTCCATTCCACATAGTTTCAGAATTTGGGCAACTCTTTTGATGGAGAATCAAGCTATTAACTTGGAATTCTTCAAGTACTGCAGGTTTTGTTTTGTTTTGTTTTTTCCATTCTGAAACAGACAAAAGCTTTTGCTATTTTCTCTATCTCCACCAGCAGAAGCCTTCAACTTGGATTCTTCCTTCCTTGCCTACAGGGAAAGTCATTGATGTTTGAACCGCTAGTCAACAAACCTTTCCACAATTCAGTCCAAAAAGGAAGGATAAAGATGATATTAATTTGTGAGTTTATGAGTTGATTCCCATGTCTTTGCAATTTCAAATTTTGGAATAGTAAATACCAACATGTTTCAGAATATTATAAATCAGATCAGTGTCTCCTCAAAACACTCATTAATAAAAGATGAAACATTGATGGAAAGATGTAGCTCTTGTTAAATTGTGTAATATAATTGTATAAATATCAGAAACTTTATTAATTAAAGTTATTTCTTGGATTTTATTGTCATTGAAGAGATGAGATGGTGAGACAAATTTTCAAATATTCATGAAAACAAGTGCAAAAAATTGAAGTTGTTTTGAATAAGGCATGTTATCAGGCTTAAGATGGCATATTTTAGATGATTTGCAACAACATTGGTTTATCACTGTCGATACTTAGGAAGGAAGTACCAAAAACTTTATGGAGAAATTATCATTTACACACTTTTATTTATTAAAAATTTTAATAACATTTTTATTAAAAAATTTTAATTTATTTTAATGTAGAATTAAAAACAATCTCTAAGTATCAACAGAATAATTTCTTCATAGTGTCTTTTCTATAAATCTTTAAAATTACTGAAAATTTTCTAAAATACCTGTAAGCTACATTCTGGACATAATTTAGAAAGTCATACATTCTTTGCTGTGATTGAAGAGTGTCTGAATACGATGGAAACACAAAGTTATGGCAATACCTTTCTCTAACACAGATGGATATTAAATTAGAGAAGTATTTTACATTGTTTTCTTTTGTTTATAATTCCTATATAAGTGTAAAGTATACCAGAAATGCTTTTAAAGTACTTCAAGGTAAAAACTAATGACTTTTTCTTAATTTAAAAATATAGGTGCAATGATTAGTATACAAAGATTATTTGGGAGAAAGCTTGAGTATTATACTAAATATCTCATGCTTTTGAATGGAAAAAATGAATTTCAATTAAATCAGGAAATATTCTGAGGAAAAAAAGATTATTCCTTCTTTTGTTAGTGCAGATTTTTGACCACATTAGAAGAATAAAATATGATATATATTATCAACCATCACAGAATAAATAGTTCAGAAAATTCTTTTTCTAGAATACAGCTATCACTCACTACTTGCCCTTATGTTAGGATGGAACTCTGCTTAAATATGTCACACAGTGACCCACGCTTAAAAATTAACCACTATCTCTATGATTTTTCAACAGGTTATGTACTTCTCTAAATCTTATGCCTCACTTATGGAATAAAATTATATAACTAGGTAATTTCTAAACATTTTATCTCTGAGATATTATGGAGCTCTACGTCATTAAGGTAAGGTTTTCATATGTTAATTGCATATACCCACTATCCCTTGTTATTGTTTATCCACTAGAAAATTGACTCAGTGTTATGAATTCAAACACCAAATCGCATTTGGTAATGACACAGTGTGTGTGCATGCATACGAGTGCATGTGTATGCCAAAGCACAAAATCATACAAATGTACATCCTGAAAGACCAAGTGAGATAGAAGTGAATTTCATCCTTTGAAAATTTCCAATACATAATCCATATTTACTCACTTTCACTTCAACTTTGAACAGCAACATCTAGGAAGGTTAAATAGATCTAAGTTATTAATTATTAATCTCTAACTCTGCTTTACCCTCATGGTGGTGACAACAATAATAAAGTTCATTCCATCCCCACGAGGGCTCATTCATCCCTTCATTAAAATAAGACTTATTGCTGGGCATAGTGAGAGTCACTGGGGTGCTCTCCGTACAACTGGAGGCATTTGAGTGCTCTAGAAATAACCAGGAGGAGTGTGAACCTCGTTTGGGGAGACAACAGGGAAGATTTCTCAGAGAAGATTATATAAGGTAGAGACAATTCCTAGACTCCAATAAAGACAGTTTTTGTGAAAATACACTCATAAAAAAGCAAGCCCTTCTTCTCAAAGTACCCATACTTTCATCTATCATTTCCCTTTCTTTCTTATGGGAAGATGGATCTATTCTGTTCTAAACCCAGCTGGTCCCTTGTTGCAGCTTTTACTTCCCCCAAGACCTCGTACCATTAATTATCAATTCCTTGTTGAATAGTTAATTCATCTTCCACTAAATTTAACCTTCCAACTACAACTATTTTCAATGATGTCTGTGCACTAAAAAAACAAACAAACAAACAAGCAACCTGTCTTCCAACGTCCCCTTTACTTTAGCCACTACCTCTTTTGTACTCATAGGAAAACTTCTGGAAGATGTAATCTACTCCCACTAGCTTGCTCAAGCTTCTACTGAAAGACCCTCTCTAAGATCATTAGAGATCCCTCAATGCTAAATCCAACAGCTCCTTCTTTATCTAGAACCAGCTTGAATACTTAATATCTTTACAACGTTTGACTTTGAGGACCACCCCTTTTTGAAAAAGAACTTTTCCTTCAGCTTCATTTATGATATTCTCTTTTAACTATTTACTTAAATTTATCATATAGGCTCTTCTTCCTAAATTTTTTTCTTGAAAGTTTGTGTAACCTTTTGTCTCTTTCACATTCTTCACATGTAATGATATGTGTGTTGACTTCAGAAAGTTTCAGTAAGGATAAATAAGATAATCGGTCCAAAATTATTGACACATGCCAAGAACTTTAATAAATGGGAGATATTATTATAATAATTGTGTTCATAGTTATGTATTCTAGTTTAACATAGAGATGACTGCTGGATACAAGCTCTATGATCACTTTAGATCACAGCATGATCCAATACACTTTTCCATGAAAATGTTGAACAACTCTGGTGTCCAGTATGGCAGCCATTATCTACACGTGACTTTCAAAGTGCTTGCAATGTGACTATTGTGAAGGAGGAGCTGAAATTTTTAATTTTACTTGGTTTTAATTAATGTAAATTTAAATATCCACATGTGACCAGAGACCACTCTATTGGATAGCACAGTTCTAGACCTTTACTTTTAACTTAGAGGACATTCAGCTTGCAGAATTAAAACATGTCTAACAATCAGCTTCCCCTTCTATATATTATAGAACAAGCTAATATTCTGAATTCCCTATTTCAATTAATGGCATCAGCATTTGCCAAGGCAGCAATGTTCAAATGCTATGAGATGTATTAGGATTCATATTGAAGTGAAAAGAGCATGATCTTTGAATCAAACACACCTGGCTTTGAATAAGGCATCACCATTTCCTTGTCATTTGACCTTGGACAAATTAAATAACCTGCAAGAGAATCATTTTTTTTTTCATTTGTAAAATAAAAATAAATATGTGTATCACACAAGGCTATTATCAGGATTAAATGGCATAGCATATGTAAAACACCTGGCATAGAGGCTGGGCATATAAAGCGTATATATTTCATAAATATCCATTACCTCTTTTCTTGCCTCCAATTTCAAATGGATTAACAGATTCTATTGATCTCCTGCTGAAATATTTTATGAGTCTCTCCTCTTTTTCCATTCCCATTGAATATATTCTTATTAATCTTCTTCTCATCAACTTTTTACCCACTTAATCAATGCCTCTTCCCCCATTCTCTTTTAGTAATATCTCATATCCAATCCATAATCTAAATTGCTACAAAATAGCCTTCCAAACTATTGGTCTGATCTTGTTACTCACTATTTATTGCTTTACAATTTTACTACATGAATATGTAATTCTCTATTGCATGGTTCTAATTTGTATAAAGTAAGTGGTACCACAAGTGTATCATAGGACAAGTAAGTATCCTTCTGCAACCCTCAAACCTGCAACTTTGAAGTCCACAATTTCTAATTTTAGTTATGCATAACTCTCATTTCTTTATTTGTATATTTATGGCTCATGTAAAAAATAAGTGACAATTTAGTTATTTTCTTGATAAACATTTAAGGCTGCTTTGAACATTCTAGTATATTTTTCCTAATGAACACATACAAATTTTTTCTAAGATATATACCTATTATATGGAATAAAGTGAGCGAATACTAAGGGTACAGCTCATTGATTTTCACATATGTATACACCTCTGTAACCACCACCAAAATCAAGTTACAGAAGGGTTCCAATATCCCAGAAAGCCATTATTCCCTCCCGTTCCAGAAACACAGTTCTGAGTTGTATTACTCTATATTCATGCTTTGTAACTTCATGTACATCAGTGCACTCTTTCATGTCTAACCTCTTTTCCTAAATACTAGGTTTATAAGATTCATCTATATCCTGCATGTAGCTTCAGTTCTTCCTCCCCACCCATTGCTCTTGAGTATCTACTGTATGAATTATCCATGACTTATTTATCCATTGTACACCTGACGTGTATTTGAATTAGTTCCAGTTTCTTATTATTAAGAATACAACTTTCATGGAATGAACACATGTGCTCATTTATGTTCAGGTTTTTCCTAGGACTGAAATTGCTAGATCACAGGGTAATACATTTTTAGCTATAGTAGATACTCTCCACATTTTTTATCAATGTGGATTACCAATATACATTCTTACCCGAAATTGCTGAGAGTTTCAGTTGCTCCATGTCCTCCACAATACTTGAAAGTCTGGTTGCGATTCTCATAGGATCCTTGGGATATCACATTATGGTTGTGCTTCTATTTCACTGATAACTAATATTATAAAGTACCTTTTCATGTGATTATTACCATTTGGATATCTTTCATAAAGTGTATTTTCATGACTCTTACCCATCATTTTGTTCTCTTCTTTGTCTTTTTGGTTTTGATTTGTAAGACCTATTACATAGTCTGGAATGAATCATTTGTTGAATGATGCATTGCAAATATCTCTACTAACTCTGTGGCTTGACCTTCCCCTCTTATTGTGTATTTGATGAAAATAAGTTCTAAATGTTCATGAATTACATTTTTACAATTATTTGTTTTATTGTTAGTGATGTTATATTATAACCATTTAATATTAACTCTAAGTTCATGAAAATGTTCTCCTCTGTTTTCTTCTTTAATCTTTACTATTTTAGATTTTACATTTATTTCTACAATCCATCTGAAATTAATTTTTGTGTATGGTTTGTGTAGGGTCAGGGTCCATTTTATTTCCATATGAATATTCAATTGACCCACCATCATTTATTGAAAAGAAAATCATTTCCCCCACTGAATTGTGGAGGTGGCTTTGTCATAAATCAGGTTACCATGTATGTGTGGGTCTGTTTCTGGAAACTGTATTCCCTGCCATTAAAATATTTATCTTTGTACAAACAGCATACTGTATAAATTGCTGTAGTTTGAAAATAAGTTTTATGGCTAGTAAGTCTTCCAGTTTTGAATTTTCCTATTCTAGATTCTAGGTCCTTTGCATTTCCATGTACATTTTGGAATTTGTTTGCCAATATCTAGAAAAATCTACAGGATTTTCTAGTATACATTACATATTTCTTTCTAAGAATTGTCTTTGATATCTTTGGTACGACATATCTTCACTACTGTTCATTTCAAGTAATGTCTAATCTTGATAAGTTAGTCGCATGTTTTAAATTTACAAATATTTGGAAAATTTTTGTTTTTCTATTATTGATTTCTAATTTGATTTTGTTATGGTCAGATAGTCTGTACATTTTCAGCCTATTGAAATGTGAAGAGATATGTTTAATAAGACAGATTTTGATCAGTTTTGGTAAATACAGTGCATGCACTATTATGTGATGGTGCCTCTCTCCTCAGGACACAAATGATGTCTGTGTGCTTCTGTGACAGGTTGTATTTTCCAAAGATTGGCCACACAATAACCCTCATCCTACATGTTCATTTACAATGTGACCATCAGATTTTTATCAATAAGAAGTGGGGTTTATGTCTTTTTCCCTTGAACATGGTGGACTTGCGATTTCCTTATAACCAAAAGTATGTTGTGGAAATGATACTGTATGACTTACAAAGTTAAGATAGAAAGTGCATGCACTTTTGCCCTGCTCACTGGAACACTTAGTTTTAGAGCACTAAGCCACCACCCACTAAGAAGTCTAACTACCTTGAAGTCACTATGCTGTCAGAAGTGAGACCACATAGAGAGGCCATTTCAGGTGCTCTGGTCAGCAATTCTAATCTGTCTTCCCCACCAAGGCACCAGACATATGAGTAAATGAACCTTCACATGATTCCAATCCCAAGATGTCAAGTCACCTATAGTCTTCAAGTCTTTCAAAACTGAAACTCCAATTATCATGAAACAGAGCAAAGCCTCCACCTTCCATGCCTTTCCTAAGATTCTGTCCCACCAAAGTTGTATAATAAAATAGTTATTATTTTATGTCTCTAAACTGAGAGAAAAACAGTTATTTAATACCTGGAAATGAAGGGCTGCCATAACAAAATCCTGAAACATTTGGTATTGGCTTTGAGATTGGGCAATGAGCTGAAACTGAAAAAACAAAAACAACATCAAGATGACTAGAAGAACAGCAGATAAAAAAAGACTTTTGTTATTTGACTGTGGACGTTGTAGCAACTGTTACCTGTAGCAGTATGACACATAGAAAATGTACCTAATGAACTAATGATCTATCTAAGAGGATTTACCAGCTAGACAATTGATTTTCAAACTATACCAATTTATACAGTATGATGTTTGTCATGTAAGAAATCTGACTAGTCTGTGACCACAATGCTGTGTGGAGGTCAAGAACTTGAAGATACCACATGTGCTGTTATTGGTAATCCTAGTCTTTGATCCTTCCCAGCTCAGAAAAAAAGACATAGGGTTAAATAACCCTTCAGGTGAGTTTATCCACCAGTGTTTGTATCATAATATTATGAATTTGTGGATTTAAGTTATTTGATGGCTTTCAACCTATGCAATTATTACCTTTTTTGAAGCTCATTGGTTTCTCTCTCTTCATAGCTGGATTCATTGTGAAATGATTCTGGTAGTAATTTCTTTCTTGCTCTTTGGTGTAACCAGATGTTATACTCTCATTTTGACATATCTTACAATCAGAAATTTCCCCAAGGAACTCTGTTTTTGCATGTGTGTGTATGTGAACAATGATATTTTAAGAGAACACTCTAGGTACAGAGAATGATCATTGCTACTCAGTTGCATACTGTTTCTAGATGGAGCGAATATATGTATATAAATAACAGAAATAAATTATATGTAGATATAAATAATATTAGATATAATTATATTTAGGTATAAAAAGATATTTATATTATATATATATACATAAATATGTGCGTGTGTATATAATCATCATGGATTCATACAGATACCTCCAATTCAAGACTAAAAAGATTACATAACATCCTCTATTATCAATATCTTTTCCTTCCACACTGTGAATCTTGGCTTTATAGGTAGAGAGAATAATAGCATCAGAGTATTCTATTATTAGTTATTTGTTTTACACAGGCAACAGTCTAAGACTAACAATAAAATTACTGAATTTATTATTTTCATGTGCTGTACACTTTCTCCTATTTTTTATAGGTGCACTATATCTATGTTGTCAGAGCATATAACTATTATATAAAATCTTCTCATCTTTAACCTTGATTTAATCTTAATTATACAATTAATTATATATTTAACACTCACAATTTGTATTCAATTTCATGTCTCTTTAACAATTTTGAATGCTTGAAGTTTACTCTCTAGTAGATGAATCTTCAGGAAAGACATATCAAGAATATATCTTACATTCTTGTTTGTTGATAAGCCTATTCTTTTCGTATTTGAAAATCTGTTTACTTAGAAAGTCTTTAGTTCACATTTTAATTCCTTGTGTGCCTTAAATATGTTCTTCCATTTTCTTCTGACTTAAGAAGTTGACAAAAGTATTGATGTTAACCTATTTTTTTTGTCTTATAAAACATATGCTGTTTTTCATAAATGTCAAAAGGATATTTTCTTTTTCTCTAAATTATAGTAATTTTGCTAGAATTTTGGGTGTTGGTCTTTGCGGATCACTTTTTCTTAGTTATATAATGTATTAAATCAATATGTGTTAATTTCTGTCAGAACACTTTTCATGAAATACAATTTTATTTGCTCTCTTCCCTCACTTTTATTTTCCTTTTTTTTTTTTTTTTTTTTTTTGCGGTACGTGGGCCTCTCATTGCTGTAGCCTCTCCCGTTGCAGGGCACAGGCTCCGGACGCGCAGGCTCAGCGGCCATGGCTAACGGGCCTAGCCGCTCCGCGGCATATGGGGTCTTCTCGGATCGGGGCACGAACCCACGTCCCCTGCATCGGCAGGCAGACTCTCAACCACTGCGCCACCAGGGAAGCCCTGATTTTCCTTTTTAGAAAATCCTATTATCTGTCTTTGGATCTTCTTTGTCCATATTCAGTATTTGTCAATTTCCCTCAAATACTTTATCTTTTTCTCTATTTCTTATAAATTTTAATTTTTTCTTCTTTTTCATTGTTAATTGATTTTAAAGTGTTATCAGTTGTGTTTATTTGTTCTTGGTTTCTTTTTAGTTTAGTCTTCATTGCAGATACTATTTTTTCCCTTTAATATATAATTATTTTCTAAGTTCTGGTATCTTATTTCTGAGTTTTTCTAATTCTGAGTTATGCTATTATTTGTTTCATATAGCACTCTCTTATGCCTTTTAGCTTTTGTTCTAAGTCATGTTCTTCTGGTGTGCTTTTGTTGTCTGCTAAAAGGGACATAATTTTAGTCCTTGTTACCTTTTATTTTTTCTTCTCTTCAAAGCCATACAAAACAAATATATACTATAGTCTTTTGAAAAGAAGAAATCCATAACTTTAATGAAGTCCAGTGTATTATTATTATTTTCTTTGTTGCATTATACTTTTAGTGTTATATCTAAAAAATCTTTGCCAAAACTATGGACATAACAATGTTTCTCCTATGTTTTCATTTAGAAATTTTATAGTTTTAGGTTTTACTTTTCAGTCAATTTTATCTTTTAATCAATTTTTTTTTTTTTTTTTTTTTTTTTTGCGGTATGCGGGCCTCTCACTGTTGTGGCCTCTCCCGTTGCGAAGCACAGGCTCTGGACGCGCAGGCTCAGTGGCCATGGCTCACGGGCCTAGCCGCTCCGCGGCATGCGGGATCTTCCCGGACCGGGGCACGAACCCGTGTCCCCTGCA
Source organism: Tursiops truncatus (assembly GCF_011762595.2). Classification (NCBI taxonomy): domain Eukaryota; kingdom Metazoa; phylum Chordata; class Mammalia; order Artiodactyla; family Delphinidae; genus Tursiops; species Tursiops truncatus. The sequence goes on from NC_047050.1 coordinate 20,835,481, forward strand.
TCGGCAGGCGGACTCTCAACCACTGCGCCACCAGGGAAGCCCTCTTTTAATCAATTTTTGACATAGTTTATTTTTGTTTCCTAATGAAGAACCACTTGCTCTAGCAACTTGTTTTGAAAAAGATGGTCCTTTCTTCACTGAATTGCCTTTGTAGCCTTGTCAAACATTTGATAATGTGTGTGTGTTTTCATCCGTCTATTAAAATGTCTTTATGCCAATATCACAAAGTCTTGACTACTGAGGCTTTATAATAATTCATTTTTTGCGGTACACGGGACTCTCACTGTTGTGGTCTCTCCCGTTGTGGAGCACAGGCTCCGGACGCACAGGCTCAGCGGCCATGGCTCATGAGCCTAGCCGCTGTGTGGCATGTGGGACCTTCCCGGACCGGGGCATGAACCCGTGTCCCCTGCATCGGCAGGCAGACTCTCAACCAGTGCGCCACCAAGGAAGCCCTATAATAATTCTTGACATAGGATATTTCTAGCTCTCTAACTTCATTCTTCTTTTTCAAAATTGTTTTAACTATCTTAACATCTTTGGAGTCCCCCTATATATTTTAGAAACAACTTGTTAATATCAACCAAGAAATTCTTTATAATTTTTTCTTGAATTGTGTTAATCTTCATTAGATTTATTTCTAAGTATCTATTTAATATTTTTGTAGCACTGTAATTAGTATTTTTTTAAATCTCAATTTTGATTGTTGCTAATATATAAAAGTACACTTGCTTTTATAAATATTGGTCTTATATACTTGATAAATTTTCTTATACATTCTGGAAGGGTTTTTTTTTTTGTGCATTTCATCTACATAGATGACCATATTGTCTTTAAACAGAGAGTTTTGTTTCTTCTCTTTCAAACTTTGTTGACCTTAAAAAATAAAACAGTCAGTTATTTTACCAGCAAAAATGAATTATTCAGGAATAACAGAGGAATGGCAATTCAGAACAGGCAAGCTATAGCAAAAGTCATAGGCAAGTCCAACAAAGAATGGAGAAAAACATTAATTTATAGAGAAAAAGAAGAAGTTGGGAGGGGTTGTTTGGAACAAAATTCCATCAGAGAAAAGTGAGTGTTCAGGGTGATGACAGTTTCTCATTGACTGAGTTACTGGGGTATCGGATTCCTTGTAGGAGATGCAATGTACATCTTCTCCTGTTGGGGCCTATAACTGATGATTCTTTCCTATTGATGGTTCTTCTGTTAGGGTCTATAATTGACAATTATTCCTATAATTAGACACTGGATTGTACTTCATGAGAGCTCCCAATTCTGGTGTCCATCTCCATTTTAGTGAGGTTTCTCTTTGTTAATTTTCACAACTGTGAATACAATTTTTTCCCTGCTTACTGTACTCTCAAAGACCTCTAGTGCAATGTTGAAGAGAAATTGTGAGAATAGATATCTTAGCCTTCTTCCTAATCTTGAAAAGCATTCTATCTTTTACTATTAAACATGAAGTTAGCTGTATGTTTTTAAATGATTTTAAACTAGCTTGAGGAAGCTTATTTCAATTCCTACTTCACTGTTTCTAAAAGAAATGGATGTTACCTTTTGTCAAGTGGTTTTTCTATATCTATTGAGATGTTCATTAGCTTTTTACTCTTAAGCTGGTTAATACAGTGAGTTATATAAATTTATTTTTGAATGTTAAAAAAACTTGTATTCCTATAATAAACCCCCCTTTGTGTTGAAGTATTGATACAATAATTTTAAACATTTACTTTGCAAAAACTTAAGAATTTTTGCATCATTCTTCATGGAGGATAGCTGTCTGTAGTTTTCTTTATTTGTGATGTCTTTGGCTTTGGTATAAGGGTGATTCTGGCCTCATAGAATAAATTAGGCAGCATTTCCTTCTCTTCAATTTTTCTGGAAGAGTTTTTGTAGAATTGGGATTATTTCATCCTTGATTTTTAGGTGTGTTTCATTAGGAAAATGGCCTGGACCTGAAGTTGCTTTTGTTGGACTGATTGTTTGACAAATGTTTTAACAAATAATTGAATTTAATAGACATAAGACTACACAAGTATCTGTCAGCAAATATTCCCTTTCATCTATGTTTTTCATTTTTTGACATAAAGTTTTTAAATGATAGTTACTTATTTTTCTTTTAATAACCACATAATCTGTATAGATGCCACTGTTTTCATTCACAATATTGGTAACTTATGTCTTCTCTCTTTTTGTTTTTATTAGTCTAGCCAGAGGTTTGTCAATGTTACTAATCTCAAAAGGCTATATTTTGGTTTTAATGATTTTTCTCTCTTATTAGGCTTTTTATTTCAGTGATATATTTTGTGATTTTATTATCACCCCACTTCTGATTACCACAGTTACATTTGCTATTCTTTTTTTAGTTTCTTAAAGTAGAAGCTGAAGTAAATGATTTAATACAGGTTTTTAGGGTATTTATTAAAATAGTGATTTAATACATGTATTTAGTGTATTTTTCCTCTGAGACACTCCAGTTTTCATTTCTAGAGGCTTGATTTAATTTTTAAATTTTTTAACAATCTACATACCTCTACTTAATTTTTGGATCATGGGGGACATGGTAGTAACTTTTAACATCCTTGTCTGCAAAGGCTAATATCTGTGTCAGTTCAGATTCAGTTTCAATGTACTGATTTTTCTCCTCATCATAAGTTTTATTCTTCTGCTTCTTTGAATTCTTTGGTACCAAATGTTGAGCTCACCTTTCTGTGATATTCTTCTGTCTTGAATCTTAGTTCCTCAAGTCTTTGCTGTCTATGTAGTTCTCAAATAACTTCACACATACCTTTATTTTTTTTAAATCTAAGTTTTCTAGTTGTTTTTACTAGATGGTTGGTACAAAAGAAGCTATCCTATCATTGCTGGTAGTGGGATTCACCAATTATTTCATTTTGATTAGAAAATAAAATAACAGTTTAGAGAAGAAAGTTATTACTAGCTGCAAACAAGTTGCTTGATAGTTAACGCTCCTTAATAAGATCAGAATTTACATAAGTTTCCCTTTTGATTTTTTGGAATGCTAGAACTCTCTCCTAGCTCTTGATTCCATAGAGACTACATAATAGATTGATTCCACAGCAAAACTTCAGTTGCAAAATCTCAACCAAAAAGTTGTCAACTCCTGGGTGGCAGAGACGTGGTCATCTTTGATTCCCACTGTAGCTAGTCCAGCTTCTTGAACTTTATTTTTGAAATAAAGTCATATTTTGAGTTTAAATTATTATTTTGGAGGTCAATATTTAAAATATTTAAAAAGTATTTAGTATGTGTTGATCACTGTGTTAAACGATTTAATTATATAATCTTGTTTACTCTGCACAGCAATATTATACTGTAGGTTTAGGGCAGGGTAAATTCAAATCTTTCACCCAAACACTGTTATACTCTCTCCCCAAAAGGCAACATATCTAGTTTTTGCTTTGTTCACTTGAAATCAAATCACAAATTACATATTTAATTTTTTTATATCCTAGGAGTTACATTAGAAAATTAAATGATTGGATTTCTGACAATTTTATTTGCCATTGTAAAGAGAATGCATTTTATTTTATTTTATTTTTATTTTTATTTTTTTTTGAGAATGTATTTTAGAGTTAGAGGTTGCTTTTGGCCCCTACAAGGGTTCTGGCTATACTATTACACTTCCTATTCTCTTTCCAGTAGCAGTAAACAAATTGTGGCTTAGATCCTGCTATTATTCACCCATCCCTTATGCCAGGTGAAAGTTTGCTTGGCTTAGAGTGTACATGCCTTCCCTTCTGCCCTCTTCTACTGTGAACTCCTTCTCTGTGCTTAATTTCCTTGCTCTGACAGCCTAGCCTTCAGCTCTCATTGCTCACTGCTTACCTCGACCAGGAGCTCCTTTATTACCTGACAGAGTGCTTTGCCTGCCATGACTCCCTCAAAAAATTACATTGATTTATTTCCCCAAGGAGCAAATCTAGCCTTAAATTCTGTCACCACCACTCTTTCCCTGATCTGAAGGTAAGGCTAGAATTTTATAGCTCCTTCAGTGCAGACTACACACTGTAACTCAGAAGAGGCAAGAGATCTACCAAGTGAGGTCATTCACTCAGATGGAATTAGAGCTCATATCTCTTGGTTATACTTGAGTATAATAATAAAAAATCATAAAATACACTGTCCACACCAGAAAAGAAGGGTAGTCTACTTACCTATGCAAATCTACAGCATTATATACAAAGAGCTTCTAAAAAGCAGAGGCCCAGGTAAACATATAAAGATATACAGTATTTCCACAATTCAAAGATGAATATTTTTCAACATATTAATATTTTTGAACCTTACTATCATTTATATATATATATATATATATATATATATATATATATACAATTATAGCACTTTTTTACTTATTTGTTTTTCCTGAACAAATTTTTAATTAACAATGTGCCTTAGAATTCAGGAAATTAGTGTTTATCAATTTGTCTCTATATATTTCTCTCAGTGTTTACTTCATAGACTTCAGACTCATTATCCAATTTTGCTCTTAGTATGTGATTAAATCATTTTATATTGACAGGCTTTTGTCTTAGCAAAGCACAAATAAGTTCAGGAAAATAAAAAAATCATTTTTTCCCCTCCGGCTGGAAATATCTTTATTTATAAAAGAACTTATTTATGGTAGCACCATATAATATTAATTGTGTTAATATTTTTCTACTTTAATCATAATGATAGCATTGTGATTAAAATAAACAATATATTTGATTGAAATCATTCAAATAATTTTGTATGGATTTATATTTTCTTGGGCAAAGTGCTTATGATCTTTTTATTCGTTTAGACTATTGAAAGAAAGGCAAAACAGGTTTAAAATGGGTATAAATTATTCATAGTATTTTTATTCAATTTGCCTTTAAAGAAAAAAATCAAATATATTTTTCTTCAGCCTTTAAAATGGAGATTTGGACTCTTATGCTCACTGGATCAGTAACATGATGTCATGAGGAATTTGAGTTATATCACATCAGTTTTCATACAGAGGCCCTTGTCTCAAACTTTTGCCACTTTCACAGAAAGAATTCCTACATTGACTATGAAAATTATACTTAGGCTTAATTTTGCAACTATATAAACCTATCCTGTAGTGGTAGGCACTAAATTATGGGTTCTTAAGTTTGGTTTCATGTGATTTTACTTGCTTTGTTTTCAGTATTTGGTATGATATTGGCAATAGAGAATGAATTATTATGCACTGATGGTCTGTCTTCTATGTGCTAGTATTCTTCCAATGTTAAAAGAAATTTAGTTTGATAAATTGAAAATAAAAACTATATCTGTAGTTAAAGTGTTCAAGAGTTACACTTTATATTCTTTTAAAAGTAAAAATAGAAACTTCACATGCTGAAAAATTGTCATGCACCAAGAATTGTAAACTTGTAATTTCTCCGTCAAGAGAACTAGAAATTCAACATATATAAGCATTATAGTCTGAACATCTATTTCAAAATCATCCTGAAAGATGTGTTAGTAAATGCACTATATGTCTTGTATAATCTGACTTTAAATTCAAGATGGCCAGGAATTTGAGATGTTTTAAAATTAAAGTTGTAATGTTTCCACATTGTTAATTTTAAAATATCTAGTATGCCAAACCTAAACAGCATTGTTGCATGCACTGATGTAATGTTACATACTAAAACACTTTGCATAATTTTAGTTATTCTGCTAATGACTTTTTATGCACTTAAGTTAATATCCTGAACAATGATTACTCTTTAACTTTCTCATGCTAGATCATGGCAATAAAATTTGTATTTTGTTACATAGGCAAATTTATTCAGGTGACTTTTAACTAAGAATATTAGGTACCATGACAAACACAAACAGTGGAAAAATAAAATAAAACATTGTGCATATGTCATGTTCTTATTTTTACATAATACTACTGGTAATGATACTATAACATGGTCAAAATGCTATAGATAGAGTTCTGGGGCCTTTAAATTGTAGACTGTGATAAGATTATGCTCTCTTAGTGTCCATAATACTACCTAATAAAGTGCCTAATAAAGATTCAGCATGGGGCTTCCCTGGTGGCGCAGTGGTTGAGAGTCTGCCTGCCGATGCAGGGGACACAGGTTCGTGCCCCGGTCCAGAAAGATCCCACATGCCACGGAGCGGCCAGGCCCGTGAGCCATGGCCGCTGAGCCTGAGTGTCTGGAGACCACAACAGTGAGAGGCCCGTGTAAAAAAGATTCAGCATTTATTAGATGTGTTTTGGCAATACCAGTTTGTTTGACTAGCCCAGAGGTATAGATTTTGTGATCACGCCTTCAACATATTTAGTCATTTATTTAAAACTTAATGAATACTATTGAACTATTATATGCATTATGAAACAGATACAAAAGAAGAACGGAAAAAGTGAAGTCAAACTGAACATCAGCAGAACTAGGTTTCTCTTAAAACTTTGCTCTGTAGACCACTATGCTAGTTTACCGAAGCTAGCCGGTTTTATCTGTAGAAGTGTTACACAAACCTACACTTAGTCCAATGAAAGGATTTTTAAAAAACTGTAAATAAGTGTAATTCCCTTTACTCTTCAAGAGTTACTCCTTCTAGTCTACTCTAGTCTAGTTTAATCTATTCTTAATTCTATATTTCTGAGCATTTTATGACTGCTCCTATTTTCTTGAAACTCACAGCATGTGACTTTCTTACAACTGAACAGAGTTCTCTAAATATGGACACCAGTATCCCACAAAAGGACTTCTATAATTAAAAAGTTATATAATTTTATGTCCAAACCAAGACACGGTTAATAATTATTCAGTTCACTAAGATAACAGGCATAAACAGCACTGTCCTGGGAAAATAACAGCTTATATTTATATGACCAATAATGGTTACTATGAGGTATAAGTAAAATAACTATTCCCCCACTATATGTCACCTGAAGCTCTTTGTTTATATGAAAATTGCTTGTATATAGTTGTTTCAGTTTCTAACTAATTAGCCTACCATTGTCTTTTAGCTCCCTCTGAGTTTCTCATAAAAAGACTTGGTCTTCGACATTTTATCACTATTTTCTTCCTTCTGAACTTTTAAAATCTTTCATATAATAACAATTTTTAAAATAATTGAATAAAATAGGTTGTTGTGGGTTCTTTTTCTCTCTTCTTTTAAACAGTGGCCAGACTAAAACGTATAGAGTGGGAAAAGTACCAACAAAAAAGTGAGTGTGTGGAGAGGATGTGTGTAACATAAAGGAAAAAGCACAACGCCAAAATGTTCTTTATTGAATACACACAGTAAAATTGCTGTAGGGGCCAGTCTAGTGAAGACTTGAAGCAAAAATAATTCTCAGTTTGAGAAAGTAGAAACGTTTTTCTCTATGCCCATTTAATGACACTACTGTAGAAAGAAAAAAACTACTCTGTTTTTTTCACTTTTATTTATGCTTGAGTTATAACAACACTACATATAACTTTATTAGGCCAAGTTAATGGTATCTGACACATTTTAGTGGATAATCCTTGTCCTCTGTAATGCTAACTTCATAACTGCTTGGGGTGAGAGGTACATCAGGTCAGAAGACAAGTCTTGGCTGGACTGAACCAGCTAGACTGAAATTAATGGTTTTGATCTATCAGGTTTTAGAATATATTTTAATTTAATTAATTTTAGTTTAAATTGAGTTCATTTCTCAGAAAAAATTCTTAACAGCACAGTTAATTAGCTATGGTCTAAATTTGCCAGCTGATTTTAATTTGATGAGGGATTTCTACTGGGCTGTTAATTGCTATATTTGCCTTTTTAAAATCACAAATTCAAAGTCCAAGAAAAAGCTGCCAGCAAATTGCATTAATGCATTACAAAGAAAACATATGTTAACAAGAAAAAATTTTAGAACTGTGAGCATTATTTTAAAAAAATGAGAATTTAATATGTGTGATAACAGAACTGTAATTATGTTTTTCAGATATCACTGGAAGTTCAGTAGGAAAAAAATCTTTGTTTACCAAAAAAAAAATGCATTCTACAGAATGAAAATGTTATAAAACAGTGAGCATAATGCTTTTGAGACTGGTAAACTTAAAGGATATTTTTTTCATTTCAATTAAAAAATGCAACTACTATCAAAAATATTTTGCCTATGTAAATGTTCTGTTCGAAAGATACATGGCAGAAAGTCATTTTAAGCAGTCCATTTTCATCTTTGCTGTTTCTTAGATAGTACTCTATAAAACAAAGTAGTACATATGTTTGTCTTAATTATCATTTTAAGACTAGAACCTTCCATATATTTTTTTAGATAGAAAGCAATATGGACCATTATACTTACAATAAGTCAGAAATGCAATTCATATTTCTATGGGGCGATTATGGAAGAAGAACAACGTTTTTATTTAGAAGTTTGAGGTGAACTATGGTGAGCCAATCATTACAAGCAATATCTCAAGAAAATAAATCTTAAAATTATATAGTGATTAGATATATTTTCCTAATGAGCCTATAGTAATGGAAACTGTTGCCTAAGCCATCTAAGTTATCAACAATTTGAAAATTTGTAATTATCGTTCAAATGTATTGAGATTTCATGAATTGTTAGGTTTGGAGTTAAAGGATTTTGAGTTTAAATAGTATTATTTTACTTGCAGATACTTTCAAGACCCTTAAAATATATATTATAGTGGTTACTGTCCTGAAGATGTAATCTGGAGTCGGTCAAGTCCATGAGTCACCACTAAGAAGAAAGGCCCTCAGAAGAAATGTCTATCCTGGGCCATGTACATTGGATTTTTATTAGAGAAAAATAGACTTTATTATGTTAAACACACAGATTTTGAAGTTGTTTGTTATAGCATTCAGCCTGTTGTGACTAATACACTTTCCAAATAACATTTATTCTGTGTCCTAGAGAATGAAGTGAAGTCAGTTATCAAAAAGTGGTAAAAATGACTTCTATGGAAACAGAATATCTAGTTTAAAATAGAGGAAATAGAAAGTGCAAAGGACAAGAGGAGGGAGAGAGAAAGGAAGGGAGGGACAGAGAGAGAGAGAGAGAGAGAGAGAGTGTTACCGTACCTTGTTTAGTAACTGTAAAGTGTAGTATCTGTAGGTCCCATATTTACTCCCTTCTTACTCTCCCCTTGTTCACTGGGCTCTAACCCCATTACCCTTATCTCTGTTCCCTAAAGACACCAATCTCTTCTCTGCTCTGGCTATTTCCCCTGCTTGAAATGTCTTCCCTGGAATCTTTGGCTAATTCCTATTCACCCTGAGTGTCTCAAATTAAATGATTCTTCCAAGAAGAAACATCTCCTGAAAATCCAGTTTAAATTAGACCCTTATTGTTAACCTCTTTAGAGAACCTTGTTATTTTCCTTTAAAATAGTTATCACCATATGTAAACATGTAATAATTTGGATATTACATTTTAAAATATCAGTTTTACAAATATTAAACTGAATGAAAGTTTAAACTGAACTTTTAATAAAATTTAATTTAATTAAAATTTAATTAAAAATGAAACTGAATGAAAACTGAAAAATACTTGCAACACAATAAGTATACAATATTTAACAAATGGAGTGACTTATATGAGATGAAAATGGAAAAAACTTAAATAAAGGAGAGTTTTTGTAAGTTACATGTTTATATTTTATCTTGGTGACAGTCGGGAGCCACTGAGGGATTTTAAAACATTGAGTTATATAATCAGACTGGCCTTTCAGAATGATTACTTATTTTGGAAAGTGAATTGAGAATGAGGTAGGGTGAGATGGTGTTAGGTAAGTCTAGAGGAAATTTTTTCTATAATCTATGAGATAGCTGAACACAGTATTAATTTAAAAAGCATGAGTGGGGATCCAAAGAAAAGCATAGAACTGAAAGATGCTTTGAATATAAACTGAATGGAGAAAACGGTATCAGAAGACAGTATAATGGAGAAACACCCAAGTTTAGTCTTGGCCACTTAGAAGCTGTGTGACTTAGCTTTTCCTAAGACTCAATTTTCTCAGCCAAATAAATATGTGTTTTCTTTAGCAGTTTTCAAACTTTTATGTCAGCAATAAATAAGTAAAGAAAATGTTCTGCCATGCTGGATCTTAACTGATTGAATTAGAGAATGGGGCTCCAGAGCTCCAAAGCCCCAAAGTCCCCAAACTCTTCTCAGGTTGCCTTTCTTGTGCCTCACACTCTTCTCTGAGGAACTCTTGGGATCTCAGGAGGCAATGAAAAAACAATTGGTCTCTCCTGGACCTCTCTATTTGGGTGTTATAGATACATCCCAAATTGAACTCATAATCATATTTCATATCTGTTTTTCCACATATTGTCTCTTTCTTGCTCAGACTATGTGTTCTCTTGGAGTTAGCCTATCCATTCCCAATGCTTCCTTTTTCTTTACCAACTATTTACTAATTACTTTCAGATCTATTATCTCCCTCCTATATACTTCCTATGAGTTCTAGTTATCAGCATTAAGATGACCTACTAGCCCATCATACTTAGTAAATTAAACTCAATACATAAACCCCATCTGCACACCTTTTCTAATCCTGTATTCTCTCATTAGAATGAATTCTCTTAACCTCTACTGAGCTGCTCATGTGAACAACTTAGGGAAGTGTTAGAATCCTCTCTCTGTCTGCCTCTTTCTTTTTCTTTCTTTCTCTTTTGTTTAAATGTAAATGGTTAAGACCTCAACTTCAATCCTATTAGAAATATCTAGAGAGCAATTATAGTGATTCAGTACATCAATTAAATAATTATTGAAACAATGGAAAGAGATTAAATCAACCATACAATGGATGTATAATGAATGATGAGAAGATACTGGCAGGGGGAAGCCTTTTCCAAAGTTCATTTTAAAGACTAGGAAAAAAAAAACAACAAGAAAAAAATGAATAAATAAATAAACAAACAAACAAATACATAAGTGTGGGAAAATGAAACTGGAGGTAAGAGGAAACCCAACAGAGTGTTAAACTACAAGAGCCTGGAGAAGAGAGAGCAATCAACATTGTGAAATACTGTAGACAGTAAGACAGGGAAATTTAGTAACAAAGAGAAGGTAGAAGTTCTTAGTGAAAGAAGTTGGTGGAATTCTGAGCATAGCATTCATGTTTTAGTGTGCTGAAAGGTAAACAGGGGGTAAAGGAGGATTGGTACAGACACCTATCAAGAGTCTTGGCCAAGAAAGTGAGGATAGCAAGTTATAGCATTTCTGAGCCTCACTTTTCTCATCTATTCAATTATCGTGTGTTAAATTAAAGAAGCCAATTTAGATCATATAAACAAATTTTAACACTTCATGAAGCAGGCCGTCTCCTTTCTGCTAAATGCAAGAAGGGGCAGAAAGCAGGAAAGTTTTATAAGATAAAGAGTAAAGAACAAGGAAGATAAAAAAATAGAAAATACCTGATTGGCTGGAGCCATATAGTTAACTTTGTTTGGGGTCTGAAGGCACTTGGTATTTGGGGATTGGCCATGTGGATAAACTGTATTTCTGGTTATAAGGCACATTTACAGGAACACAAAAGTTATCTAAATTTTAGGATTGCTAATGGGGGATCCTGGCAGGAGCAACTCCCTCTTGGGTCTAGAAAGCTATTTCAACACGTGATGCATACTTTGCCTTCCTTACAGATTTTGTGGGTAAGACTGGATCTGTGGGGTGGCTCTAGAAACTTTCCAAGTCATTTCTAAATCCCTGAAGTAAGCACCCCCTTGATGTGCAGAAACATGCCTTATGAATGTCAGCACATTTTATTAAAATTATCTAATTTTGGAGACTGAGATCTCTTTGAAGATAGAAGATGTCTTATTCATTTTGTAGCTTCAGACTCTAGCACAGTATCTATCACATAGTAAGAATAAAGTCAACGTTAATTGTGTTTCCCAAACGGAAGTTTGGTATGTCACTTAAATTCTGTGAAACTAAGGGTTAATGTCTTTGTTCCCAGCCAAGATACAAGAAACAGATAAAAATAAAAGGTAGAAAAGTGGATGTCATTCAAGAATTTTATCCAGCACATCCTTCCTTTTCTCTTCCTGTCAGGGATAGGACAAGGCTGAGTAGTTCACTAAACCCACCACTGTCCTGCCATACTTGTAGCTTTCAGTTGTTAGCATTTATTTTGGATAAAGATATCTATAAGAAGACACACATGAGGCAGTTTCTCTCCTCAATCTACAAACCTGGTTTCCACACCTAATGAATAAAAAGCAGTCATAGTGGTTTTCAGTAACATTCTAAAATCTCAGAAATATGCTGTACTTGCTATATGCAGAAAGACATTAAAAACCTCAAATCAACCTCCTTCTATATAGCAGCTGTAATATAATATGATATAGAAAGTTACCTAGATTAGAACATTTTCAAAACTCTTAAAGAGTTCCCTGGTTTCAGATGTTATAGTACTTTCCGACTTAATTAGAAATTAATTTGGGATATGTGGAATCTTTATATTTTCCTTTGCCTAACATAATATTTGAGCATTGCTCAGAAAGTTTCCTTTGTTCTATATGGCACAGAATGGCATGGCCTAGGGAGGTATTATTTTATCCATCAGAAATATCCCATTGAACCAACTGAAGCCCATGGAATCCCTAGGAGAGGGAATCAAGTTTAAGAACCTTTATGGATTTCTCAAATTAAAAGAAATATGAAACATAGGGGCCATGGTACATCAGAGTTCTTCTAAGCTCTAAATGATGATTGAAATCAAATATAATTTAGTATTACTTTGAGTCTGCACTGTCAGGGCCTGGCATTGTTCTGAGCTCACCTCCTCAAGAGGCACCACTGCCAATATTGCATATGCTACAGTTGCCCTTCAAACCAGATGTGTGTTAACTATGTGTTATATAACTTCTGGTTCCTTTAGCCAATATGCCTAGTCAAACTTTCTTTTCTCCAAACAATCACATCCTAGGATCCAATGTATAAATCCAATATTGCATGTCTTGTGCATAACTGTTTTAAAGAATCTTATTTTATGTACCATATGTGTCAGAATGGTGTACATTGTTATGTAAGTAAAAAGAAAAGTCTACATATAAATAATGCAGTCAACTATCAGTGTCATATCAACTAAAACATCAAATAAACTTTGAAGAGTAAAGAAAAATAAAACTGAAACCAAAAACTCTTGTACAAAACTGATCTAATTCTTCACTCTAAGGAAGTCTGGGCTGTGAGTGGAAAATGGGATTTTGGGGCCACCAAATTTTCTCCAAAGTTTTCCCTTCTTCTTAGGGTACCGCAGACTTGTCACCAGATTTTTATTTTTTTTTTCTTTCCTCTCTTTTAAACCAGGCATTATAACTTTGAAACAAAAAAAAAAAAAAAAGAAAAAAGAAAAAAGAAAAAAAGGTTAAGTTGTGGATAACAGTCTTTGGGAATATTGTATTAAAAATACTATCTAAATGTTTATAAAGAAGAATAGAAAATCAGAATGATTTTCTCCAAAAGAGAAGAAAGACATTTTAAGGGATAAGATGATGGGGTATGTTTTAAAGAAAGTTTATCAGAGCTTATATGATTTACTTCTCACCAAAGTAATGACATCTCAGCTATATCTTTTAAAAAATGAGCCCCAAAATATTATAAACATTTATATACAGTAACAGTTATTGGTGATGTTATGACTCAAAGCCTTTTGCCATTTCTCTACCCCCTTTCCATGGCCTTGGGTGTCTTTGCTACCAACAGCCCACACTCACTACTCTTCTTTGGGGAATTTCCCTCGTTCTACTGGAGTTACTTTCTGGATGGTTGTAGAGACCCGGAAGTCAGTGCCTGCATTTATACCACTCTACACAAGCTCACTTGCCTCAAGACAGAACAACACTGAGGTATAATTTGAACTTCATAGATCTTTTGCAAGATCAGACTGAAGCTAGCCTCTGAGGGAAAGACTTGACCTCAAATCACTTCCTTGCTTGTTTCCCCTCATCCCCTTTCTTTTTGCTGTTCCTTCCAATTCCTTACTGGCTTCTCCTGGGATCACTTCTTAATTAATCACTTGCATACAAATCCTTTTCTTAGGTCCATTTCTGGGGAATCCAATCCAAGGGAGTTATTATGCAAAAATATTCCTGTACAATAATTGGTATATTTTAGAATTGTCCAATGAATGAACTCTTTGTGAGAGAAAATGCATATATTCAATGAATTCATTAAAGAGATATTTATTGAGAAGCTACTGGGTACCAAGCACTGTAGTAAGAACTTTGGACATAGGAGAGAGGAAGATCTCTCCCTGCTCTTATTCTACTGACAGACACAAGCATTAAATGCACAATATACTTAATTAAAGATGTGATTATTTCTATGAAGGGAAAGTGCAAGGATCTATGAAAGCAGACATGGGGGAGGGGTAAACTAGACTGGACTGTCATAGAAAGTATCCCCAAAGAAGTAATATAGAAACTGAAACCTGAAGATGACTAGGAGAAAACCATATGAATAGGATGGAGGCATTTCTCCAAAGGGGGGAACAGCCAATGAGAAAGTCTTGAGAGCAGGATAGAAGACCAACATGGCCCTGGTAGAGTGAGCACTGGTGAGTGATGTAGGGTAAGCCTGGGGAGGTGGGCTGGTGCCAAATCATACTTTTCCTCATAGTCATATTATGGATTTCTGTTTTATCTTAAAAGCAATTTGGGGACTTCCCTCGCAGTCCAGTGGTTAAGACCTCATCTTCCAGTGCAGGGGGCTTGGGTTTGATCCCTGGTTGTGGAGCTAAGATCTCACATGCCTCGGGGCCAAAAACCATAAAACAGAAGCAATAATGTAACAACTTCAATAGAGACTTTAAAAATGGTCCACATCAAAAAAAAAAAAGTCTTTAAAAAAATAAATAAAATAAACGCAACTGGAAACCCTGAAGAGTTTTAGGAAGAGAAGGGACATGATCAAAAGGTTGCTTTGTTTCAAGTGTCTAATTTAGTCTTGAAGGAAGCAGAAGCAAGAGGTCTTTTTGGGGACCCCTAGGTACAGTGTATGAGTTGACTGATGTTGGCAGAGGAGGTGGAGAGAGGAGGAGGTTGGATTCAAAAGACATTTAAACAGTAGCACTGAGTGAAGAATTAGAAATGGGACAAGAGAAGGGGGAGGTGTCAAAAATCATGGTCCCATTTCTATCATGAACACTTGGGTACAAGTTCATGTTATCTAGGAGATGTCAACCACAGGAAGAAAAGCTGCTTTGGTGGTCCTAACAGACACTCAAGGTATTGATTATATATTCCAAATATGTCCAATATATAAAACACATATTATCAGTGAGAAACACCTTTAATCTGTGTGTATGAATGAGATATACACATATATGGGTAATTTTTGAGTTTTTGATGAAATATTTAGTTTATGACTTTATTATATCTGTGTTTGTTCAGAATATAGAAATATTGTATAGTTACTGTTAGCCATGTAGAACATGTAAAATATATGAAGCCTTTCTGGAAAATATTGTAGGAAAGAAGAGGAAGAAAAGGAAAGGGGTGGGGGCTTCCCTGGTGGCTCAGTGGTTGAGAGTCTGCCTGCCGATGCAGGGGACACAGGTTCATGCCCCGGTCCGGGAAGATCCCACATGCCGCAGAGTGGCTGGGCCCGTGAGCCATGGCTGCTGAGCCTGCACGTCCAGAGCCTGTGCTCCGCAATGGGAGAGGCCACAACAGTGAGAGACCTGTGTACCGCAAAAAAAAAAAAAAAAAAAAAAGGAAATGGGGAAGATGTGCAAAGAAAAAGAAGGGAAAAACAAGAGAAATTAATGGAGAGAGAGAAGAAAGAAAAGAAAAAAGAAGGGAAGGAAAGAGGGAAGAAATGAAGAAAGGAAACATGGCTTAATTTTTTTCCCCATTAATTGTCACAGTCATATTCAACCCTGTATTTGGCCATTCACCTGTTTGTAATGAAGACAAATGTAATATACTGGATCCTGCCTAAATAATAATAATAAAAAAATCTATTTTTTTCAGTTGACAGTTCAGACTTTTAATTTGTTTTTTTTAATCTTCAAAAGATAGATTGAATTGGGTTTGGTGTGATTGTAAATTTGGATTAAGGTTAGACTGACCTATTCTGTAAGCAAAATGTCTTATTACTCTTTCAAACTTTAAGATGAGATCAAAGCAATACATTCCATTAACTAGACATTTTCCACTAAAGGTAAGTCATTTCTTGTTCCTAAGAGAATATCTAAGAATAATTTAGAAAGAAAATTCTCCATGTTGCTCTGTGTGATGAGAATAATCATACATGTAGTGTAAGTACTATAGGAAATCTCTTCCATGTTTCTTGGTCCTGCATTGTGGATTTTGTATGGTGATATGTAGACCTCTCCTCATGGCGTCGTAACTGAAACATCGTTGTATGTTACAAGATTCCATTTTTGATCTCCCTTCCGTAATAGTCACTGTTTAATCTTTTTTTTTTTTCTCCTCTGTTGCCTCATTTTGTCTTCTCAAAGTATTACACATGCTGAATACCATTATTACTTTTGGTTATTAACTAGGAATGGATTTGGAAAAAGTAATTCTGTGCCAGCTTGATGTAGCAGAATAAGCTGTCAAACATCATAGCAGGTGACAGTGTGCTGTCTTTCTGTGGAGCTACAGCAGAGTGTGTGTTATAGCTGGAAGGTTATAGGTAATCAGACAGGATTACTGACGGCAGCTTTATTAAGTATCTGCGGAGGTCTGCTGCGGCTGTGACCAGATAATATGAGTTTCCAATATGAAAACAGGAAATTATTAATAAACTGGATTGGCTGTTCTGAATGCCCTTGCAAAAGTTTATCTAATTTTATTTTCCAGGGAGATGAATGTCAAGTATTAGATTTATTATTACTTAAGGTGTAGGTCTTTTATTCTTTGAAGTGATTCTCTTTTAATTTGTTATATTTCCCTGGATGTTTGATGATATTAACATTGTTTAAACCAGGATGTTTCCATTCACATTTTCTAGTAAGTAAATTTTGACAGTTCAGAATAGAGCAGGTTTTATGTATTCTTTCTGATGGTATATGATAAAATACAGTTTACCAGGAGACTTAGATATATAGTTTTGCATGAAGCTTTTCTACTTTTGAATAAATCATTTTTATAAGCTTGCATCAAATACAGTTTTTTAAACTTTTGTTGTGGAATTTTGTAAAAGCACAAAATTCATTTTGTTCATCTTTTTAAAGTATGCTTGCACTTATGGAAGAAGAAAATGTTGATTTATTTTTGTTTAATTGCAGCACAAAATAATAAGGTATAGCATTTGAAGAACTCCTACAACTGCTTTGATGCACCTTTATCTATTCAGAGATGTGAGAAAGGCAGCACCTTACGTTTAACACTGTGAAGTTTGACAAGCATTGAAACAAAAAAGGAAGTGTAAATTTTACTAATCAAAACATCTGTATGGTGCAGCCATTTACATTTTCCTATCAAGACATGAGAGAAATGTTAATTTTAGACGACTCTTTTTATGACCTATAATTACTGTCATTAAGAAAGCTCTGGAGACTTACAGGGAGCTTTGACTGAAATACAGTTTGACATGTTCTATAATTAATGCTGAATTAACGTGCTACATGAAGTGCCTTTGAACAAAAAAAAAAAAAAAAAAAAAGGTTTCTTTTTCTCAAAGAGAAGTCAAAGAAATTGTATTACAGGAATGCCCATCAGTGCAGCAGTATTTCAACATATATTTTTAAGCCTGTGAAAAGCTGACTTCTCAGGTACTTTAAAATTAGTGTTAAAAGTTTCTTTCGTTTCAGTGTGAGTAGGATACGTACACAAAAGCACAGATATTTGTTTCCAGGTTCTTTCTTTCACATTCTTGTTGAAAAGTTAATACTTAAAAGTAGTTTAGTTGCTTTTGATATTTTAAGAACATTCTGAGAACAATGAAAACAGAAAATTTGATCATAAAATGCATAATGAATGCTTCTAGCGTAATAATTCTAATGCTTTCTTTTCAAGGGCATTGCTGTAATCTTTCCCTGGAATATAAGATCCATGAGGGCAGGTGATATTGTCTTAAAATCCTTTACAACTAGAATTTGCATGATGTCTACTGGGTGCTTAATAAATATTTCATGAATGAACTAAAAGAATAAGGAATATAATAATACTATTTCAATATTTCCAAAGATCTTTAAGCTACTGTAATATTCAAAAAGTTTTTGAATTCCCTGACAAACAATGTGGTATAACATCCTTTTAGCATTGGACTCTTAGTATGTAGGGTTTTGTGTGTGTGCGATATGAAAAAAGACCAATAGTTCTTCAGAAAATTATTTTAAACAAAAACTGCTCAAATGAATTAAAAAAGGAAAATCTTATTTTGGGGCAAAACACATTTTGTGTTAGTTCTAATAATTTTATATTAGCCATATTCAAAATAAGTGAAACTGTAAAACATCTTTGAAGACATTTCCAGAAAGTATCTTAAGCAATTTCAGTCCTAATAATATTTTAAATAAAAACATTTATGAAATTCCTTGCCATCAAAACAATACTAAATATTTTTCCTTATAATTTTAATTATACTGCTACTAATTTTTTTTATTTAATGTTTATTACAAACTAGAAAGCAGATGCTCTGAGGAAGATCTAAAATAACGTGTCCTCTACCAGATTCCATCTCTAAGTATAAGACCCAGAGTCAGTCTCAGGAGGGAGTTAATTAACACAACAGTAAAATACTTCTGGGTCAGATTTATTATTTTTGGTTTGAAAAATTAGGCATCTCAGATTTTTTTGTTGTTCAGAATTTTCCAGACTATCTAGGCACCTGAACTGATTCCTTCTTTAACAGGAGCAAGACTGGACTAATCTGCTGTGAATTAAAACAAAACAAAACAAACAAACAAAACTGAAAACCAAATAAAAAAACCCAAAACGGTAGGACACATCAATAGACCCAGTAAAAGCAAGAGAGACTCTGATATATTTCAAGCTGAAAAAGTTATGATAAACTGACACAGAAATCTCTTCTTTAATTTCATGATATTCTTGTTTCTGTGTGAACAAATTTTTGTTTTTATTAAAATGGGCTTAGAAAAATGTCATAATAAATATGTGTAATCATATTGGACAGAGAACTATTATTCTCAATCTGGAAAGCACACCATCATATGAGTTTCTAAAATAATCTGGACTCAAATGAGACCCATGCATGAAAATACAAGGAAATAATTTGCAAGTATGCAAAATTAGAAAAGAAAACAAAGATTTTAAAAGTATAGGCAATCATAATTAAAGATCATGTCACTTTGCTTTTAGATTTAAATTTTGCATATTGCAGCATGCCAAAGTGGTTTAACCCTTTGAAGAAAGGTTTCCATAAAAGTTAAATTCTTCTTCTTCTTATGATTGCTATTGTAATCAGACTGTATATTGTTTGGAGCTAAAGTATATCTGATTTTTCATAAAGTGGAACATTAATTGGGACTTACAAGCTATATTTAAAATGCTCTAATTTGTTCTTTCCTCCCTCATCTTTTGTTGGAAATTAAGCTCAACAATTTTTTTTTTTCTTTTTGACCCATCCAGGTAAGAGAGGAGGAAAAACGTTATTCCAATCAGAATAACTGCAATGAACTGAAGTTAAGTACATTACACATTTTAGTTTTGTAGGCAGATTTGCTACTCCCATTTTAGGAAATAAGGAAATGAAAAAAATTAAATGGTGGATCCTCCCATTGTCTGAGCCTCTTCTTTGCATTCACAAACAACTCCTGTTTGGTTGTGAGCTTCTGGAGGAGAGGGACCATGTACTATTCCTTTCAGAATTCTAACTGCAACATTGGTGTTGATACTGCTCCATCCCAAGTTCTAGGTGAATGCTGTTGACACAGATGCTAAGTCTGGGAACTAGGGGTCCTTCATATAGGAAGTGAGGATACAGCTGGTTTTTGCAGCACTTTGATGTCTTCTCTGAAACAAGTAAATAGTATGAAGAAAGTGCAGTGGTGGAAAGAATAGAAATGCATAATGTATTCTTCAAAAGGTGAATGACATAGTGTATAGTGTGTGTGTGTGTGTGTGTGTGTGTGTGTGTGTGTGTGTGTGTGAGCGAGAGAGAGAGAGAGAGAGAGAGAGAGAGAGGGAGATTGAAGCAACAATTGGATAAATGTTATATTAAATATATGGCTTGTGGGCTGTAATCAAAATAAAAAGTTTCTCTGAAATTGCTGCTGTCTTGTCAACAAAAGTCCTAAGATGATTTTACATTCCAAATTAGTCTCAATTCAGTGATTAGAATGTATCCAGTCCAATATATTAATCCACATTTTGTTTTTAGTCAAACTTGAAGCTTATTCCTCCTGTAAACCATGATCAGGTCTGTAACGGGAGGTGTTTTTCTAGAAGAAGGAGAGTATTCAGTGTCGACTCTCTGCATTCATTTCCTCTGTCTCCCATGGCAGGGCTGAAGTGGGAGGAGGCAGGAAAGGTTGGGGATAGAAATGAAGTTTTTATTTTCTAGGTGGCCTCACACTTCCTGAACCCCTGAGCCTGAAGTTGGTTAAGGTGACTTTTGCTATTGTGAGGGCATTTGTGGGAAGTCCAGAGTCCATCACCAAAGAACACATTCTGCAACCCTCTTGACTCCAACCCAGTGTCACTCCTGGCTGACTGCAGTTCCTGTGTGGCCCAGTCTCTCTTCTAAGGTAGGACACAATTATAGCGTGCAGGTCTATTAATGCCGCCATTTCTACCCTACTGCTTTACCAAGGGTGAGTCAGGAACTGTCCTCTCTCCCTGGCACCACTAAGGTTTAGAAGGCACATAGCAGATACTTTCCAGGGACCTGTGGATGTCCTTTTATAAGGCATAAGGTAAAGGATGTAGTACCCCTCAGCCCTCTTTACTTTGGAGAGGGAAATAGCAACATTGTTCATTTCTCTCCAAAGATGTGGCTTTACAACTCTCTCTCAACTATAAGCCTTCCTTATTTCCCTGATCTGACCCATGCTCCTACAGTTGCAAAATTCATATTTGTCCCCATAGTAAATTGTGCATTTCAAATTGTTTACCTTTTTTGTTTTCTCTACAAGATCTTCTATTTTCTCATGTTACAATTTCATTGCAAGAGGTGTGAGAGAGGAAGAAAATTAAGTTGGTAAGTATTTGGAAGCCAGAATGAAATATTTGGCCGTGTTTCTAAACAGTAAAACTACTTCAACAGATAAAATCTACTTACATGTTCAAAAAAGAAAATAAAAATTGCCTTCATTGAAGTAGAGTCGGAAAGCTTGATAGGTGGATCTCCTTCCCTCTCTCTCCAATTCCCTGCCCATGAAACCACAGCCCTCCACAGAAACCACTGGATACGAAGGGCACATATTGAAAGACCTCTCTTTCCTAGAGACCATATATGATTCAGGACAAGTAGGTTTACACTAAGGAAGACTGAAAATCATATCTGTGTTGGGGAGAGAATAAAGATTAGGAAAACAATTAGGAAACAATAAAGTGGCTGTAGAAAAGGCAGAAAGAAAGGATTTGAGAGAGATTTAAACGGGCATTAATTGTGATTTAGTTAGTTTTTAGTTAGAAGAGCAAAATAACGCAAGCTTTTCCTTCTTTTTTTTTTTTGTTTTTTCTTCTTAAGAAGTAGAGAAATGCTTTATTTCTGTATCTCTCTAGGCCTCAAATTCAGGTCTTCTTATTCTTCTTCCCCCTTTCTCTCCATGGAGATGTTGAGTTACATTGTAATTCTGTTAACATATTGCATATTGGCCAAAAATTTAATGTAGGTTTTGGGAAGTGACACATTCATGGTGGGCTGCAGTTACTAAAGTTTGACCATGTCATCTCCTCTAACTTCAAACATGCAGCCAATCTTTTATTCCCCTCTTTAATTTTTAATGAAAAATAATTGCTAAAGAATATCATTATTTCTTCTGTAAGAATGAAGCTTGGAAGATTGCAGGGACTTTTCAAATACCAGCATCTCTTGAGCTCTGACTTTACTGTATTTCTATGTCTCATAAATCTAAATGTACCGTTTTTATTAGCTATTTTTTTCTTTTTTAATAAACATATGTACATATGTAAAGTCAATATTTTGAATATGATTCAAAATTTATGTCTGTTTCATATCAACTGCAATTTTTTTCTTTCTTTTTTTTTTTTTTTTGACCGACTTCACCCACTTTCTCCACCTCCCAACTTCTGACTGAGGCAACCAATCTGTTCTGTATATTAGCTTGTTTTTATTTTCCTTTCTGTCTTTCTTTTAATTTTCTTTTTTGTATAGATTCCACATACAAGAGAGCTCATATGGTGTTTGTCTTTCTCTGTCTGACTAATTTCACTGAGCATAATGCCCTCAAGATTCATCCATGTTGTCACAAATGGCAAGATTTCATTTTTTTCAATGGCTGAATACTATTCCATTATATACATACCACAATTTCTTTATCTATTCATCCACTGATGAATGCAGGCTTCCTTTCATTGATGTGCCAGATGGACCTGACTGTGTCATTAACTAATAAAATGTAAAGAAATAACATTATTGTAGATGGAGAAGAAAAGTCTTGTGTTGGCTTATTAGGCTTGAAGAGCTTACAGGATATGCCAGACGGAGATGTTCCATTGGCATTTGAAATCACTAGCTCTCTGACTTGCTTATCATAATGAAAAATGTACACACATAACTTTACAGTTTTTGATCCCTCCTCCAATAATAAATTCTGTCCTTGGGGCCATCTAATCACCAAAGATTTACATCATCCACACAATCACTGGAAAATATGATGGCTAATTAGGATTTCTGAAATTAAAGTAGTGGTGGCATTGCTTGTGGAAGGATAGTGAATAGTTCATGATTTTAATTTTAAGCACAAAGAATGACTTTCTAATAGTCATAAATGCCTTTATATCAAGGAGGTGAAAAATTCTCTGTTACTGGAAATGTTTAGCCTTAGTAAGTGTGCATATTTGGCATTCATATTAGTCAAGACACTCAGATATCTGGTAAGTGATTGGCTCCCAGCCTGTAAGTTATTTTGCAGTTTTCAATATCTGTGAGTCTATGACTTAGTCCTGTTTCTGTTCAAAGCCAAAATGTCCACATACAAGAAAAGCTACTACCATTCAGCTGCTAAGTTTCCATGTGTCTGACCTTGAACGTTTTTTCACTGTCTCAACACCCCTGAGCACCAACCTCCACAAAGCAAGTAAGTGGACAAATAAACCTACAAACTACAAACACACCATAAAAAACATCATTTTCTAGTGCTGTATTTTGTCATCAGATGACACTGCTATTCACCCAATGACACAAGCTAGTAGCATGAGACTTATCTCTGTCTACTTCTTCCCTCTAATTTTCTAAATTATTACATTTTCTGAATATTTTACAGTGCCCACCCCTGCCTAACACTTGTCAGTGACTTCATTTTTCAAATGAAGTTTAAGATCCTCAGCATGCCAGACAGAACACTTCATGATCCGATCTTGGTTAACATGTACAGCATCATCATTTGCCGTTTGTTTTTTTTTTCTATTATAATTTATTTTCCAGCAATAATGAACTTTTAATTCCCCAGACATATACTCATAATGCCAACATCTGTGTCTCAAATACCTTGGTTCCATTTCTGTCTGGAAAATATTCATTTTACTTTCAAAACATGATCAAGTTTTTAAAATTTTTCCCTAATGACTCTTTATCCTATTTCAATAGCTGACAAGTCCTTAAGCTGGTACAAACATAGGTAGGTATCTGTTTACCTACAAATATTATCTCTAAAGTAACATTTTAGAAATACATAGAAATATAATGTGATCCACATGTGTAATTTTAAATTTTCTAGGATTTACGTTAAGAAAAGGGGGAAAAATAAAACAGATGAACCTAGTTTTAATAACACATTTGATCATATCAATAGAGTATTATTTCAAAATAAAAATCAACATAAAATTATTAAAAAGTGTAAACAATTATTAAAAAGTATAAAGTACACACCAGATTATAAAGACTTAGTATAAAAATTAAGTCTTTAGAATCTGGTGTGTATTTTACACTTACAACACATCTCAATTTGGACTACCTAAATTAAGTGCTTAGTAGCCATATATGGCTAGTAGCCATATATTAGCCATATATGGCTAATGGCTAGTGGCTTGATTTACTGGCCAAATCCAGCCAGAGCTAAGTTATATTTTTATGTTTGAATTGTTGAAAAAAATAAGAAGAAGAAGAATATTTATTGACACCTGAAAATGGTATGGAATTCAAATTTCAGTGTTCCTAACAAAGATTTATTGGACCATAACCATGCTTATGTATTTACAGATCTTCTGTACCAAATTCTGTGCTAAAAAATGACAGAGTGAATTAGTTTTGAGAAACTGTATGACACCAAAATCTTAAAATATTTACCATCTGGCCCTCTCCAGAACAAGTGTGCTGACCTCTTTTTTAGTGGTTTGCTCTGCTAGGATCATGTATTAGTTATCTTAGTTTGCACTCGACACATAGCTGACACACAAAAGAGACTCTATCTTTTCAAAATAGTATATATTTTATACATTCAATTTAACAAGGATTTATTCAACAACTATAATCCTAAAACCCAACCTGTCTACCTAGAAATCATACCTTAGAATTTTTCCAGCCCTGAACACTGTGTCACAAGAATAATGATAAAGCATAGTCAAAAATAAAATTCTCAATTCATACAGATCTGGGTCCAAGCTCCAGCTCTGCCCCATCAGCAATCTTGAGTAATTTACTTACCTTCTGTAACCTGTTGTTTCAATGTCTGCAGAATGGGTCAAAATAATACTAACTCACAGGGCTGTGCAATGATTAAATGAGATGATACATATAATAAGAGTAACATGACTGAAACCTGGTAAGTTTTCAATAAACATTAGCTATTTTTAGAACATATATCTAAAGTTTCCTAACCTAAAAATTTACTCCTTTCAATAGCTTTTAGTCTCTGCTTTTGAATGAAGTGATATTTTAATTAACATGGTTTATAAAACTATTTGTTCATTCTATTCACTTTGTTAAATATTAGCATAACTATGTAGATAAGTTATAACTATTTTGGACACCAAAACACTTTACTAGAATATTAGAATAAATCTTTTATATAAATGGAAATGAATAATATATTTGAAGGAGGAAAGGGGATTTATCTATAAGGAACATGAAAGAACTATTACTTAGAAAGTTTTAACAATTTTAGAATGAGAAACACACGTTTTAGTAATATATTATATAGCTCTACACTAGGCCCATAAAATACTTTTTAAAACACAATTTGAAAATTAATAAGTGGTGTGTAAATGTTATAAATTATTATCATGCTTAATATTATAAAATTATTCATATAACATAGTTCCATTTATTTCCCTTGTTGACATGTTAACATAGCTGAAAATAATTCTTTGGACAGTTATGTTTAATTTAGGTTTTATGACTCTTTGGAGTGAAGAGAGGAAGAGTATTGTAATTTTCTGGACGTAGAGAATCATTTGCTATGGTAAACGGGATAAATGCTTGTGCTGCCTCATGGGAGTGGAATAGAAAAGAGTAGCTGGTTCTATTCTGCTGAGACGCCAAGGTCTCCGTATTCTTTCAAAATCAGTGGCCTTAGAGGGATCGTGAATTGCTGAGGTGGAGCAATCCTTACTCTTCTTTCTCTCTCGTCTACTGCCTTTGAAATCAACTAGAGCTGCATACTTGGAAGCAGCACAAAGGGTAAGTCTGGAAATAAAAATATGGCCTAGGATTTGTGATGCTCAAGTGATTCAGACTCATTTCTCCAATAGCTGCAGTACTGAAATATGCTAGACTTATCATTGATATATTGCAGTTCACAGTGTTCTAATTCATTTTACAGAAGGAATCCTGCCCAGCCCTACTATTACTCTTTTAAATAGAACTTATGCTTTCGTTCCATTTGAAATAATTCATCATTAAGTTCAGAATATCTGATTCTATCAAATTATGCAGATACAGAAGGTGTCCAGGTCATCTTTGTGGACAAAATCACAGTGGTTAAAATCTCTTCTGTGATGTAATGTTCATTTGTGATATAAAATGCACTCAACATGACAAACCTTTTTCTTCCTTCCTTTAAGCAGTTTCTGAAATTCTAAACATTTCTTTCCTGAATAAATAAAAATGGGGATAAACAAGTCCCTTAGCTTCTGTATTCAGCATACAACAAAATGCACTTATTTTTTCTTATGTGTAAGATTGAAATTTTAACAACATTCTTCTTAACACCTTCTATTTTATGGATGCACTGCACATATTTGTATTGTGTAAGTTAGAGAGAGCCTGGCCTGTGCTTATTAATTTGTTTTATATTAATATATATATTAATTTTGTTGGTATTGATAGGCTCTTCATCATCAATTATGAGGATTTTACTTTACCATTTCACCAAAAACACAGAAATTAGAATGTATTCCATTCATTAGAAAAAATACGTATATAAGTAATCTAGAAAATAATTATCACTATGTATTTCACAGAGCAATGTTACAGATTACTACTGAAATTAATGTGTTGATGTCAGTTTTTTCCTCTTAATTTTTAACCCTACTGCCCACTTTGTTAGGTTTATTTTATGGATCACAAATAGATCTAATTCCTTGAAATATTTACTACCATGAAATGGTCACTTAACAACAATAACAAAATAATTATATTGCCCTTAGATTCTTAAGATTTAGTGATTTTCTTCTAAAATAACAATCAGATGGATTTAAATAAAGGAAGCCAACCATTGTAAGAGAAAGAAGATAAAAGTTCCACAATTTAACTTTATGTTACTTATAAACACATAATGTGTTATGTTTTTGTAAATAAGTCCAGATAAAAAATACTCTAGTTTTTTCAAAAGCTATCATCATGTAACTAATATTTTATTTAAATGTGTAATTATTAATCAGTTTCAGTTCAAAACAGGGCAATCATTTGGTTTCTTCAGACTCTAGTTACACATTGAGTAGTCTCTTATTTTAAGTCAAATTCCTATCACTAATCACAGAGGAACAAAGATGTGTCCAAATTCTGAAGGAACATGGGTGTCCCAAAGCTCAGATAATGAATTTTAGCTCTCTCAGGAGAAAAGCCTTTCCTGTATGTAATCTGGCAATATTCCAAGATTTCTTTTTAAAAGTAACTCCATATGTGTACTGAAAATAAGCTAGTGATGTTTTAAATCAACTGGAAAGAGAGGCTGTTCTTTTCAATATTTTTTTCCTGAGCATAACTTTGAAGTGCAGCATTTGGGGATTATGAAGGTTTGGGTTACCTGCTGAATGAAGGCATGGAAAATTATTTGAAAGTACCCTTTTTTTTTGAAACTGTACTTTAAACTTATGAAATATCACCTGTGGTTAAGAAAAGGTATGCAATTCAAAGCATTTTTTTTCAACCTAAAGACAAAGAGTTAATTTTAAATTGTGATTTTATTTGCCAAGTTTTCTATGGCTGCAAGATCATAATCAAAAGTTTGTGGTTCACTTATCTTAGAGGTAGGAGATGATGAGGACAAGTGAATACTATTAAATTAGAGAAAATATGGGTAAATTTATAATGAGTTAGGTACTGTGAGCAAAACTGAAGCAAACACCACAGCTTACTATGCTTTAATGATTGTCTCACAGCAGGTATTTTAAGAGATTTCATTCTCAAATAAATTCAACTCGCATCTATTTCTCAGTAATGTGCTCTGAATTTACATAAGGCATTCAAAGACTTGAAAAAAATATAGTCCATTCTTGTAATATTCTTAGCTAGAAAAAAGTTCCTGCATTGCCAAATTTGTATCGTGTAAATATATATAAAGGAAAATGTATTTAACTAATAATTCTTTTTCAGAAAGAAAGGAACTGTAATAATACATGTGTTATTTACATCATGAAAGTTATCCTTTGCCTAATATATCACAGACATACTTAATATAGTTGGGTACTGTCTAACAGCATTTTGAAAATATATGGATTGTTCTATAGTTAAATATTTACTTTAGTATGCAAAAATTTTTTTCACTATATCCAAAAAAACAAGATGGCTGCATCTTCTTTGTAGCAGCAATATAAAATTATAAAAAGGTAACAAAAAGACCCAATATGATACTTATTAAATAAATGTCAACTGTGTTAAAAATCATGTTTCAAGATGTTGTAAAGATATCACTTCAGAAACTCATTTCCAAAGTATTTCAACATTTATAATTGGTAAATTATGTTTAATTTATATATTTTAAAGGTAATGTGGTATGGAGTATAACTTACGGTAAAACTAACATTTACCAGATATATTTTTCATGAAATTAAGAAATATTTACTGAATGTGCCTGGTGCTTTGCTAAGGGCTAAGGAACCAATAAAATATAATGCATATTAGCTATTGATAAGTGTTAAGGAGAAAAAAGAATATTGCAAGGAAGGGAAATATAATATTTTGGGTGTGTTGCATGGAAAAGTTGTTGAAAATTTTGATATAGAGGCTGAAAAGCACCTCTGAAGTGGCTTTTGAATAAAGACCTAAGTTTCACATGGGAGTAGACATTGTATGTGTGTGGAAGAAGAGTGTCCTAGCCCAAGGTACACACATGGGACTGTTGTTGTATTTTACAAACAGTGAACATGGCAATGTGGCTGAAGTAAGGGAGGGGAATATGTAGCAGAAGAGGTCTGAAAGGTAATAGAATCAAGACAAGTAGGCTCTTGAAGGCCATGCAAAGACTGGATTTTAATTAGAGTAGCTGGAGGACTTTGAGAGCATGAATGACATAATGTGAATTATATGTTAGCAGACCACAACAATTTTGAGAATACACTGTAAGTAGGCAAAGAGAGAGGCAGCAAGACAGTTTAGAAGTCTATCACAACAATCAGGGAAGAGATGTTTTTTTAATAGTGGATTGTGACAGTAGTGATGGTGAAGATAATAAAAAGTGGTTGAATATTAAATCTACAGTATTTTGAAAGTAGAGCCAACAGGGATTGTTAAACAATTTCATGTAGAATATAAGAGAAAAAGAACAGTTAATAATGGCAAGAGACAAAGTCGGAAGGTTAGAGTTCTCACTGACCGTGATGAAGAAGACTGTTACAGGAGTGGGTCTGGGGAACATTCAGGTTGAGAGTATTGTTTACATAAGTCTGGAGTTAATGTGGAAGCCTAGGTATAAATTTAGGAGCCACTAGCACATTGATTGTATTAAAACAGTTACAGTGAGTCTAGACAAAGATAAATATATAATTCCTTGTTACAAAATTAAACATAGTCTTTATTACTTTCTTATTTTTATATTTTTCAGATTCATCTATATAAAGAAAGTTTAACAGACAAAACTGGGCAATGCAATATCAAGAAAAAATTAGCAAGATGTTGACAAAGAAGAAAAGAGCTGGTAGAACTGCCACAACTACCCTGCAGAACGATTTATTATTATGTATTGTTTTTGAAAATATGTATGCCTTATGACTTAAAATTCACATTTATGGGTACATCATAGGGAAATATTATAAAGAATATTTATTATATATCCCCCAAAAGACATAAACAAGGATTTTACTGGAACATTTCAAGTCAACATCTACCAGAAGAGAAATGGGAGACTATCTGAGCAATGAAATGTTGTACAGCTATCAAAATGAATAAACCAGAACTATATATATACACATATATATATATATATATATATATATATCAACTTTGATTGGACTCACAGACCTAATACTGAGTGAACAAAGCAAAATGCAGCCTATTTTATACAGTTATGAAATAATTGTATGTCAATCAAAATCATAAATACACATACATAGATCTATGTTGTGATAAATATATGTTCTAAAATATAAAAGCATGATTAACCTCAAATTTAATCATAATTACTGTTTCTGGGGCAGGAGAGGGGAACATGGAGGATTACAATATTATTTGTATGATATATCGTCAAAATATAAAATAATCAGATGCAACTATGAGAGAATGTTTTCTTTTTTTTTTTTTTTGGTACGCAAGCCTCTCACCGTTGTGGCCTCTCCCGTTGCGGAGCATAGGCTCCGGACGCGCAGGCTCAGCGGCCATGGCTCACGGGAACAGCCACTCCGCAGCATGTGGTATCTTCACGGACTGGGCACGAACCCGCGTCCCCTGCAGCGGCAGGAGGGCTCTCAACCACAGCGCCACCAGGGAAGCCCTGTTTTCATTTTTTAGTTGTGTGTGTGTTATCCTATTTTTTTCTACATAATTTTACATCTTTTTAAAGAGAAGATTTGAAGGTTTTGTGGGTGTGTGAAAATTGAATTAGGAACACTTCCAGAAATTGAATCATTATGCTATAGAGTTCGATTGCTGATAGAACTATTAAATCACTTAGAAAATACTTGGCTCTTAGAAAAGGATTTTCCTAAACTCTTATTAACTTCTCTCAGTGTAGCTGTTAGCATTTTCCTTCCACTAGTTTCTAGTAATCAAATATAAATTCATAAAATCACACAGCCCAAAGTAAAAAGGGAGGAAAGAATCTACATCTTAAAATAAAAATCCCAGCCCCCACACAACTCAGTTTGAAAACTGAAATAGACATCATGGGGAGAAAATTCACAAACAGCAGATGTTGTGGTTCACTTTTCCATTGTTGATATTAAACAAGAACACCTCTGAGATTCCACATCCTGTATTTATGGATTGTAGTTAAAATGGTAAAATGGTATATTCTGGTACTTCTAAATATTTTATGATATGAGGCATTTATGATGAAGAATCATTTTACTCACAAAAATGTTAGATTTCCTCTAGCATTCTATTTTCACTTGGAAGGAAACTGCACCTTTAACCTGTACTGAATGAGATTGGAAACAATGGATAAGATAGTGATATAAAGTGATTTTGTGCAAAGTAAATGTTTTCATTTTCAGAGAGGTAAATATTCAACACAACATGGAATATGATTATTTCTTAATATTGTATCTAGTAGGAGTCTCAAAACATAATAAATTAATGAAATTGATAAATAAATATGAAAAATCCTTAAATTTAGTAATTTGAATTAAATATGAGACAATATTCTATATTACAAACATATATCATTACTAATATTGATATAAAATTGTCTTTTTAAATTGATAAGGCGGCAGAAAGTAAAGCTTGCCAAGTTACAAGTTAATCCTCTATTAGATCTAATTAGTTTTATTTTCTAGCTGTTTTAAAGGTTACCTGAAGAAAACTGTTTTCTATAGCTTCTATTTTTAATTCTTTATAAACGTCTTGCACATGCCTGCTATTGATTACAAGAGTGTGAGGAAATAAAGGTATTTTTTGGAATGAGTTTTCTTTGACCTGAAAAAAAACAGTGCCCTTGCAGAGCATATGCGGTCTGGCTGCAGAATGCCTGAGTTTCAATTCTTTAATCTCTCTCATTTTTCTCACCTTTAAAATCAGGCTCATTGTTTTGTGAAGATTCAGTGGGATAATAGGTGAAGATACCTAGTGTTTGGCACCTGCGAAGCACCGAGCTCTCATCTATCCACAGCATAATTATTATTGTTTTTGTTGTTGTTGGAAAGGAACTAATTTTATAAATAGTCTCCGGCCTCTCAGCATCTTCCTTGGACCCCTTTAACTCATTCTCATTTGAGGATCATTTAGAAAATCACATCTGATTAGGTCTCTTCCCCAATTAAAACCATTAACGATTTTCAATGACTTTTAGGGCAAAGACCAAATGTGCCTGTTTGGTCATAACATGCCTATTAGCATCTGCACAATATTGCCCTTGCCTTCCTCAACAGCCTCATCTCTAATAACTTTTCTCACTGCTTTTTGCCCTCCAGAAATGCTTTGTCTCTCAAAGTCACCAACTTCCTCCCTACTATAGGACAGTCTTATAAACATGTAACCCTTCTACCCAGTCAATCCCTACTTACCCTTTAGATCTCTGTTCTAAATTCCATTTCTCTGAATCTTCCTGGAAACTCTCTGAAGCCTCCTGCCCTGGTCAGTCTGTTCTACAATACAATTAAAGTTTTGCGATTAGTTTTCTTGTGGTGTGGTATTTTAATATATTGGCAAAGAGAGTTTTCCATCTAGAAAGTATATATTAAGTTAAAGCAAGTGTCACTACATCCCATTCAATTGCCCATGACTATAGAAAGCTCTTCCCAACTGAAGAAAGGAAGAGGAACCAGAGAGAGAACAAGAGCACTTATACCTTGTTGGGTCCAGAGTCAGTGTAGGTAAGGAGAGTAGGCAATAGCAAGAGCCCAAAAGTTTAAGAAATTTAAGAGGTGTGGAAATTTAGAAGCTCAGAAAACTTGGACTATGTCTCTAGGTAAAGTCAAGAAATTGGCCAAATCCTAAAGTCCCTCACCCTACATCATGTTGAAAAAGTAGGAAAAAAAGTCTTAATGCTGTTTCCAGGCATTCCACCCTGAAACAACGTCAAATCTCTCTTACAGCCCTAGAATTGTACAGATAGGTTTCTGTACCTAAAAGCAGCATAGATATTCCGTAAAGAGCTATTGTAACTGAAACAAGTAGAAACAAAATACAGTAGAAACACACAAAGAATGGAGCTGGGAGGAAAACTACTGATGATGTTGCAGTAAATGGCAGGCATGGATGGATGGATTATGAAAATGCTGTTATCACCACCTCCACCATCACACTGATGACGTTGACCACCATGTCTAGGTTGGTGCACCAAGCGTTCTCCAGAATTTGGACAAATCCTCAGAGAAAATGTTTCCACCAATAGATTAGGAGCCAGGTATAATTTAAGTTTAATTAAAAGAAGATAATACAGTGACTTGGTAGCAATACATGTTTATTGAATATATTATTTGACTCTCTAAAATTATCTAACTTCATGCTGAACTGTAAGTTCTATAAAGAAAGGGACCTTTTCTATCTTACTCATTCCCCTATCCTCACAACCCAGTATAGTCTCTGGCACAAGCAAGTGAATACCTATTTTATGCTTGGATGGACAGTGCTGATGAATGAATGATGAGTATATGGCCTACTGGTTATTAACCGGGTGCACTGTCTTATGGAAACATATATTAGAATTAAAATTTAGATATTATAAAAAGACTCCTTAACTTAAAGGCAAATATGTTGCCGCCCAAGCTTAGAACATGAGGCCAGTCTGGTCCCTAGTTCTCACATCTGTAAAGCTGAGATGATATAATATGTCTATCACTGAGTATTGAGAAGAATTAAAAAGAAATACTATATGTACACCGTATACAAGGTTATTTAAACTCTCCATTATTTTTCTTTTGAAGAGTATTTTTTTCTAAGCTAATATGAAATCAGAGAATAATACTTTTTTAACTCTATTTTTAGAAAATAATACCTATACTTTGATACAGTGGCATGTATATAATCATTTGATGCCCAATAAAAGTTCTTTATAATTGAAAGCAGTTCCTCTTTATAGATGAATATGTCTGAAGAAATTCTAATTTGTTTATCGGTACATAGAAAGTCAGTTCAATACTTCATCAGATACACACAGTATTTGAATTATTCTCTGAAAATATTTAGAGAAGTATCACATGTATTTAGTTCTAAGTATTAATATTCATGGACTTATTCCTTCAGGAAACAAGGGATTTTTTAGAGGTTAAAAAAAATATCTGGCAATTAGAATGTCTGACTATGTCACTGTTATGGACTGAATTGTGTCTCCTCCCCAGGTATCTTAGAATGTGTCTGTATTTGTAAGCAGGACCTTTAAAAGGGTAATTAAGTTACAATGAGGTCATTAGGGTGGGTTCCAGTTCAATATGACTGGTCTCCTTATAATAAGAGGAGATTAGGACACACAAAGAGACACCAGGAGCATGCAGATAAGGAAAAGTGAAGACACAGAGAGAAGGCAGCCATCTGCAATCCATGAAGAGAGGCCTGAGAAGAAACCCAACCTACCAACACCTTGATCTTGGAATTCCAGCCTCCAAAACTGTGAGAAAATAAATTTCTGTTGTCTAAGTCACCCCAGTCAGGTATTTTGTTATGGCAGCCCTAGCATACTAATAACAGCATCATTAGCATTAGTTTTTTTATAATACCCTACAATGTGAAAATACAAAGGCAAATTTTAAGTTCAAAAATAATGCTGTCAAAAAAAAAAAAATGCTGTCTAACGCCTACTGGAGCTAAACATGACCCAGGATTTCATTTTGGGGTATATGCCCAACAGAAATGTATGCTGACATCCATTTTAAAGATATTCATAGCAGTTTTATACCTAATAGCCTCAAACTGGAAGCAACCTAACTGTGCACCAGAATGAAATAGAATAAATATATTGTGGTATATTCCCAAAATGAAATATAACACAAATTAAATGAAAAAAAATGCTGATACATGCAACAACAAAGACAAATCTCAAAATATAATTTTGATGAAAGAAGCCAGACACAATATACATGCTGTGTGATTGTATTTAAATGGACTTCATAAGCAGCCAAAGCTGACTTATAGAAGTCAGACTAATGATTACACTGGGTAGGTAGGTGGTGAATGGGAGAGGGAGTAAGAGGGAAAGGCATGCTAAAATTTTGCATACATGATCTAGTTGGTGGCTACATGATTATACAGGTAAAAAAAATCATGAAGCTGAACACTTAATATTAGTATGGCTTGTATAAGTTATACCTCAAACACAAAATTAAAAAATATCATCCATTTTATGCTATTTTAAAATGTATATTTCATGACAAATAAGTCACTATGCTTATAGCCAATCTCTAGTACATCTTCTTTAATTTGGGATTTATACCCTGGACAAGAACCAGGAGGGTATACATTTTACATAGGTAACTCTTTCTTGAAAATAATGTCATTTTTAAAAAGTGTGATAAAACTTAAACACTTGACTTTTCACATCGTTTCCTTGCACATGGTGCTCCCCATTTGCCCAGGACACTTTCTTTTCCTCTCCTCTAGCATGGAAATTACTTGTTCTTCCAGAGACTGTTCAAAGGTCACCTCTGACTCCTCTCTGAGTCCTCTTTCTACTGTATCAGGTAGAGTTAATTAGTTGTCTATGTTCTAGAACTTATCATACAATATTGTAATGGTTTTATATGTGTGTCTCCTGCACATAAAAGTTGCCCAAATTGTTTGTTGAAAGAATAAATTAATGGAATAAATTGTGTAGAGAGTTAATCATGGAGTAAGAGTGGAGTTGGCTCTTTGAATTATGTAAGAGAACACTGTGTATAAGTAAGAATTGTATATATATATATATATATATATATATATATATATATATATACACACACACAATGTGTGTGTGCGTTTATTGATTTTTTACCAATTTCCACACAGTATTCTACATCATTTACTTGCATCATTTTTCCACAGTACAAGTGTATGGCGCAGGTAATTTTAATACCCATTATTTTTTAAATTTTAGGTAAATTAAGATTAAGAATTTTGCCCAAGAGATAGAGGCAGGATTCAAACCAAGAATTTCTGATTTGTCAATTTCTTTACATACAATGATATATAGAAAGGCTTTTACACTTTGTATAGCTCTAGAGAAACTTCTCTTAGACCAGTCTCTATTGATGAGGTTTTAGGGCGATGGGCTAAGTAATCTCTCGAAAGCTTCGATCTCTACAGCACACTAAAAATGAATTACGCTCAGTGGAACCATTAATTTCAATAATTATAGATATTTCTCAAACTTTTATATTTCTAATGCAAAATCATAAATTTCCACTTTAGTTTGTAAACAATTCAGAAGATTTCTTCCCACAAAACACTAACACCTCATAAAACACAGTTTGCAAAATGCTGGCTATAAACAGGAACTCTTTTTGCCCTTAAATTGTTTTATTCTTCATCTTTCATCAGACACTCAGCATTTGGAATAAACTTGATTGTTCATTTCTTAACTTATTTACTTAAAAGAGATAATTCTTTAATGCATTATTCTTTAGTATGATTTATCCTTAAAACAGACTTTTGATGGCAACTTTTATGAAAATTAAGCCAAAGTTCAAATGATAAAAAACCCAAACCAAATGCAAATGTCTCTCCTGAATATGAAAACTACATGGTATCACTTAGGAAACTTTTTAAAAAGTTTTCCTAAAATCAGGCAAAATACAACAACAGCAAGAACTTTTCTACTTTAAGTGTAATAAAAGTAAATTTGTGTGCCTAACCTAGAATGGTTGAACAACAAGAAAAAAATATTGTGATATCGATATCCATACTTTTACAAGATCCTGTCTTTTACAGCCCACTCTACAGGCGCGAGTGCCAAACATAACCCCAAAATAGACTCTCTGCAATTTCTGCTCCATATATTAAAATCAAACCACATTTTACAATCTAAAAGGAAGCTAAATTTATCCACCGTCTTTTTCTACAAGAGGAAAATTATCCCAAAATACTTGTAGGAATTTTTTTAAATAATAATCTTCAAAATTAGGATAAGATATGGAGAAGCAGTTAAATATTTCATCAAGCTTTAGTATCTTAACAATTTCAGTCAACTTTATTCTAATTCTATAGAAAGTGAAATAAGCTGATTGTATACCTACTTTTCAGAAAACAGACAGAGTTCAATAAAACAAAGTAATTCAATATTTGTAGGAAAGCACATTGGTAGTGTCTACTCTGTTGTTCCGCCTCCTCTCTGTGGCACCAGGAAGTGGTACAAAGCCCTATAAAAACACAGCATTGCTGGGGAAACTAATAGGTTGATGTAAGTGGAAATTCAATATAAGCAGGTTTGACAAATGTGGGGAAATTTAAAATTGAGCCTGTGGGATTTTTGGCCAGACTTTTAAATTTGATTGATAGATTTAAGAATTTTATATATATGGATTCAATACAAGTGGGTATCATGGTATCATAAAAGCAATATTATCAACCTAAAGAAGTTTCAAAACTCTATCTCCCGGGCATTGGATGTGTAAAGTCTTTTTAGCTACTAAAGTTAACTGTTGCAACCCACTTGTTTTTACCTCTGATGTGGTTTTGCAATTTACCATGTTTATTTTGAGCTTTTTAAATGCTATTTTTTAATCAAATGAGCATTTAGTGATGTACTCTGCGGACAATCTTTTCTACTACTTTTTGTTTGATTACAGTTTTGTTTAATAATGCTATTTTAAAATTCAGTTAAAAAATGTCTTGATTTAGTTTCTCAAGGGAACGTTCTTCAAATATTGTATATATTTTCCACATATCCTCTTCTTTGATAGAACAACAACAACAAAAACTAAATTATGTTAACAAAAATAATACTTCAAATGAGAATAGTTTTTTTTTTCCCCCCTAACCATCTTAGGGAACATCTACAAATACTTTAAAATTTTAAAGTCAGGGGCTTCCCTGGTGGCGCAGTCGTTGAGAGTCTGCCTGTCGAGCCTGTGCTCCGCCACGGGAGAGGCCACAGCAGTGAGAGGCCTGCGTACCGCAAAAAAAAAAAAAAAAAGAAAGAAATTTAAAGTCAGAAACTTAGAGTAGTTATGTATATGACCTCAGACTACAATTTAAAATATATATGTTTATATAGTGGTAGTTTAATTGGTGATTCTCTATAGATTATAAACATATGCAAATGTGAGAGATATTATCAGATTTATGATTTATTTCTCTATTATATCAAATCCTTTCTATCAAATATATAGTCAGCATTTTCGTACTAATAAGAATTAATAAATGATATTAATGCTCAAACATGTTGGAAGTGGTAGGTTCTGAATAGTTTTCCTCAGTGAAATACATAAAGTTAAAATTGAGGAAACTAGATCAGTCAATCCAATTCATACTGTATTAATTACAAGATAGACTATAAAAATGAACTAGATTAGTTTTAGAGATTGAGACTAATTAATAATAAGGCTGGACAGAATGTCAATGGAATGTGTGAAAATACATGTATACACACACACATACATCTATATGTTTGTGTGACTATATAGACAAATAAATATAAATTATCATTTTTTAGATTTAAATGTACCCAAATATTGAAATAGTAATTATGGAATTAATATTTAATTAATATTTTAAGTGTTGAAAGATATATTCAGATTTGAAAGAAGAATATTTTTGCTCCATTGATACATCTTTTGGTTAATTCTTTACTGGTCTGAAAACAAACTAGACAAATTGAATTCTCCATATTTTCTATTTCAATAAGATATAAACATATATAAATTATTATAAAAATTTCTTAGGCCAGCATTCAACTTTTTTCAAAGTGAATTTCTAGAATTTTTTTTTTTTTTTTTTTTTTGCGGTACGCGGGCCTCTCACTGTTGTGGCGTCTCCCGTTGCGGAGCACAGGCTCCGGACACGCAGGCTGAGCAGCCATGGCTCAAGAGCCCAGCCGCTCCACGGCATGTGGGATCTTCCCGGACCGGGGCACGAACCCGTGTCCCCTGCATCGGCAGGCGGACTCTCAACCACTGCGCCACCAGAGAAGCCCTAGAATATTTTATTAATATTACAACTCTGTTTACTAGATTCCATAAGGACCCTTAATGGTAGCATCACTTATCATAGCAGTTCATTTAGTAGAATTAGATATTACATAAAGTTTGAAACATGAAAAATATTGAATATTTTTTATAAATGTGTTACTCATTGTTTCAATTCAGTAATCACTCCAGTAATTGTTTCACTTCAGTAATTCATGTATATATATGTACATATACATATAAATATATAGAAAATGATTTATTATGAGGGATTGACTTATGTGATTTTAGAGGCTGAGAAGTGCCATGATCTGCCAGCTGCAACCTAAAGGCCCAGGAGAGCCAGTGATGTAGATCCAGTTCAAACCTAAAGGCCTGAGAATTAATGGGGCCAATGGTATGAGTCCTGGTCTGAGTCAGAAAACCGGAGACCAGAAATGCCAGTGTCCAAGGAAAAGATAGCTGTCCCCATCAAGCAGAAAGCAAATTTGCCCTTCCTCTCACTTTTTCTTCTGTTCAAGCCCTCAACGGATTTGATGACGTCCACTCATATCCGTGACCGTGATCTTTACTCAGTTTATTGATTCAAATGTTAAACTCTTCCAGAAACATCCTCACAGACACATTTAGAATAATACTTTTACCAGCTATCTAGGCATCCCTAGCCCTATCAAGATGACACATAAAATTAATCATCACAATACTTGTTTTGCAGTTACTTGTATGGCAATTTAGGGACCAAATTTGAGCCATAATACAGGTTTGTCTATTGATTTTCTTACCATATCATCAAAATAAATATAATTGTACATTTAATATATTTTCCTTAAAACAACTTTTGGTTTTTGCTGGTAAAGTCTAACAGCAAGAAAAATGGCAAAATTTCTACACAAGTTTTCCATACACTCTTCACCAGCATTAAAATAGTACAATTATCTTTGCCAGGAATTAAACATGAATCAATGTTATTAACTAATCTACAGACTATATTTGAATCTCACAAATTTTCTTATTAAAGTCCTTTTTCTTGTCCAGGATCCAATCTAGGATTCCACATTGCATTTACATGTTATGTCTCTCTGTAGTAAACACATTAAGGAAGGGCTGCCCCTTCTATTCATTTATTAATTTATTCAATTAGATTATAGACTTGTGGATATTTATTTTATTAATTAGATTTTTATTTATTCTAATCTATTAGTACCATTATTTATTTTGTTGCACAAATTATCTCAGACTTAGTTATTGGGAGACTTTTCATGTTGGCTTTTATGTCCTCTCAACTTGCCTCAATCACTTGTTTTTTTTTTTTTTTTGCAGTACGTGGGCCTCTCACTGCTGTGGCCTCTCCCGTTGCAGAGCACAGGCTCCAGACGCACAGGCTCAGCGGTCATGGCTCA
This sequence comes from Tursiops truncatus, assembly GCF_011762595.2. NCBI lineage: Eukaryota > Metazoa > Chordata > Mammalia > Artiodactyla > Delphinidae > Tursiops > Tursiops truncatus. Next base: position 20,875,317 of record NC_047050.1, read on the forward strand.
TGCGCCCAGCCACTCCACAGCATGTGAGATTCTCCTGGACCGGGGCACGAACCCGTGTCCCCTGCATCAGCAGGCGGACTCTCAACCACTGCACCACCAGGGAAGCTCCCCCCAATCACTTTTTGAGTGTTTCCTTACTTTTGAAAGCAAAGAGTGCAGAAGTTTCTTTGTGTACTTTTTTATCTCAGTCTTGGAATTAATAATTCCTGGTTCCTTTTACTAAAAAAATAGTATTTAGAAATAAAATCTAAATTCTAGGTGTACTCACTGCTACTGGATATCATTACTTATAGGCTACTCTCAGAGGATAGAGCTAGGTATTTATGGATATATTCTAAACCCCACACACACGTGTGCACTTATTTTTATATTTATCATCTGTATTAATATTATCAATCATGAATTCAGATTGATACTTCCCATTACAATCCAATACTACACTGTTTATTTTAGTCTTCCCTTTTTTCTTATTTGTCTATAGACTTACTCTATACAGTCAAAGTACAGTTTTCCAAAGATTAGTCTTTATTTATTTTTCTTTGGGCTATTCTGATTGGGTGATTTCCATGATTCTATCTTCCAGATCACTTTTGTAATTCTGTATGAATTTTAAGATAGCTGTTTTATATCCGTGAAACGTTTTCCAGGTATCAAATTGGAATTTTTATAGGCATTGCATTGAATCTGTAGAAAGATTAGGGTAGTACAGACATTTTGACAAAATTAATTCTTCCAATCCATGAATATGTGATATCTTTCCATTTATTTGTGTCTTTTTCAGTGCTTTTATCAATGTTTTAGAGTTTGCAATGCATATGATCATCTCAATATGTGGAAAGAGCATTTGACAAAATACAACATCTTCTCATGATAAAGACTCTCAAGAAATTAGGTGTAGAAGGAATGTACTCCAACCTAATAAGGACCATATATGAAAGCCCAAAGTTAACATCATACTTAGCAGTCAGAAGATGAAAAATACTCCTACCACTTCAGTTCAACACAGTACTGGAAGTTATAACTAAAGCAATTAGGCAAGAAAAAGCAACAAAAGGCATACATATCAGAAAAGAGGAAGTAAAATTGTCTCTATTTGCAGATGATATTATCTTATACAGAGGAAACCAGAAAGACTCCATCAAAACACATCTAGAACTAATAAGCAATTTGAGTAAAGCTGCAGGATACAAAATCACTGTTTGAAAATCATTTGCATTTCTTTACACTAAAAATAAACTATCAAAAAAAAAGCTAATCCCACTTATATTTAGTATCAAAAATGATAATATGTGAAAGTTTTTAAGAGAGTAAATCCTAAAAGTTCTCATCACACACACACACAAATTCTATTTCTTTAATTTTGTATCTATATGAGATGATGAATGTTCACTAAACTTATTGTGATAATCATTTCAAGATGTGTGTATTTCAAATCATTTTCTATACACCTTAAATTTATACAGTTCTGTATGTCAATTATGTCTCAATAAAACTGGAAGAAGAAAAAATAAAATAAAATATTTAGGAATAATTTTACCTAAGAAGATGAAAGATCTTATCATATTTCTTGAAGTTAGAAAAACTTTTTCTAACATGTAAAACTGAATGTTGGCATTTTCTATAAAATCTAGTAGAGGAAATCATTTATACAGGAATTATTTTGGTTTTATTTGTCCATTAAGTATGTAAAAATATGTGATTTTTTTCATAGCTATTAGTGATACAATAAGATAAAATAAAACTATTAGAGACATAATTGACAAAGAAGAAGTAAAACTGTATCTATCAGAAATTGATATAATAGTATACCTGGAGAACCTTTGAGAATCCAGGATAAAATTTCATCCAAAATAAAAACACTTGGAAGTTAAGAGCATGTGGGTGAGGGGACCAAATTGGAAAACAAACAACACATGATCTTAACTGATAACACAACCACATTGATGAGAGTGAGAAAAAAAGGAAATTCTGACATTTGCAACAACATGGATGAATCTGAAAGACATTATGCTAAGTGAGATTTCATTATGCTAAGATTAAGAAAGACAAACGCTACACAATCTCACTTATATGTGGAATCTAAAAAGTTCTAACTTATAGAAGCAGAAAGTAGAATAGCTTGCCAGGGCTCGGTGGTAGGAGGAATGTCAGATTTTGGTCAAATGGAAACAAAGTTTTGGTTATTCAGTATGAAAAAAATTATTATAAAGATCCAATGTAAAGTATTGTCAACAAGTTAATACTGAGTTTTCTAAGAGAATGAACTTAGGTGTTGTCATCCCACACAAAAGAATAGTAACTATGTGAAGTGATGTATATGTTAAATAGCTTGATTGTGATAATCATTTCACAATGTATACTTACATCAAAACATCACATTTGGGGCTTCCCTGGTAGCGCAGTGGTTGAGAGTCCACCTGCCAATGCAGGGAACACGGGTTCATGCCCCGGTCCGGGAGGATCCCACATGCTGTGGAGCGGCTAGGCCCATGAGCCATGGCTGCTGAGCCTGCACATCCGGAGCCTGTGCTCCGCAATGGGAGAGGCCACAAGAGTGAGAGGCCCGCGTACAGCAGAAAACAACAACAACAACAACAATAAAAACACATCACATTGTATTTCTTACATACATTATTTTTTGTGAATTATATCCCAGTAAAGATGAAACCCATATCACCATATTATATGACAAATAGAGAAAGAAATTTAATAAGAACACAATTTTATTATTCTTCAATTGTATGAGGAAACCATGGACATGTCTATATCCACCCAAAGTCCATTAGAATCATGTTGGTCTTTTCATTGTCACCAAATAATATTGGGGCAGTAGGGAAAATGAATTGTGAATACACCATCAACATGATATAATTCAATTTAATTATAATTACTTCTGTTATAATTTGTAAAGCCATAATAAAGATAGATTTGCATTCTTACAGATGCCTTTCTCACCTCTTTAACTCCAATGCTTATAACATCACAGTCATATAGACACTCTATTCTCAAATGACATCATTGAGGAGCTCCATCATCTTGAACCCACTTAACTGCTCTATTTCCTGTAGTTTGTCAGATTTTCATAGCTCTGTTTGATCTGATGATTGACAGACATTTCTAACAACCTTTCCTCTCAGCTGTGTAGTGGTGTAGATTAAATCTGAATAGGTAGGCATTTTAAAATATATTTCGTAATTATTAAGTTTACTTTGTTGTTCTACTTAAGGGTTAAAGAGAAAATATTATGGATTTTTAGTAATTTATTTAAAAATTAATCTTAAAACTACATTAAAAGTTGTTTATTTAATCTCATAATTTTAACATCTTTTTATTTTCTGTTGCTGGTTACTTTAAAAATAATAAGCCACTTATGAAATTTTCCAGAATAAAAAAAAATGTTAGGTTTTCCATGAGTGAATGGGCTTAATAGAGCAAGAAAATTCAATTAGAAATCAACAACCTTGATCTTTGAGCCCATTCCCTCGTGTTGTGCCTTATTACTTTAGAACTATATGTATGACATTATATTCTGGTTGCATACTTCCCTTTAAACATCTCTTTCCCAAGTTTATTGCTTTCATCCTGATATTTTGGACCTCAGTCTTCCTGCAAGATTTCGGAAGGTGCCCTTAACTTGAGCCTCAAGAGTTCCACTCAGTTGAGAAGAGAACTGTTCACTAAAGTCCTTTGAGAATGGGAACCAAACAGTTTTGGGTCTCTCATTGAGAATCCCAGATAGCAATGGGTTACTTGGGGGAAAAAAAGGTAGTTTAGGTAAAAATAATGAAATATTACATTTGGATATTTTTAATGTGTCAATACAGTTGCTATTTTAACCATTGTTTTAAGATCCCCCAAATGATGTTTATATTAAAAACATTAGAAAGTTCTCTTTAGTGGTGAGTGAAATACATTTGTGTATGTATGTAACTAAAAATACCTAGTATATATGAATATTAATTAAATATCAAAGGCTTTTGTCATTATTCCTAAAATATTTTAAAAATAATAAATAGGGTGTGTGGCAGGCAGAAAGCACCTCCCCCTCCCAAAATAACCACACCCTCATGGCTGGAACTTGTAAATATGGTACTTTATGTGGCAAAATGACTTTGGATGGAATTAAGTTTACAACACTTAAACAGGGAGTTATTCTAGTTAATGTAGGTATGCCTAATGTGAATAAATATAGAAGTGGATCCTTCCCAGGGCATCCAATAAGGATCATATTATTGCTTATACCTTGAACTTTGCAATGTGAGATCTTAAGCAGAGGACCCAGTGGGGTCCACCTATATTTCTAACATGTAGAAATGATGAGGTAATAAATCTGTGTGGTTTTAAGCCACTCAATCTGTCATAATTTGTTACAGCAGGAATAAAAAAAAGAACACAGAAGTCTTCTGAAATAAATAAAAAAGTAATAACAGGGATCTTATATATGTAAGTAAGATATGCTCTGAAGGAAATAATGTTTGTAAACTTTTACTTGAGACACATTACTTTTGAACAGTTAAATTTGAGTAATTTTAGAAAACTGTTGAAACCTTAGTATCCAATTTGTTTATTTAAAGAGTAATATTTAGATAGAGGTTTTTAACAAGTAATTAATTGTTACATATTACATCAGAGTTTCTCAACGTCAGCACTATTGACATTTTGGACTATATAAGTTTTTGTTATTGAGGACCAGGGACAGAGAGGGAGCTGTCTGGTGCAGTGTAGGATGTTTAGTGGCATTCCTGGACCTACTCAACAGATCCATGAGAAACCAACCAAGTTGTGACAATCAAAACTGTCTCCAGGGCTTCCCTGGTGAGGCAGTGGTTGAGAGTCCACCTGCTGATGCATGGGACATGGGTTCGTGCCCCAGTCCAGGAAGATCCCACATGCCATGGAGCAGCTGGGCCTGTAAGCCATGGCTGCTGAGCCTGCACATCCGGAGGCTGTGCTCCGCAACGGGAGAGGCCACAACAGTGAGAGGCCCACGTACCACAAAAAAAAAAAAAATGTCTCCAGATATTGTCAATGGTTCCTTCAAGGAATGGAGAAGCAAAATCAACCCTGGTTGAGAAGCATGACAACACACAAAAACCCACTTGATTTTAATTGCTACCCAGTACCAACTGCTTGATTCAAATGAAAATGTTTATTTAAATAGTTTGATTCTGTCTGTTTTAGTCAACTAGTCAAATTCAGTTGGTGGTTGTTGTTATCTATTTTTTAAATTATTATTTCTTTGGTTCTCCCATCAACTTTATGATTTGCACATGGTTTCCTTTGAGTTGTGAACAGTTTTATTCCAGGCACTCTCTTGGAACCAGCAGTTTTGCTTCTTACTAATAATTTTGAAAGAAATTTTCCCTTGAGTTATAGAATTTTTTTTTAGGCTTACACTCTCAAGTGAAAGAAATGTAAACAAAAGAACTGCATTTCTGCATTCATGATCAGAACGGAAAAAAGATACTCTTCCTTTGTAGACATCTATACATTAATCTATATATTAATCCATTCATTCATTCACTCATCCATTTATCCATCCATTAAATAACTATTGGTGACTCACATGTACATGATTCTGGGTATACCATGGCAAACAAAATTAACCTTTTCCTTTAAAAAATTTATTAGGTGGAGAAAATTGACATTTAAGAGTAGATATCTAGATTTATAGGTCATATTCAAGATGGCCGAGGAGTAGGAGGACGTGGAGTTCATCTCTTTCCACAGATGCATCAGGAATACATCTATAGATGTAACAGTTCTCACAGAACACCAGCTGAAAACTAGCAGAAGACCTTGGACACCAGAAAGGACGATAAAGATCCCTGCATAACTGGGTAGGATGGAAAAAAGAAGGGAGAAGGAGGAGGAGAGGAAGCAGGATGGGACCTGCACCTGGGGTGGGGGAGCTGAAGCAGGGGAGAGATTCCTGAGTTCGGAGAAACCCCCACTCCAATGCGGAAATTGATTGGGACAGAAGGGAAGAATTTGCCGGAAGAGGGTGAAGTGGCCAATCTGTGGCAGACAGGACAGAGTGAGAAATACACGGACAGTCTGTACCATGGTCCTATGTGTCCTGGACTGGGACATGTGTTCACAGGTGTGCAAGGGGTGAGCTGGAGTGTGGGGATTGGAAAACAGGCCCAGAGCAATAACTGCTGTGGGGAGATGGATTGAAGGGATGGGAGGGAGGAACTCCACAGCAGGGGATGCCTAGGAGGAAGACTGGACTTCCATGGAAGTAGGGCACTACTGCTGAGTCACATGCAGGGGAAGGAACCAGTATTGTAACCTCTGTCTCCCCACATGCTGGCACCAGCTGTGAAGCAATAAAAAAATCCTCCTCCCAGCTGTAGGACAAAAAAAAAAAAAAAGCCCAGCCAGGGCTGGCCCTCACACACCTTATGCTGGGAGCCAGGAAAGGCCCTCACTAGGGCTATATCTCTTTTGCCCATGGCTTCCAGCTTCCCTGAGCATTTGGCACCGCCAGGGCTCCTGTGATCCAAGCAGGCATACCATCTCTGTGGCCTGTCCTCACTGGGGCAGGCCCAAGAGCTCCACGGCAGCCTCAGGACCAGACTCCTGTGGGTGGACCACATGCAGGGGTGGGGGTAAAAACAAGGCTGAACCCCAGGGATGGGGCAACTAAGGAAGAAGATCAAAAATTTTTCCATCAGCTGTACAAGCTGCAGATTAAATCCATGTGATTAGCTAGGTAGACCCTACATCCATGGAATACCTGAGCAGACAGTGAATGTTCCACAAATGAAAATGGTCTAGCTCTGGCAGCAGTGGACTTTGGGGGCAAGCACATGCAAGAATTGGACCAGATCAGAGTTTGAGTGGCACCCACTGGACCACAACAGTTCCAGAGACCAGGCCAGAGACAGAGGAGAGACTCTTGGGGAGGTGGAGGTGAGCTGTGGCTCATGGCGAGTGCAAGGACACCTACAGTGGAGACCCCAGGGAAACATAATTATTACAATTAATTTTATTATGTTTTGATTCATTCTGTTGTTGGTTCTGGCTTTTTTTCTTTCTTTATTTGTTTGTTGGTTGCTCTTTTAGTTTTTTTTTTTTTTTTTTTAGTCTTTTAGGACCTCTGTGTTTTATAACATATTTTTCATTTTTATTTTTTTGTATATTTCTATTTTTACTTTTCTTTTCTGTTGTTCTGTGTTCTTTTCCCTGATTTTTTTCTTCTTTTTATTTAATATATTTTTTATTTATATTTCCATTTCTATTTTGCTTTTCAGTAGTCCTGTGTTTTTTCCCTTTTTATTTTATTTTATTATTATTTTTGTTTAATAATTTTATTGGTTTGTTCTGTTTCCTTGTTTTATTCTTCAGTTGGCTTTTTTTTTTGGTTTTGCTTTTAGGTTATATGTTTTTGTTAGTTTTAATCCTAACTGTTTCAATTCCTTTTTGAGTTCTTCTGTTTGTCTGGTTGTTCTCTTGCTTTCTGTTTAGTTTAGTTCTGATTTTGTTTCTTTCATGTGTGTGTGTGTTTCCTTGTTTTTGTTAGTTAGATTTTGTTTGTCTTTTTTAAAACATATTTTCTCTTTTTTTAAAAATATATTTCTGTTTCTACATTGCTTTTCTGTTGTTGTCTTCTTTTCCCTTACTCTTTTTCTTTTCTTCTTTTTTAAAATCATTTTTGTAGGTTTTTTTTTTTTTTTCTTGGTTTCATTCTTCAGTTGTCACTCTGCTTTGGTTTTATGTTTTGATTTTGTGGTTTTGTCAGTTTTCTTTTTAATTGTCTGATTTTGTTCTTGGATTCTTTTCTTTGTCCGGTTGTTCTCTTGCTTTTTGATTTATTTGTTTCTGTTTTTGTTTCTTTTGTGTGTGTGTGTGTTTCCTTGTTTCTGTCTGTTTGATTTTACTTTTTACCATTTGTCTGATGTTTTATTAGTCTTTATTTTTCTTAATCCCCTTTATTACTTAGATGAGCCACTTGTGGGAGCTTGGTTCCTTGACTGGAAATTGGGCCTGAGACTCTGAGGTGAGAGCACTGAGTACAGGATGCTAGACCACTAGAGAATACCAGGTCCCAGGGAAGATTAATCACTGAGAGCTCTCATGGAAGCCTCTATCTAAATCCAAGACCTGGCTCCACCCAGTTGGAGCCAGAAGCTCCCAGTGCTGGACACCTCACACCAAAAAACAAACACAACAGAAACACAAACCCACCCAACATCCCACAGACTATCTAAAGTTATACTAAGCTCACAGACACCCCAAAATACACCACCTGACACGACCCTGCTCATCCAGGGGAGAAGAATCATCTCCATCCACCAGAAAACTGGGAACAGTCCCTTCCATCAGGAAGTTAACACAAGTCACTGGACAAACTTCACCACAGGGGAGAGAGAACAGAAGCAAGAGGAACTACGACCCTGCAGCTTGGGGAAAGGAGACCTCAAATACTGTAAAATAGAAAAAATGAGAAGGCAGATAAATATATTGCAGGCAAAGGGGTAAGATAGAAAATCCACAAGACCAAATAAATGAAGAGGAAATAGACAAACTACCTGAAAAACAATTCAGAGTAATGGTAGTAAAAATGATACAAAATCTCAGAAATAGAATAGAGGACATATAAGAAACATTTAACATTTAATTCTTCTAGGTTAACATTTAATCTAGAAGAATTAAAGAGCAAGCAAATAGTAATGAAGAGTAATGAACAACACAATAACTGAAATTAAAAATACTCTAGAAGCAATCAATAGCAGAATAGCTGAGGCAGAAGAATGGATAAGTGGGCTGGAAGATAGAATGATGGAAATAACTGCCACAGAGCAGAATAAAGAAAAAAGAATTAAAAGAAAGGAGGACAGTATCAGAGACCTCTGGGACAATATTAAGTGCACTAACATTCAAATTATAGGCATCCCAGAAGAAGAATAAAAAAAGAAAGGATCTGAGAAAATATTTGAAGTGATTGTATTTGAAAACTTCCCCAACATGGGAAAGGAAATAATCAAGTCCAGGAAGAGCAGAGAGTCACATACAGGATAAATGGAAGGGGAAACAGGCCGAAACACATATTAATCAAACTAACAAAAATTAAACACAAAGAAAAAATATTAAAAGCAGCAAAGGAAAAGCAAAAAATAATATACAAGGGAATCCCCATAAGGTAAACAGCTGATCTTTCAACAGAAACTCTACAGGCCATAAGGGAGTGGCAAATATATATTTAAAGTGATGAAAGGGAAAAACCTATAAACAAGATTACTCTACTCGGCAAGGATCTCATTCAGATTTGACTGAGAAATCAAAAGCTTTACAAACAAGCAAAAGTTAAGAGAATTCAGCACCACCAACCAGTTTTACAACAAATGTTAAAGGAACTTCTCTAGGCAGGACACACAAGAGAAGGAAAATACCTACAAAAACAAACCCAAAACAATTAAAAAAATAATAACATAAATAAATATCTATAATAACCTTGAATGTAAGTGGATTAACTGCCCCAACCAAAAGACACAGACTGGCTGAATGGATACAAAAACAAGACCCATATATATGCTGTCTATAAGAAACCCACTTCAGACCTAGGGACACTTACATACTGAAAGTGAGGTGATGGAGAAAGATATTCCATGCAAATGGAAATCAAAAGAAAGCTGGAGAAAAATACTCATATCAGACAAAATAGACTGTAAAATAAAGACTATTACAAGAGACAAGGAATGATGCTACATAATGATCAAGGGATCAATCCAAGAAGAACATATAACAATTGTAAATATCTATGCACCCAACAGAGGAGCACCTCAATACACAAGGCAAATGCTAACAGCCACAAAAGGAGAAATCGACAGTAACACAATAACAGAAGGCAGCTTTTACACCCCACTTACAGCAATGGATAGATCATCCAAACAGAAAATAAATAAGGAAACACAAGATTTAAATGACATATTAGACCAGGTGGACCTAATTGATATTTATTGGACTTTCCATGCAAAAACAAGAGAATACACTTTCTTCTCAAGTGCTCATGGAACAATCTCCAGGATAGCTGACATCTTGGGACACAAATCAATCCTCAGTAAATTTAAGAAAATCGAAATCATATCAAGCATCTTTCTTGACCAAAACACTATGAGACTAGATATTATTTACAGGAAAAAAAAAAACCTGTAAAAAATATAGTCACAAGGCGGCTAAAACAATATGCTACTAAACAACCAAGAGAGCACTGACGAAATCAAAAAAATACCTAGAAACAAATGACAATGAAAACACAATGACACAAAACTTATGGGATGCAGCAAAAACAGTTCTAAGAGGGAAGTTTATAGCGATAAAATCCTACCTCAAGAAGTCAGAAAAATCTCAAATATACAACCTAACCTTACACGTAAAGCAATTAGAGAAAGAAGAACAAAAAGTCCCCAAGTTAGCAGAAGGAAAGAAATCATAAAGATCAGAACAGAAATAAATGAAAAAGAAATGAAGACAATGTTAGCAAAGATTAATCAAACTAAAAGCTGTTTTTTTGAGAAGTTAAACAAAATTGATAAACCATTAGCCAGACTCATCAAGATAAAAAGGGAGAAGACTCAAATCAATAGGATTAGAAATTAAAAAGGAGAAATAACCTCTGATACCACAGGAATACAAAGAATTACGTGAGACTACTACAAGCAGATATATGTCAATAAAATGGACAACCTGGAAGAAATGGACAAATTCTTAGAAAAGTACAACCTTCCAAGACTGCACAAGGAAGAAATAGAATATATGAACAGTCCAATCACAAGCACTGAAATTGAAACTGTGATTAAAAATCTTCCAACAAACAAAAGCCCAGGACCAGATGGCTTCACAGGCAAATTCTATCAAACATTTAGAGAAGAGATAACACCTATCCTTCTCAAACTCTTCCAAAATATAGCAGAGGGAGGAACACTCCCAAACTCATTCTATGAGGCCACCATCACCCTGATACCAAAATCAGATAAAGGTGTCACATAAAAGAAAACTACAGGCCAATATCACTGATGAACATATATGAAAAAATCCTCAACAAAATACTAGCAAACAGAATCTAACAGCACATTAAAAGGATCATACAACATGATCAGGTAGGGTTTATCTCAGGCATGCAAATGTTCTTCTTTATACGCAAATCAGTCAATGTGATATACCATGTTAACAAATTGAAGGACAAAAACATATGATAATCTCAATAGATGCAGAAAAACTTTTGATAAAATTCAACACCCATTTATGATAAAAACCCTCCAGAAAGAGGGCATAGAGTCAACCTACCTCAACATAATAAAAGCCATATATGACAAACACACAGCCATCATTCCCAATGGTGACAAAATGAAAGAACTTCCCCTAAAGTCAGGAAAAAGACAAGGGTGCTACTCTCACCACTACTATTCAACAAAGTTTTGGAAGTTTTAGCCATGGCAATCAGAGAAGAAAAAGAAATAAAAAGGATCCAAATTGGAAAAGAAGTAAGATTGTCACTGTGTGCAGATGGCATGATACTATACATAGAAAATCCTGAAGATGCCATCAGAAAATTGCTAGAGCTAATCAATGAGTTTTGTAAAGTAGCAGGATACAAAATTAATGCACAGAAATTTCTTCCATTCCTATATACTAACAATGAAAATCAGAAAGAGAAATTAAGAAACAGTGTCATATACCATTGCAACAAATATAATAAAATACCTAAGAATAAACCTATCTAAGGAGGCAAAAGAACTGTATACAGAAAACTATAAGACACTGATGAAAGAAATCAAAGGTGGTAAAACCAGATGGAGAGATATATCATGTTCCTGGATTGGAACAATCAACATTTTGAAAATAACTATACTACTCGAGGCTATCTACCAATTCAATGCAATCCCTATCAAATTACCAACAGCATTTTTCACAGAACTAGAACAGAATATTTCACAATTTGTATGGAAACAAAAAAGTTCCCTAATAGCCAAAGCAATCTTGAGAAAGAAAACGGAGCTGGAGGAATCAGGCTCCCTGACTTCAGAATATACTACAAAGCTACAATAATCAACAGAGTATGGTACTGACACAAAAACAGAACTATAGATCAATGGAACAGGATAGAAAGCCCAGAGGTAAACCCACGTACATGTGGTCACCTTATCTTTGACAAAGGAGACAAGAATATACAATGGAGAAATGATAGCCTCTTCAATAAATGGTCCCAGGAAAACTGGACAGCTACATGTAAAAGAATGAAATTAGAACACTTCTTAACACCATACAGAAAAATAAACTCAAAATGGATTAAAGGCCTAAATGTAAGGCCAGACACTATAAAACTCTTAGAGGAAAATATAGACAGAACACTCTATGACATAAATCACAGTAAGATTCTTCTTGACGCACCTCCTAGAGAATGGAAATAAAAATAAACAAATGGGACCTAATGAAACTTAAAAGCTTTTGCACAGCAAAGGAAACCATAAGCAAGATGAAAGGCAGCCCTCAGAATGGGAGAAAATATTTGCAAATGAAGCAACTGATAAAGGATTAATCTCCAAAATATACAAACAGCTCATGCAGGTCAATATCAAAAAAACAAACAACCCAATCTAATAGTGGGCAGAAGACCTAAATGGACATTTCTCCAAAGAAGACATACAGATTGCCAACAGACACATGAAAAGATGCTCAACATCACTAATCATTAGAGAAATGCAAATCAAAACCACAGTGAGGTATCACCTCACACCAGTCAGAATGACCATCATCAAAAAATCTAGAAACAATAAATCCTGGAGAGGGTGTGGAGAAAAGGGAACCCTCCTGCACTGTTGGTGGGAATGTAAATTGATACAATCACTATGGAGAACAGTATGGAGTTTCCTTAAATAAACTAAAAATAGAACTACAGTATGTCCCAGTGATCCCACTACTAGGCATATACCCTGAGAAAACCATCATTCAAAAAGATCTATGGACCGCAATGTTCATTGCAGCACAAATTACAATAGCCAGGACATGGAAGCAACCTAAGTGTCCATCAACAAATGAATGGTTAAAGAAAATGTGGCCCATATATACAATGGAATATTACTCAGCCTTAAAAAAGAACAAAATTGAGTTATTTGTAATGAGGTGCATGGACCTAGTGACTGTCATACAGAGTGAAGTAAGTCAGAAAGATAAAAACAAATACCATATGCTAACACACATATATGGAATCTAAAACAAAATGGTACTGATGAACCTAGCGGCAGGGCAGGAATAAAGACGCAGACATGGAAAATGGACTTGAGGACACGGAGGGGAAGGGGAAACTGGGACAAAGTGAGAGAGTAGCATTGACATATATACACTACCAAATGTAAAATGGATTGCTAGTGGGAAGCTGCTGCATAGCAGAGGGAGATCAACTCAGTGCTTTGTGATGACCTAGAGGGGTGGGATAGGGAGAATGGGAGGGAGGCTCAAGAGGGAGAGGATATGGGGGTATATGTATACATATAGCTGATTCACTTTGTTGTACAGCAGAAACTAACACAACATTGTAAAGAAACTGTACTCCAATAAAGATAGATTATATATATATATATATATATATATATATATATATATATATATATATATATATATATATATATGAGTAAATATCTACTAGCAGGAAAAAGTAATATGGAATGAACACTGAGTGCTAAGGGAATGGCAAGAGGCATAGCTAACCCAACTTTTTTATGAGTTGAAAGGTAAGATCTTGGCTTAACTCTGGAGTTTATTATTGGAAAACTTTTAGGAAAGTTCCTAAATCAGAGTAGCAAGTCTACAGATTTCTGAGTAGCACAACTAGTAGAAATAGCTTTCAGTTGGAAAAGCAAAGTTTGTATGCTTTAACACTGTTTATTCTATGATAGTCCCTCAAAAATGCTACCACAAATTGATGTATGATAATCAATTTGATTTGATTTAAGAGGAAACTTTGAATTTGTGAACAAAAATTTTACTTCTCATTCAGGATTAATTTTCTTAATGGATGAGACAAAGCACAAGGACATAAATTTTCAGCAAATAACCAAATAAAATTTTTAAACCCTATTTTCCCCCCTCCAGATTTATTGAGATATAATTGACATATAATTTTGTGTAAGCTTAAAGTGTACAACATGTTAATTTGATACACTTACATATAGTAAACTGATTACACCGCAGCTTTCACTAACACCTCCATTACATTACATGATTATTGTTTCCTACTTTTGGTGAGAACATTTAAGATATACTCTCTTAGCAACTTTCATGTATAAAGCAGTATTATTGACTATAATCACCACACTGTACATTAGATCTCCAGAATTTATCATCTTAAACCTGGGAATTTGTGCTGTTTGACCAATATCTCCCCATTTTCTCCACTTCCAGCTTCTGGTAACCACCATTCTACTTTCTATTTCTATGTTTTCAGCTTTTCAAGACTCCATATAAAAAGTGATATCATACAGTATGTATCTTTCTATATCTGACTTATTTCACTTAACATAATGCCCTCAAGTTTCACTCAAGTTGTTGCAAAAGGCAGGATTTCCATTTCCATTTTACATGGCTAAATATTATTCCATTGTATACATATACAACATCTTCTTTATTCATTTATCCATTGATAGGCATTTAAGTTGTTTTCATCTTTTGTCTATTGTGAATAATTCTGCAATGAACATAGAAGTGCAGATATCATTTTGAAATGCTGTTTACATATTCTTTGGACATATACTCAGAAGTGAGATAGCTGAATCATATGGTAGCTCTATTTTTAATTTTTTGATAAATCTCCGTACTGTTTTCCATAGAGACCAAATGGATTAACATTCCCACCAACATTGCACGAGGGTTTCTTTTACTCTATATCCTCCCCAACACTTGTTATCTCTTGCCTTCTTGATGATAGCCTTTCTAACTGTGTAAGGTTATGTCTCACTGTGGTTTTGATTTGCATTTCCCTGATGATTAGTTCTGTCGAGCACCTTTTCATCTACCCATTGTCCATTTGGATGTCTTCTTTGAAAAATGTCTGTTTAATACCCCTGCTCATTTTTAAAGTTGGATTATTTGGGGGTGGGTTGTGATTCATTTGTATGAATTTGTTTTATATTTTGGATATCAACTCATTATCAGATATATGATTTGCAATTATTTTTCCCAATCTGAAGATTGCCTATTCTGTTTTGTTGAATGTATCTTTTGCTGTCAGAAACTATTTTATTTGATGTAGTCCCACTTAATTTTTGCTTTTGTTGTTTTTGCTTTTGGTGTCATATCCAGAAAAATTTTGCAAGGCCATGTCAAAGAGACTGTTTCTCTATGTTTTCTTCTAGGTGTTTTATGATTTCAGGTCTTCTAAGTAATTAATGCATTTTGAGTTCATATTTGTGAGTGGTGTAAGGTAGCAGGCAAATTTTATTTTTCTGCATTTGGTGTTCCAACTTTCACAACAACGTTTATTGAAGAGACTGTCCTTTCCCCATTGAGTATTCTTGGCTCTCTTGTGAAATATTAGTTGACCATGTATTACAGGTTTTATTTCTGGGCTCTCAATCTCTTCAAATTGTCTATTTTTATCCATTACTATACTGTTTTAATTGTTATAACTTTGTAACCTAGTTTGAAATCAGGAAGTGTGATGCCTCTGGCATTTTTCTTCTTTTTCATGTTGTGTTGGCTATTTGACATCTTTTGTGGTTCCATAGAAATTTTAGTAATGTTTTTTCTATTTCTGTGAAAAATGCCATTGGTATTTTGATAGGGTTTGCATTAGATCTATAGATGGCTTGGAGTAATATGGGCATTTTAACAATATTACTTATTCCAATACATGAATGTTTGATATCTTTCCATTTTTTTGTGTGTTCTTCAATTTCTTTCACCAACATCTTACAGTTTTCAGTCTACAGACCTTGCACTTCCTTGCTTAATTTTATTCCTATTTTATTGTTATTTATTCCATTTTGAATGATTATTTTATTGATTTATTTTCCTGATATTTTGTTGTTAGTGTATAGAAACACAAGTGATTTCTGATGTTTATTTGGTAACCTACAACTTTCCTGAATCAACTGAGTAGTTCTAACAGTTTTTGATTGTAGTCTTTAGGGTTTTCTATATGTAAGTTTATACTATCTACATGCAAATTTTACTTCTTCATTTTACTTTTTCCTTTCTGATTTGGATACTTTTTCTTGCCTGATTGTTCTGGTTAGGACTTTCAATTCTATGTTGAATAGAAGTAGTGAGACTGGGTACCCTTGTCTTGTTCCTGATCTTAGGAAAAAAAACTTTCAATGACTCAGCATTAAATATGATGCTATACGTGGGCTTGTCAAATATTGCCTTTCTTATGTTAAGGCACATTCCTTCTATAACCAGATGTTGAGAATTTTTACCATGAAAGGATGCTGTATTTTGTCAAAAACTTTTTTCTGTATCTATTGAGATAATCATATGATTTTTATCTTTCATTCTATTAATATGGCACATCACATTTATTGATTTGCATATTAGAACCATTCTTGCATCCCAGAGATAAATCCTATTTTATCATGGTGTATGATCCTTTTAATATATAATTGACTTTGGCTTGTTAATTTTTTGTTGATAATTTTTGAATTTATGTTCATCATGGATATTGGCCTGTAGTTTTCTTGTAGTGTCTCTGTCTGGGTGTGATATCAGGGTAATGCTGGCCTTGTAAAACAAGTTCAGGAGTATTCCCTCTTCTTCAGATTTTTAGGAAGAGCTTAATAAGGATTGCTATTAATTCTTCATTAAATGTTTGGTAGAACTCACCAGTGAAACCACCTAACTCATCCTGGGCTTTTCCACACTGGATAGTTTTGATTACTGATTCAATCTCATTAAAAAATATAGATCTATTCAGATTTTCTATTTCTTCATGATATAGTGTTATTAGTTTGTGTGTTCTTAGAAACTTATCCATTTCTTCCAGATTGTCAAATTGTTTGCATATAATTTTCATAGTAGCATTTTCTGATTTTTTGTATTTATGTGGTATCACTGTAATGTCTTTCATTTCTGATTTTGTCTATTTGAGTGTTTTCTTAATTTGTCTAGCTAAAGTTTTGTCAATTGTATTTATCTTTTCAGAAAACTAGCTATTAGTTTTGTTGATCTTGTTACTGAACTTGGTTTTTTTGCCCAACGTGAAACATGCCAAACACTGAGACACTGAGATTCACAGCAGATAAAAGGTTTATTCATGAGGCAGTCAAGTGAAGAGATAGAAGAAAAAATTTCAAATCTGCCTCCTCCAAGGTGAGGGTCTTAGATATTTATGTGATAAAGCTGAGTCATGGGGAGCATAGGGAAAGGTGATTGAAGATAAGAAAAATGTAAGGTAAATGTTTTTCTACACAGGTACAACTAAGCTAAGGGCTTCTTCATTGGATGCATGTTCAAAAAATGGTGGCATTAGCCTGTTGTGATAGTGGAGTTTTGGGCCCTCTGATGACAAAATGTTACAGATTTGACACTCATGCATGCCCATTTGGAGAGTTGGTGGTCCCAACCAGTCTTAACTGGCTTGAGCTCAAATTGAACACATCAGACTCCAAGTTCCTGAAAAACAATCTGGGTAAAATCTTATTGTTTAGGCTACATGGCGCTTGGAGGACAGGCAAGTTTTTTTAGCAACAGAGTGGGCTTGATCAGTGAAGACAGATTATAGTGCATTATTTATTAAGCAAGTTATGTATCTATCCTTGACTTCGATCTTTTTTAATGTTTATTTGGTCTCTATTTCTGCTCTGATCTTTATTAGTTAGTTCCTCTGCTAACTTTGGGCCTTAGTTTGTTCTTTTTCTAGTTCTTCAATATGTAGCTTTATATTGTTTGAAGTCTCTCTCTTTTTTCTTAATGTACATATCAATATTTATCACTATAAACTTCCTTCTTAGAACTGCTTTTGCAACATCCCATAGGTTTTAATATATTTAGCTTCCATATTTGTTTGTCTCAATATATTTTTTGATTTTCCACTTGGTTTCTTTCTTGACAAATTGTTCAGGGGTGTGTTGCTTAATTTCTACATATTTGTGAATTTTACAGCTTTCTTATTTACTAGTGATTTCTAGTTTCATACCATTGTGATTGGGAACTTAGTATCATTTTAATCTCAAATTTCTTTAGACATTTTTTGTGACCTATTATATGATCTAATCTGTAGAATGTCCCATATGTGCTTGAGAAGAATGTATATTCTGCTGCTGTTGAATGGAATAAATGTTCTGTATATGTCTTATAGGACTATTTGGTATAAAGTATGGTTCAAGTCCAACATTTCTTGGTTTTCTGTCAAATAATCTATCCATTGTTGAAAATGGAGTACTCAAGTCCCCTACTATTACTGTATAGTTGTCTATTTCTCCCTTTATATCTGTTACTATTTGCTTAATATATTTAGGTGTGCCGATGTTGAGTGCATATTTAGTAACAATTGTTATATTGTTTACCTTTGTTTACCTTTTCTTTTGTCTCCAGTTACAATTTTTGACTTCAAGTCTATTTTGTTTGATATAAGTATAGCTATTCCTGCACTCTTTTGGTTTCCATTTGTATGGAATATCTTTTTCCATTTTTTATTTATTTCTTACTTTAAGCTTATGTGTGTCCTTAAAGCTGAAGTGGGTCTCTTCTAGGCAGTATATAATTGTATCTCTTGTTGTTTTTTATTCATCTAGCCACTCTATGTCTCTTGATTGAAGAATTCAATCCATTTCATTTAGAGTAATTGATATTTAAGACCTCATTAATGCCATGCTATTGGTTTTTCTTCCTTTTTTGTAGTTCCCTTGTTCCTTTCTTCCTCTCTTGCTGCCTTCCTAAGTGAACTGATAATTTTCTGTGATGTTATGTTTTGATATCCTCCTTTTTATATGCTAAAAATCTACCATAGATTTTTGGTTTATGGTTACTATAAGGCTCACATAAAATATCTTATAACAGTCTAATTTAAACTGATAACAAATTAACTTTGATTGCTTACAAAAATGATATCCCTTTATCCCCTTTTTAAATATTTTGACATCACAATTTACCTCTTTTTATATTTGTGTCCATTAACAAATTATTGTAGCTGTAGTTATTTTTAATATTCTGTAAGTAAACCATTATAGTAGAGTTTTGTGGTTAACACTCCACCACATTACAATTCTAGAGTATTCTAATCTTTTTACTTTTACCAATTTACTTTTACCAATGTGTTGTATATTTTCATATGTTTTCTTGTTACTACTTAGCATCTTTTCATTTTGGCTTGACAAATTCCTTTCAGCATTTCTAAAAGGCAGGCCTATTGGAAATAAATTCCTCATCTTTTGTTTATCTGGGAAAGTCTTTATTTGTCCTTCATTTGTGATGGACACTTTTGCCAGGTAAAGTATCCTTGGTTAACAGTTTTTTTTGCCAGTACTTTGAATATATTATCCCACACCCTCCTGCCCTGTAAACTTTCTGCTGAGAAGTCTGCTAATAAATAAACTTATGGTGGTTTCTTTGCAAGTTAAAAGAGATTTTTTTCCCTCTTTCTGCCTTTAAGATTCTCGTTTTGTCTTTGAATTTTTTTTTTTTTTTTTTTTTTTTTTTTTTTTTTTTGCAGTATGTGGGCCTCTCACTGTTGTGGCCTCCCTTTGCAGAGCACAGGCTCCATATGCGCAAGCTCAGCGGTCATGGCTCACGGGCCCAGCTGCTGCGTGGCATGTGGGATCTTCCTGGACCAGGGCACAAACCCACATCCCCTGCATCAGCAGGCAGACTCTCAACCACTGCGCCCCCAGGGAAGCCC
Source organism: Tursiops truncatus (assembly GCF_011762595.2). Lineage (NCBI taxonomy): Eukaryota > Metazoa > Chordata > Mammalia > Artiodactyla > Delphinidae > Tursiops > Tursiops truncatus. The sequence goes on from NC_047050.1 coordinate 20,895,154, forward strand.
TTGTCTTTGATTTTTGACAGTTTTATTAAAATGGGTCTGGCAAAAAATCTCTTTAAGTTAATTATGTTTGGTGACCTATGAACTTCATTCATTTGAATATCCAAATCTCTCCTCAGATTTGGGAAGTTCTCAGTCATTATTTCTTTAAATAAGCCTCTGTCACCTTCTTTCTCTCTCTTCCTTCTGGAATTCAAATCATTCACAAACTGGTTCTTTTGATGGTATACTATAGGTCATGTAGGATTTCTTCACTCATTTTTATTCTTTTTAATTTTTGCTCCTCTGATTAATTTCAATTGATTTGCCTTTGTGCTTATTTATTATTTCTTCTGCTTAGCCAATCTGCTGTTGAAGCTCTCTATTGAAGTCTTCAGTTTAGTTATTGTATTCTTCAACTCCAAATTTTGCTTGTTTGTTTTTAATATTTTTTATCACTTTGTTGAACTCATTTTCTTTTTGTACTTTTTTTACTGGTATCATTAAATTGCTTAACTGTGTTCTCTGGTAGTTCTCTGAGCATCTTTAGAACAATTATTTTAAATTCTTTTTTTAAAGTATAATTCATTTACAATATTGTTTTAGTTCCAGGTGTACATATTTTAAAGCCTTTGTTGAGGAATTCCTGGATCTCTTTTTCTTAGGGACCAGTTACTGGAAGTTTACTATATTCTTTTGGTGGCATCAGGTTTCCTTGATTATTCATTATCCCTGTAGATTTGTGTAGATATCTGCACAATTAAAGAAGCAATCACCTCTTCCAGACTTTATGGAATGACTTCAGTAAGGAAGACTTTCATCCCTGGGGATGCTGGATTGAGCTGTAACCCTGGATCTAATGACGCAGAATGCCAAGTGCAGAGGAGTATGGCAGTATTGGCTCTTGGGGGTCATGTTGGCTCTTTAGCTCAGGCCACTTGGGACTACAACATTGACATCTGTAGTCCTTAGTGAGAACTGCAGGGGTTCCACAGTGGCTATGACAGCTGTTGGGAGTCCTCAGCAATGCTTCCAGGTCAAATGCCTAGGGACCAGGGCAGACAGCAGTGGTAGCCAGAGCTGGTTGTGTGCATACACTCAGCTGAGGGCTTTAGCTGCAGGTGCCTTGTAGTGTCAGGGCCCTGTTGTAGACACACATGCAGTGGTGGGTGGACCACATAGGTGGCAATGGCTGAGGAGGCCAACTGCAGGGGCCCTGGTTGTCAGCTTGTATTACCATAGCTACTGGGTTTTTCTGTAGAAAAGGTCACTATGAATTGTGATTTCTCCTGCTGCATGGCTGTTATTGGCAGCCTTGCTTTTCTTCCTTATTCTGATCTGTGTCTCTGTATGTTTCAGCTTTGCTGGTCTGGGTAAAGTGAAATTGAAGTGGGACCTCTGTGCAATGTTCCCAAAGGGTGGGGAAGCTGGTTGCTCACATCACTCTTTCTTTCCTGATGAGCGTTACTCTAACTGGGGAATTCCCTTTTGGCACTGAGCAATGCTGGCTTGGCAGATGGGATAATGCAGACAAAATAAAGCTGTTTTTCTTTTTTTGTGTGCAGTTATTATCAATTTTTTTTGTTCTACTGTGTTGCTGAGAGTTTTTTAAGTGGGCTCCAGATCTCTTCCACAGCTGTTTTACTTTATGAATAACTGTCTAATTGTCCATCTTTGTTGTGGAACAGCAGCTGGGGTCTCGTACAACATTATCTTCTAAACTGGACTTTCATATTCTTTCACAGTTAGAACTAAATAAGTGTGTCTATTATAATTAATGTTAAGTTCATCTGAAGAGCATTTTTATTATATCAGTTTAGTCAATGGTGTGTAATCAGCAAATTTGACGAGTCAATCTTCCAAATATATTAAGAAGCAGACAAAATATTCAAGCCCCCAAAATCTTAAAGATTGACAATAATTCCATTAACCCTATTCATTGTAGCTTTGTACTCAGGGTTCAGACTGCCTGTATTTGAATGAATGCTAGCTCTATTGCTGGCAATAGCTTTGTGATCTTAGCTCAACTGTAAAATGGGGAGTATAATTAGGTTCTACCTTGTAGAGTTGTGGTGAGAATTAAATGGCCTAATACATTGTAAAACATATAGAATAGTGACAGATCCATGCTAAATGTACAATAAATGCAACAGTAAATAGTATTATAGCTCTTCAAATATCTATAAATCTACCTATCTGCAAATATCCCATTTGTTATTATCTTTTTCTTAAATATATCACAAGAGATAATTACTTCAGAGGATACACAATAAAATTTTGAGTGCTTGGTTTCAAAAAGCTAGCAATTTCAATTTTTTTGCTTATTCTTTTTGTTAATATATCTTAGAATATGGTAATTTGAAAAGTCCTACATTTATGACATCTGGCTATAGAATATGGCATTTTGTATTGAATTTTATTTATGCTTTCTGCTTTCATCAGAATATTTGTGCCCTGACAGCTTTAAGTGTCTTTAAATATTTTTACATTATTATGAGACAAAATAAGAATAAAATCTGTCTGATTTAACAATGTGTAATGTTGCAAGGATATTTCCAATATGTTAATTTTTCCTACACCCATTTTATTATCTATTACTTAATATTATCATACGTAACAGATGAGTCTCAGAAGTGTATTATAATATTAATTTTGATTTGAGTTTGATTAGATATACATTATATCTTCCATTATGTATCAGCCATGCTAATACTATAATAGGCTTTCGTGTACAATAATCAAAGATTTATTACCTTAGCAACTTTTAAAATATTAATGGTGTCATGTATTGAATTATGATCAAAAACTATACAACTTTGGGTGGAGGAGTTTTTTCAACTCTGAAAAAAAATGGTATTTCTTATGAAAAGGAGCAGTGTTTTTCAAGTCTATACCACTCCTTGAAACATATGAATATGTGTACTGTTCTTAAATAGCTGCAGATGGAAAGATAATACTGAAGACATTCCAATATTACTCTCATATATTTCCCATACAGTTAGCTTCAGAACAATCATGCATTTTCAATCATTCCTTATAAATTAAAGGGTAAATGCTTATTTAACATTTTTATGTCCATTTCCTTAATACCCCATATTTTTAACTAGTAAAAATGTGCTAGATCAGCACTTACATGTATATATTTTTTAATTTGAAATGTTTGAGAAAACACAGAATTTAGAAATTATTTCCCTGTATGCTTCTTTATGCCACAGGCAAGCTTAATTATGCAGAACATGCTTGGCTTCCTTTCCCACACCCTAGCCACAAAGTGAGCAACATTGTGTTTTGTTTCTCTCGCATGGTTCTTGTGATGCCCAACAGAGAAACATGCAAGCTGGGTCCCTATTTTCTTTCTCACTATTGAATTTTCCTTCTGACCATTGAATTATACACACAGTGAATTTGCAATGCATCCTTCTGAAAATAGGGACATGATAAAAGAAAATAATTTGAATTAGATAGTCTAACTACTTTACTCTCAATCATAGATAGAATTGCATTTTTGATATGAAATAAGCTTTGACCAATTGACATTATTTCAGGAAACATTATAGAGTTATTTCTGGTTTTTCTTTACTATCACATTTGTTATAAAAGAAAAAAAAATCTATGTCCCTTGTGAAATACCAAGCAAATAGATAACACTCTGAGTTAAACACTTTCATTCAACTAAGAACATTAAACGTAGAAATGGAAAATATGTAGTGGATGACTCAAAGCCTTTTTTGATGGCAAAATAAGATGGTCTTACAGCATTTTTCATGGCATATAAATTCATTAGCCCTACAATCTTAGCTGCTCATAACACTCAAGGCAGAAACTTTCTCTTCATTCATTGATATATAGCAAGTTTAAAGGGTGCTATTCTATCTGGTCTGTGTATATCATGCAATGATCACACAGAGAGTTTTCAGTAATCCTTTATTCCATCTTACAAATGGACTGCAAGCCATGTGAATCTGTTTTTATTTTTTTTTTATTTTATGCTCTCTATCTTCAGTCACACAGCTTTTGTACATCTTACATGTTTAGTGAATGTTTCTTTGACTAGAAGTTAGAAGAGTTGACCCCATTAAGCTTTTTATCTTCTAAAGATATTAGGCATAAATACCACAACTGTGGGTACATCTTTCACAAACACAACCCTAAAAGAGTCAGACAATAGAAATTATTTCTTAGGTGAAAAATCTCCAGAATTACCTGAAAAGAGAATAAACTATAACCTAACTAATAAACTATAGTTTATAGTTATAAACTAAAACCATAAGAGAATGAAATAAAAGCAAACAGCATCACACCTAAAACAAACAAACAAGGAAACAAACAGGCAAAAAGACCTCATCCTTTAATACTGTAACAAGCTTGAAAATTATTATCAGTCATCTGTGAGAACTTGGAACTACTGGCTTCAAAATCTTAAGAAGGACCAAACTCTAATAGGACCAAGCAATTTTTATAAAATATCCATAGTAAACATATCAACATTTATCGAAGTAGAGAATGAAATTCTATTGTAAGCAAGTTAAGCAGCATCAAAATTGAACAAGGTAGGTGATGACACATATACACACAGCTATAAAACATAAGAAAATGCATAGCATATAAAGCTAAACGTAACAAGTACCCATTCCACTTTTCATGAAAAAAACAAAACCTGACTTGAATTAAAACAACCTCTGGAGGTACACTAATGTATATAATAGAAAACCAGTAAGTGTAAGGCGTGGGAAAAGTTCAGGCATTCCTTCTGCATATTGAATCAATTAATAACATGTACAAGGAAACCCTGATTATCTGAAGGAGTGGAGAAAAATGACTTGATTCTTTACAAGTAGTACAGACTATTATTAGTATTCCAGATAGACTGTGTTGTAGAGAGTTCATCATATGCTTTGATCTGCCTGCATCCACAGCTGGAAACTGTGCGCCTGACTCTGGAAGCAGTGGGATCTGACAGTCATCTCCATCAAGGAAAGTGAGTTAATGGTTGCAAATGTTAATCAGTAGATCAAAGCACAGAAGTGAGTGAAATTGGGTCCTTTAAAAAATCTGATTTCATTTCCTATGGACTAAAGCAATTAAAACATTCATAATTCACTTCTCAACTTACCCCATACTTCTTACCTGTAACTCTCTAACTCTCTGATCTATCCTTTCTCTTTTCTCTCTTCCTTCCTTCCTTCCTTTCTCTTCCTTCCTTCCTTCCTTCCTCCCTCCCTCCCTCCCTCTGTCCCTCCTTCCTTTCTTCTCTTTCTTTCTTTTTTCTTTCTCTTCTTTCTCTCTTTCTCTCTCTTTCTTCCCTCTTTCTTTCTCTCCTCTCTCTCTTTTTCACTTTCTTTCTTTTCCTTTTTTTCTTTCTGAAAATTGGTATTTTTTTAATTTTTAGCTTAAAGAATCATCAGCATTTCAAGTGATCAGAGTAAAAAGTTACTTAAAACACACACATAATATAATTTTTATATTCACACTACACACATACATGGGCAGATGTGCACACACACATGTCTGTTCCTAATGCTGTTGGAAAAAAATTTAAATAATAGAAACTTTAAGTATAAAACTGAATTAGAGGTATTATACTGGTTTGAGTTATCCTACATCTAACAATGACAATACTATCAAGGCAAAAAAGCCAAAACAAGCAAACTAATATTTTTGCCTTAATTCTTTTGTGCCTAGGCATTCTTGCACTTTCAGATTGGCTTGCTGACAAAGCTTCTAAAATGTGCTCTGATACTATAGTTTTGGGAAAGAAATCTTCCACAAAATATTCTTCCTATTTTTTAAATAGTCAAAAAGTTGGTTATCAGAATAATAATATTTCATGGTGAGTGGAAAGAAATGCTCTAACAGAAATAAAGAGAATTTGGTGAAAGTCAGAGAATCTCTGTTTGACAATTTGAATAGATAAAGAGAGAAAATAACATTTTGCTAAAATTCTCTCAGAGCGACAAAACCACTGCCTTTGCATGCAATACCTAACTGCATAATTCATGGTGCTAATCAAGTTCAAATGACTACATTTCAAGCTGAATATGTTTAAAATTTTAACATTTAAAATTTTTTCATAAAAATTAAGGGAGTATTAATGCAATTAACTGGCATGCCAAATTCACAAAGGATATATCAGAAATTAGTACTTGCAAATATTACTCCTTCTCCTCCTACTATAATTCCTACACTCCCCTCATCCCACCCTCCTGCCCGAACTTCCCCCGTGATTGTCTTCACTTAGGTAACACTTTGTATTTCCCAAGATTTTCACGTGCATTGTTTCAAATATCTTCTCAAATATTTCATTTCTTGGCACATCAGCCTTACCTATACTAGAAGCATTGATATCCTTTAACCAATAGGGTTTGAAACTTATCATGTTTGTCATGCTTGCTTACTGAGTACATAAAAGAGCATATACTGTTTTCTAGCTGTGGTATATTATGGCACTTTATGTAGTGGAAACTGTACTTAAAACTACGCTCCAGTGCTAATTCTAATGCTAACATCAATGCTACTTACATTTTAAGATTAAAATTTAAAATGTATATATGCATTACTTAAAAAATGTGTTAATGTTACTTTCATCATTTCTAATTTCAGAGTGGTGAAGACAGAGCATGTAATTATGCCTTGTCTCTCCATATCTGAGCACCACTGTCTGTTAGCTATCAGTTAACCAAACTATCCTAGCATTCCAAGACACTTACAGCTCCAACTGTTTAGAAGTGCTCATGACTAAACTCTCTGTGAAATGTTTTGCCTCAAAACATTATATGCCTTCATAGCACCTCACATTTTCCTACTTGTGCTCATGTAATTTTGTATCAATTTTAAGTATACTTTATGCATCCATGTAATTTATTTTATTGTGACTGCTTTATCACATTGACTTTTTAATTTATTAATAAAATGCCAACAATTTGAAGATAGTTTAAATATTTACCTAAGGCATAGTTAATTAAGCTACATGCTTAATTAAAAGTTCTGCATTTGCTCCTGAAAATATGGATGATTGACTAATAAAATTTTTAGTCCAATATTCAGATTCTTTTAGGTTCTCTGGATCCCCTGTGAAATTTGATTATTTTTTGTTTTAGTTGACTGTTTTGTGTTATCACCATTTTTTTCCATTGTATTAGATGTAATTGCACCAGCTTCCAGTTATCAAGTTTCCTTCTCAAGTTTCTTCTACTCTTTGAGTCATCTTATTTATGCAATATTTTAATTCTTACAACATATACTTTTGATAAAGGATAACCTTTTATCACATTTTGTAAGATTTGCCTTAGCAGTGCTATATGAGGTCTCTTTTCAAAAGATTTAGAGTAACTCCAACAAATTTTAAGCAACAGATCTCATTTGTCATTCAGTTTATCAACCAAATGTCGATGGAAAAAAACTGCTCTTTTGGGTCACTCTGTAAAGATGTTTTGTGAGATCTCAATTACTAAATACTGAAGTCAGAAATAATTTATGTCAGTTAGGTTTTACTGTGTAACATGTCACCCCCAAATGTAGTATCTTCAGAAAACAATCATTTAACTCATGTTTCTGTTGTTCTGCTAGGTATTTATTCCTTTCCAGGTGATTTGATTCACACTGACTTGGCTGGCTCTAGTGTGTGTAATTAGCTGAAAGTAGATGAAAAACTGACTAGCAGTTGGATGATCTAGAAAACAGTCACTCATATGGCAGGTGCTTGACAGACATTTGGCCAGGGACATAAGGACAACTGGGATACATGTCTCTTATCATCTTGCAAGTTATCCCAGGCTTCTTGGGGTTCCAAGAGCAATAAGAAAACAAACCCCAATAGAGAAGCACTTTCCAAGCATCAACTTGCATCATATTTGCTAATATAACACTGGCCAAAGCAACTCAGAAGGCTCACAAAAGATACAAGGGATGAAGAAATAGGCCTCTTGAAGGGAGGGAAAGAATGTATGGACATTTTTAGGAACTATTCTACATTGAATTAGTGTTTAGAGTTCCAGTCCTGGCTGGGTTGTGACCTTAAGTAAATCATATTGATGCTCTGCTTCTTTGCTTTCCCTGGTTAATGAGATGGATCATATAAAATATCAGCCTTTTCATTTCTTTTGTTTACAAAAAATTCAAAGAAACATTGAAAACCAGTATTTACCAAAACATTTGTTCCATTATAGCCAAAAAAGGTTTTTGAAATAAAAAGAGTTTCAGTGAATTAATAAACTCACTTTTTAGAAGATTCAAATTTATTTTTAGAAAGTATAAATTTAAAAATACACAAATTAGAAAATTTGCTTAGTTTTATTTATTTGGTTTTGAGACAAATGAAATAAGAATTTCAATTGATAAATGATGCAATACTTAAACTATCTATAGCAACTAACAGATAATAAGTAAATAGAATTTTAGAGTCTAGTACTAATTCATATTCAAATAGTTGGCTATCAGAACAATGTTCTTTCAATTAATTGTGATATACTGACTTAAAAAGTATATATATATATAAATTTAAAAGTATATATATATATATATATATATAATTTAACTTAGGACAAGATGTGGACTTTTCTGAATTGGCAAGTTTATTGTTTCTGCCATTAGAAAACAGATTTTCAAACAGTCTTGAGGAGCTAGGGATATTACCTTTTACTGTTTTTCTAATGTGTACATAATGGGAAAAAAAGATTGCTTTCATTTCCATGACTGTTGATTTCATTATTCAAGAAAGTCAAACTTTAGACAAGCTGTCAAAGGGAACTTGCTAAACCATTCCTGATTTCTAGTTTCTTAAACCCTTTCCTCACTGAATTCCATAATCAAGATTAGCTGTGCACCTTCTCTCACCACCTCTGGCCAACATTCTTCTTACTGAGTACCCCCATTGTCCTTGATGTTTAATTTGGAACTAACTACATCTGTTTATTCCTCACATGCAGGCTCATTCATTTGTCAAAATTTGAATGAGTGAACACATGGTTTGGAATCTCCACGTCTTGGTTTGGGAGTGGGTGTGCAGTTTTATGAATATACTTAAACAATCTAGTCAAGGTCTCTAAACCTCAATTTCTCTACTATTACAATAGAATTGATAGTATTTTTTTGTAGGGTGGTTGGAATATTAAGTGAAATTACTCTTAGCAAAATGCCAAATACACATTTAATAAATTAGAGGTATCATTTCCCTCACACGAATGAGACATTTTCCTGGAATATTAGTTTTAAACCTCCAGTGCCTTGTGAGATTTGACTTTGCTGAAAAAACAAATAGCTAACATTAGTCTAGCCTATTTTGTATGGTCTGTACCACCCTTATGATAAATCATTTACCAAGGACAATTAATGGATTGGTAAACCAAAATAAACAGAGCATTGTCTTTGTAATGGTTTATTTTTGTTACTAGTATTCAAGTAGTTTTTTATTTCACATTTCTTAGTACTTATTATTAACTGATAACTATAATGATACTATTAACACAAGAAAGACAAAACATTGTTATTTTTATCATAGTATTTTCCCTTAAATTACTTAGAATAAATTAGTATTCAGCATGTTTTTATATCAGAATATCTAGACTTTTGAATCATCAAATATTAAATTGTCTGTTAAGATAAAAAACTGAGCCTATTATTAAGCTTCTCATATTTATTCCATTCTGGAGCATATTAGGAAGGGCATTTGTCAAAACCGCCATTTATTTTGGGTAAAAAAAACCCTGCATTACAGACTACAACATCTGTGAATGGAAACCTTGTCGAATGAGAAGGGCTCAGTTTGCCTGAGCCACATGAGACACTCAGCCAAACCTTTAAGACACAACCCTATTCCATGTACACCTCTTTCTGAAATTTCTGAACTTTGTTCCCCGAAGCTTCTTGTTCATACGAGGGGCAAGAACTCAAGTCTCAAATTAGTAACCGTAAAATTTTTATTCAGTCTTTCATAAGTGAATAGTCTTTCATTGTTTCTTCCATCTAAATATAAATATATATTTTTTTAATATGAAGACAAAATATACCTTGATATATTATTAAACAACACTGGAAACTTATCTAGATTCAATTGTAGGTCATGTATCCCTTGAATTTTTTAGGGGTGGGGGACCCGAGTTCTTCAATAGAGACAAACTTTGAAACATTTTAAGCAAAACAATATGCATTTACTAAATGGAGCTATTTACGTCTTCATTGAGCTACACTGAATTTCACCAGCCCATATTATGCAATCTGCCAAATGTGTCCCAAAAACTTCAAGAACAATATCATTCTGAACCGTGGCTACTATACTAATCAGGAAAATTTGGAACCAGAGTCGATTCCTTGAATATTTTGGGGAAGGTTCTATATCCATTAGGACAAATATTCCTTAGCAATATACTAGAGAATTTGCAGACATTTTTGATATTCTTGTAATGGAGAAAACTGAGAGGAAGTTGTTTAGGCCAGATCTTTCTAAAGTACTTATCAAGGCTTTCATGGTGGCACACATACCTTTTGGACAACTAGTGTAAAGCAGAAGAGGATGCTATCTATCTCAAGAAACCCTGATTTTGTTTTAATGTGAAAAGAAATTATGGAATAATGAAAAAAATTAAAAAGAGAAACAGCATTAGTTAATTCATCAAACATGCTATAGGAAAACATTGACATAAATATTATTTCTCATTCTTCATTACCAACAGCTATAAAAATAGGAGCTTCTCTTAACGGAAGAGCATATTTCTAAACTAATTTGACTTCAATAACATATTAGTTTCTGCAGCCTTTCTATTATTTTTACTGTTTAATATACTTACCAGATAAATAGCTAGCATAACAAATTTTTTTTTCTATTTTTCCTAAAAAACTAGCAATATTGCACAGCTTTGTAGTGCTTCAAATTTTCTAGTTTTAGCAATATTTGTGAATATACCTTGGAAAAAATATTTTTAGTAAAATTTTGAGAAAAGATGCACCCTATGGCTTTTGTAATTATTAAAAACCCAGAATGATTATTTCTGTTTCTTCCAAGAAACTTTACATTACCTATGAGAGTATGGGAATTACAAACATTTTTATTGTCAATTGAAATTGTTTTTAATATAAAAAACATGTGCAAATATCTGTTATTCTCAAAACACTTCTGAAAAATATGCAAATGTCTTGGGTCTCAAAATATTAAGGTTGTCCATTTTCCTCCATTTTCCCAAATGCCTATTTATTTTCTTTCACGTGTGGGTAATATTCAAAACTTTAGTTTGTTATCAAATTAAATTAATATCAGAGAGTTAATTCCCTCTTGTTTCATATTCAGAATCCCACTATGATATATTCAAATTTAAGGTCTTCATATTCAAGGATACAAACTGAACAGTATGTGATCCATTTAAGCTTTATTTTTTTAGGAAAATACATTTTTAAAAGCTAGGGCTTGATAAATGAATGAATACCTACATTTATTCACTTGTGTTCTTCATATATTCATAATGATTCTTTGTAAAAATCAGTTTTATTTTATGCATATGTTGTTATAAGTTAATCTTATATACACCATATTCAAGCTTTGCACTGATGATTACAACCTTTAATTAAGAAAAAGAAAACACAACTAATGACATTTCATTAGAACCCTTGAAACAAAACTGTGATTCTAATATGAATGCTTTAAATATTTTTTTTCTATCAAAACAGGTAGAAAAGTGATCATTTCAAACACATAGTCATTAAGGGATACTTGATTAATTTATTCCCACCTTTTAATACATGTGAAAAATTACATTTGGCAAACAAAGGATATCAAACCAAGTTATTATTTTACCCTTTTGCTTAACTGTTATGTGTGTGAATGGCTCATTGAATTGGCTAAAGTGACCTCTCCAGAACATACTTTGTATATGGTCTTAGCCTTTAGTAATTCCTTTAATTTTAAGTACCCATTATGCTGCACCAGAATTTTCACATTTACTATCTACTCAATTCTTACAATCTTCTTGTGAGGCAAATAAGAGTACATCTATCATTTCATTTGTTAGATGAAGATACTGACCCTTAAATAAGATCAGTGGATTTATCTGTTTTACAGCTGTTAAATAAGGAGTAATTAAATTGACTTGAACCCTGATCTCCTCAGGGAAACATTTGATAAGTGGGTAAAATTGGGCACTGAATAGGAAGTAGAAGCACCTTTGTGATTCTGAAAGACAGGAAAAGACTAGTAAATAAAACCAACTTGCCCAATATATATAAAGCATTGAAAGTTAAAAATTATAAAGCTAACGTATCAGAGGAACCAGGAAGGAAGAAAGGGTCCTTGACCCTAGCAAAATTTGATTGGTGATATAGCATATCTAATAAATATGTGTGTGAAATCTTTCTCTCTCTCTTTCTCATTCTCTTTATCATCTATCTATACATATCTATAATTTTCATCTAGCTATCCATCCATCCATCCATGACTTACCTACTTGCCAAACTCTCATTTCACACAATTCTTTATCACCATTTCTCCACTTCCCCAGCCTTATTTGACTTAATAACAAAAAACAAACAAACTGGTGTAAAGGAGAAGACTAGAGAAGAAAGGAGTTAATGTTATGATCTTGAAAATTAAAAACAAAATCATTAGCATCTGAATAATAGAGAGGTATGGATGTTAATTTTACAAATAGAACCATAAATTCCATTCAGTGTGAAGCAAATTGGAAAAAATTCAGTACTTTTAATGGCTTAACCAGCTGTGAATTGAAGGACATGCAATACACATGGAATTTATTTTTTATATATTTTTTCAGCATATGCAAGGACTTAGTTCCCCATCATCATTCATGGCTGTTGTTCAGCTAATTTTTGGCAGGTTGTAGAAACAATTTCTCCACAGTCACCAAGTGGCTCATTTCATTTATATCATGAACACCATTTTGCATTCAAAAATAAAAACACATATCAAATGGATTGCAAAATACAAAGAGTACACAATGAAGTGGGAAGCCACTAAATTACTATCCACCAGCTTTTCCATTTTATTGCCCATGTGAACTAAATTGAACAATTCCAGATGTTTTAGGGTTTCTGAGAGATACAAGATAATCTTCCTCTCTATCATTGCCTTTGGTCAAATAGTTCCTCATTTTCTAGCATTGTTCCTACTCGCAATTTTAAAGGAAAGACAAAGTGGGTTAATTTTATCTTTCAGGCCACCACAAGTGGCCTACTGACTTTCTTCTCCACTCGATCTTTTTAACAAGTTTTAGTAAAATGGCCCTTATTTAAAGTGGCAGAATCCAAGGTCTCAATTATAAACTACTTAAGGAAATATATTTTAGGCATGAGTTATCCTGGCAATTGATTCACTACTCTTATACCTTTGTGTATGTAACTAGAGACTTAAAGTATTTTTGTTTATTTGCTGGCCAGTTTTTGGAATAAGGAATGCCAATATTATTGGGCTCTAGTGACCTCAATGAAAAACAACATTCCTTTCAATGAATGTGGGTAGTTGGTCTTCTAACACAAATACTTTTTAAGCTGTGGTTAGGGGACTTATTTGGCTTTCTAATTTCCTTGTCATGTTTTTTTAGTATTTACTTTGCTTTGATGATCAAATTGAGGTAAACAAAAATCATTCTTAGTATTTTTAAACAATGTACCCGAACTATTACTTACTAGTAAATTATAATTTTCATTTTCAGATCATATTAACATAGGTTTTTTTTGTTCCTCAAGAAAAAGGAAAAAAATCCATCTAAAGTAACTAAAAGTCATAATCATTACTTTTAAACTATTTGTATGAATGTTTGTAATTCAGGTTAGAAATATTACTTTGAAAGAAGTAATTTATTCCTAATTTAAGTCTATGAGTTTAATATATTTTATTAAATCTTAAAAGTACTCTTTATATACATTTTAACATTTGATCATCAAAATAGGTAAATAGTATGGAGAAAATTAAATTTTGAAAAATATACTGCCTATGTATATTTTTTTCCAAGATCCCTTTAGATATATTATATATCCTAAATACAATAGATAGGAGAAATAACGTATGCTTAATAAACTAATGGTAGCCTGGTTCACATGGTCATCATAAGGGCAGGAAAGTATCATTTAAACACCTAATATCAGATTTTGTATGTTCCTTGTCTCATTATCAACTTATGACTGATTACTGTCATGATTAGTACTTTTTAAAATGATAAATATAAACAAAGAAATTTAAGTGAAGTGTTCAAGGTCTTATTATATTCTATATAAGTTGTGAAATTTTGCTCCTCCAAAGATGGTAGCAAACTCACACACACAAAATGAAGGTATAGAAGAGAGAGGTTTCCAGAGACATAAATAAGATGACCATGTAATTTATCACTCAAACCAAAACACTCTTGGAAATAAAAAGGGAATCTATTCGTAATTACACAGGGACCCAGATATAAACTGGGACTTTTCCTGTACAAAGTAGGACATAGTGTATCTCTAGACACAAGGGATCCAAAACAGACAAGACATGCCATGGTTTAAATTTAACCAGGGCCCAAAGAAATCTCTTCAGTTTCAATCAATTAAGTAATTAATTTGTCATTCTTAATATAAACAAAATCTATGTATTGAAAGCTTACTATGAACTAGGCACTTCATGAGTCTTTGTAGTTTAAACAATGATTAAGAAAGATAGGGTTCCTATCCCCTTTGGAGAGCCATCAGGCAAATAAGAGAAGTAGACAAGGACAAGTAAGAAAATGAATAAATAACTATAAAAATGACACCAACAATGAAAGAATGATGTGCATCTACACATGTCTCTTTGAAGGAGAGCCAATTAAGCCTGTTGTACCCTAGGGTAAATAGATCACTGGTTCAGGTCTGGAAGAGAGGGACAGGAAGGGAGAGGAGAAAATTTTAAGTCTTCTGCTTGGCTGAGTGTAATTCTCAAAGAAGCAGGTGATAGTAACTTGTTATTAGTGAGAACATATAGTAATTTGGGGTGGATCTACTAGCTGAAATATGAAGAAAATGTTTTCAGGCAAAAGTAAAAGTAAATACATCCAAAGTTTTTGCAGGTCATGGGGCTTAAAAATAGCTCCTGTGAATTGGAACAAGGCAGGTATGGAGTAGGGGTGATCAGGAAACAAGTTTAGAGTGCAGTGGGAGTCAAATCAGTCATGGACTATGTAGAGCATGGGGAACAACTGATTTCTCAGGGTTGTCAGATGCTACAAAGGGTTAAACGAAAATCAGTGACATGATTGGATACAAGTTTGAGAAAAAAATTACTTTGGCTTCATCCTTCATTCTTCATCTCCATTGCATTAACTGTAACTTCATTAACATCCATTGTGTCCAGATTTTAAAAAGTAAACAGAATTTAGCCATTGATATAACGTTTATCCTTTTCCTTCATATTCCATTTTTATTTTTGGTGGTAAGAAACCACTGTAGAATATAAATCTGGCCAGACCACAAGTGTCCAACTCTCTAGGGACACATTTGTTACAGTGCATTTGGGTGGTATTTTCCTTATTTTAGTGAAAGTGAAGTGAACATTTAAAAAAAGAAAAGAAAAAGATGCTTAGAAATCTGACTACTAGAAGAAAAAACTATTTCTGTTCCCATGGTAGTAGGCAAACTTCTAAGATAGTTCTCAACAAACCTCACCTCCTGGTACTCATGACCTTTGACAATCTGCATCCCTAAAGTGTGAACAGATCCTTGTGACCAGTAGAATTTAGTAAGTAGATGGGATTTTAGTTCCATAATTAGCTAATTATTTGGCTTGGTCAAAAATTTAATTTGGGTTTTTCTGTAACATCTTATAAATACCTGAACGAATATCTTGGCTAACCCAATATCTTACAAAAGATTGTAACTTCCATATTGGTAGCAGATTCTCTCCATTGCTTTCTTGCCTTTCACACTTTGATGAAGTTAGGCCTAAATGGCAAGGCTTCTGACCAGTAACTGGTGGGAAACTGATTTCTGCCAACAACCACTTAGTTTGGAAATGGATCCTTCACCAGTTGGGCCTTCAGATGAGACTCCTGTCTGACACCTTGATTGCAACCTTGTGAGAGACCTTCAGTCAGAACACCTAGGTAAATCATACCCAGATTTCTGACCCAAAACAACTATAAGGTAGGAAATGTGTTGTTTTGAGTTGCCCAATTTTGTGGTAATTTTTTTACATAAATAGGTAATTAATACACAATGAAATACAGTTTTACTCTTTTAAAACAGAGACTGGGGGCTGTTCTTTTGCCTCTTTCTGAAATGCAGGATTTGTAGCACTGAGGGTGAGGAATTGTATTTGAATAAGAAGGCAGAGATTTTCAAGCATTAGTTACTTTCAAATAGTGAAAAATTAATGGTTTGTTTTACCTATTAAGGAAAATACATATTCTTCTTTTTTTTCAGTAACTTAATACTCAGTTTGAAGTATGTTTGTTGGTAATATTTTAGTTATTTCATATTCTTTCTGAAAGGTATGACATATTCTTTATAAAGGGGATGACTGTCTTTCTCAATAATTGTGTTAGATCAGGTTCTCTAGAAGCACAGGCTGAAACTGAGATTCTTGTTCAAGTATTTTATTGAGAGAGTGCTCTCAGAAGAAAAGGAGTGAGGGAAACAAGATAGGGCAGGGAATGAGCTAAACAAAGACATCATCTCATTTGGAGATTAACTGGAGTCTGAACTCAAGGAATTTCTGGAGCACAGCTACACTATGGAGTTGGTTTCTCTCTTGAGGAAATGACCCAACATTTTGCATCCCAATGACAGCCAGTTACTGAAGTAAGGGGAAGCTCCCATTGGGTGAGGGCAATTCTCAGGGAAAGCAGCTCTCACTGTTATTAGCCAACACTCACAGCAGTTAAGGAATAAGTATCTCCCAACTAAAAGGCAGAGGCACCAATAGCATCCACTACAAGGTTTGTGTATTCTGATTATTTTTTTCTCTTCAGATATGCTAAACAAATGGACATATGCAACATTTTAGTCATGACACTTTGTAAAAGTTATCAATAGATGCTAACTTTAGGATGATAAAGGTTTTGAAAGTGGGTATAATTTTTTGGGGGGTGATTATGTAATCAATTATTCATTAAGTATTAATTGAAGGACTTTTGTATGTGAACACATTATTGAATATGTTAAGTAATGCAAAGATGTATTTTTCTTTAGTGTTTTATAACCCAGCTATGATGAAAAGAGACATTTTTAAAACTTACTACTTTTGTAAATAACTGGATATTAAATCAGTATTTTATAAAAAATTTAGTAGATTTCACTTACAGTAGGTTCTCTTGTTCTTAAAGAAATAAAAAACTTTCAGATTTTCCCCTACTGACACAAATTATTTTTATTATATCATATTTTAATATTTGTAAACTTAAAATTAGGTCTACATATAAATATAGTGGATCAAAATTGAGTGGCCATAGCTTGAAAATGGTCATGATTCATAATATGCTTATATTAATTTTAAATTGTTGTTAAATAAAATCACAACAACAAAATCATACAGCTTCCAGGATTCCCAAATGTCTCTAAACTCCTAGTAGCCTGTAAAATTTAAATGGAGGAATAAAGTTATTTTATTGTCATATAAATAAATAAAATATAATTTCAGAAAAAAAAATCACAGAGAAGTTGGATATGTACTACAAATGAAGAATAGGACATTTTGCATTAATTGAAGAGAAGGGGGAGGGTATAACCCAAGAAGGAAGATTAACTTTGAAGATGGGGTAAGGTGTGTTTGGGCAAAATGTAGATCATTGTACTAACTATAACCTCAGTTTCAGAATTGTGTAATTAAAATTATGGGACCCAAATAATAATATTATGTAAGATCATACAATGTTTTGCACATGGTACATTACACAAATTTATATGAAGTAACTTAAATCAGTGTATCAATTTTCACATTTACTGAGGTTTTGTGTTTGCATAATCTTAGGTAATAACACATACCCACTATGTTTGCTTTGAATATACCAGTTCATTCAGTTCACATTTGCTTTCTCTATCGAAGATTCTTGGCTGGCTACTGATAAGATAAATCCTAGTGTTTCTTGATTTTTCACTCTTTAGAAAATCCATTCAATTTCTTCCCACTTTTGACATTGACATTAGGTCAACCCACCTCTGAAAGCATTGTGTTGAAATGGCTGTCCTCTTGTATTCCTCATTGTTGTTTTTTGGTGAAATTGTCACTTGAGGGTCAAATTAGAGCTCATTCAACCAGAGCCATAGCTGCCATGGTAATCAGCTTCAGGTCATCTTTTCCACTTGAGATTTTCAGAGGAGGCACTTGTAGTTCATTTTCTACTTTTACAAAGCATTACTGTGTATTGGTTGTATTGTGTAATGAATTCGAGTTTGGGTTTACAATTTTTATAAATTTACAGTTTCTGATTGTTAATATTTATTTGATTTTCACCCTTGACCTCAGGTTTTCTTTATTACAAAAATATCTATCCTTTTTAATGTTTTTTGATATTAAATTTTATTGGCTCAATTTATTAGCTAGCTAATAGCATAGCATTCAGCTCATATATCTTCCTAAATCTAAGAAAAAAATCTCATGAAATTTAGCATCAGGGCTTGTATGTAAGCATTCTACATATTATTGGTATAAACATCACTTTTTTTTTTTTTTTGTATATTCTATAGTGGCAAGACATCCTGACAGATGATAAACATAGTTCTTTGAAATAGGTCAGTGTTAACAATGAAGGGACAGACCTACTGTATGCAAAGAGTTGATTTTTCAGATATTTCTCATTTCATAACAATCAGGAAACTATATATATGTATATACATACATATATATTTGAACAATTTAATTATGAAGAATATTTTTAAGAAGGTGCTCTTCAAAATTTTAATTTCACATATGCTTTACTTTTTATTTTATTTTTTTGTGGTACATGGGCCTCTCACTGTTGTGACCTCTCCCGTTGCAGAGCACAGGCTCTGGACGCACAGGCTCAGCGGCCATGGCTCATGGGCCTAGCCGCTCCACAGCATGTGGTACCTTCGAGGACCGGGGCACGAACCCATGTCCCCTGCATCGGCAGGCGAACTCTCAACCACTGCACCACCAGGGAAGCCCTTTGCTTTACTTTTAAAAATGTTCACATAACTATACTGTTTTAAGTCTTCAATGGCTTTATAAAAAATAATTATTCTATTAATTAAGTCAGGATTCACCATGGAAATAGATGTTATTTTAGATATTTGAAATTCTGAATGTACAGAGATGAATACCATTACTTTACTTCAATTGATTGTGGGAGTGCTCTTTGAAGTTTACACATATTGAATAATTTAGTCCTGACAATAGCATTGAACATAATTAATCACAGTGAGGTGACTTAAAATGTTAATTCATAACTTATGGTTCATTAATCTATAAATATTTAGAGACTAAAATATCTGTCTTAGTGGACAGAATAATTAAGAAATAAATTATAAATATGTGTGTATCATTTACTTTATTGCTTCTTGGTCCTGGCTTCATGTCTTTCCTTACCCAGCAGACATACATGGCTGACCGCATCAGTGCTCTCAGGACACTCTCCTGCACTGTTGTCACTAAACCTCCAGATCAATCTCAAGGTTTATTCTTGAGGGAATGAAGTAGATGATGACGTAGAATGTAACTAGGTAGAATCAATCACTCAAGATGGGAGGCGGAGTCCATATTCTTCTCAATATCCTACAGGTTATCAAAAATGTAACATGCTTAAATTGTAACTCATTACCCTCAACTCCCCAAAGCTTATCACAGCTAAAGCTAATTCTTAGCTAATCCAGGGCACAATTTTAGGAAGTTTCTCACATTTCCGTCCCTCCAGCTGCAGATATAATTCATCACTACTCCCAATCGATTTTACCTTCTAAATACATATCTAATATATGCCCTTTCTCTACCACTGCTACCCATTCCTGAAGCCAACACTTTACCATCTCTTCCTGAGCCACTAGGTTTCTGAGCTCAATGTGTCACACTTGTTTTTGTTTTTTTTTAAATTTTTATTCTGTATTGGAGTATAGGTGATTAAAAATGTTGTGTTAGTTTCAGGGGTACAGCAAAATAATTCAGTTATACATATACATGTATCTATTCTTTTCCAAATTCTTTTCATATTTAGGTTATTACAGAGTATTGAGTAGAGTTCCCTGTGCTATAGAGTAGGTCCTTGTTGGTTATCAATGTTAAATATCAGTTTTTTTTTTTTAAAAAAAACAAATAAGACTCTGATATTTCAGTTATTAAGGCACTTTGACAATTCTCCATTCTTAGAATAAATACTAAATTTCTTAGGATGGAAAAATCTATGACTTAACCTGTAAGTTAAATCTGCCTCATTTTCCTGAACTCTGTTTAATGACCTAGTTACACAGAACTCTATGACCTCATCCACATGTACTATTGTTCTGTACTTTCGTTTACATTTTGTCCTACACATAGAATTCCTGTTCCAAAACCTTTTGCTTAGTTATCACTTACTAAGAGGCATCTTTGCTTGTAGAAGATCTTCCTCTTCATGTTTGTCCTATTTCCCCTACTCCATAGTCTATCACTCCTTGTTTCTTTCTTAACATTAATCACATTATATTAAATTATTAATTTATCTCTGAAGACTTAGAGTCTTTGAGAACAGAAACTATGTGGAAACCATTATGCTTTGTGGCTAGTTCTTAGCTCAGAGTCTGATACACACCAAAGAAGTGCTGGTTGAACCAAAATCTAATACACCAGTCATCATTATTTTCAAAAGTTCATGTGCTTCTTCTGTGTTTTTTTTTTTATTGTCGATAATTGGTGCCAAATTTGCTTGAGTTGCAGGAATGTAAAATAAAGACATGATGCCAGAATTATGCAGTATTATCACTAATACTATTGAGTGAACAGTTCATATTTTATGTTTGAGTGAATAGTTCATATTTTGTTTTTGAAATCCCATTTCACACAACCCATCTGATATCTGTCCCATTAGCTCATCAATTTAGAGTTTAGATTTTAGTTTTGGGTTTATTTTTGTTTTTTTTTTTTTTTTTTAGACTATAATCTCCACAAGTAGGAAGGAGAGTATATGTCTTATGTATTGCTTTATTTCCAGTGTTTAGAACTGGACGTGGCACACGATTTCTGCTCAATAGATATTTGTTAAATGTATCAAATCTATTACAATAATAGAATTGAGAAACACTGATAGCTCAGATGTTATAAATTTCCTTTTGATTTGTAGAATGTATGTTGCTTCTTTCTCTAATGTGCAGAGGGCATTCTAATCTTGTATGTATGGGAAGCCATGGGGCAACAGGGTATCCACAGCAGTATCTCCTCAGGTTTTGTGTTGTACTTCCTCAGTTCCTTTATATTCTCCTAATTTCCCTCAAATACATTAGTACGTGGTTAACTCACATACAGAAGTTAAATTTTATTTTTTCTTTCTTTTTTATTTATTTATTTTTATGGCAGGAAACTCCTTACCGAAAGAAAAGTTATTGTCTGTAAGAAAGTTTTTGTAGCCTTTAGTTTCAGCGCATGTGAAAACTTTCATATTGCTAGCTGGCTTTTTGATTTAATTTCACAGTCAAAATTTTATGAAACATAGTATTGAATGTTTTGCTAATATAAAGATATATATGCTACTGTATTTTGATTCATCTGCTAATCTTATAACTATTGAAAACACAATCTTTATTCTGGTATAAATTATTCTTTATAAAAGTATGTTGCTTATTATTATGAATATATTAGTTGGAGATATTTACAGATATTGTCTCTTTATATTTGTTACATCATTATACTGCTTAAGGTAATTACAAACCCTTGGTTTCTGGCTTGGAAAAGTTCTGAAGACTTTTTTTTTTGAGATTTTATACAGCTAAATGATATAGTTGCTATTTCTGCAACAGGAATGTTCTCTTAAATTTACTTAGTTGTTTCTGTAATTTTTATTCAGTGTTGGTATTTGAAAGATAGCCTAAACAAAGTAAACATTTTCTGAGAATAATAAAATGGCATCTTTCATATGCCACAATGGCGGAATTAAATATCTGGTTATTTAATACATGTAGCCACAATCAGAGTGCACCTTTCCTTGAAGAAACAGCACAACATATAAATTCTTCCATTCTCATTTTTCTCATTCTCATTAGAAAAATCTGTGGTCTAGACTTCTGTTTCACATGCTTAAGTTTTAATTTTAGCCATTGCTCTTAATTTGCATATCTAGCCTATCAAATAGGATAAATGAAAACCACTATAGGAAATGGAAAAATAAAAACAACAAAAAATGGTTTACTTACCTTTTAAATTAAAAAAAAATGTATCACCAGATTTAGGGCATTCTTTGGTGAATTGTACTTTCTAAGTTCCATAGGAGACCCAAATATGACAATGGTTATGTATTGCTGGTTAGAAAAGATGCTTATTAGATGAGTGAGCAAATCTATTGATACATACAGTTACTATTTCTGTATGTCATTTTAAACATATGAGTATCTAAGATGACTGTAATGTTACTACAAACAATTAGCATTGGTCTTATAAGGGCTTTTTCAGGTTAAATTTTCCTTGGGAATGAAACTTCTTAGACAAACTTATCCCTGCATTCCACTGTCTCATTCAGGGATTTAGCATATAGGACACCACAAAAACATCATTCCCCAATTCAAACTCATAGGCAGATCTCCATACATGTAGTAGATGTATGCCCTCTGACTTCCTAAAATATCTGTCTTTTTTTATGGTGGCAAAGTCATCATGTATTAATCTATAACAAATTCAGGGAGTTTTGTTTGGCTGATCTAAAAGTGTTTTCTTCCAAACTCCTATAAAAATAGAGACTATAAATTGGTTAGCATGTATTGCCCATGGCAGCACATTTTTTTAATGAAAAATTTTCATTGTCAGTGGATTTTATGCAGAGCCTTTAGAGGTTGTTGAAATCGCCAGCAGTCAATTTAACCATGCTAATCTTTATACCTGAGGGCCTAATTCTTAGAAAAGCTCTTGGCATGTTTTCATAGACTACTCATAATAATTATATGGATGAACTGTGGATTCTAGTTGTCTGTATTATAATCACTTCATTTTATGTTTTGGAAAATGGAAAGAAAAGTTACTTTCCTCCAATTACACACCATGTACCCACACACAAATATCCATAATCTTTTGGAAGAAGGTTCTGAGCATCCATCTGAAATGAATAAATATTTCTTTGTAAAGATAATGTTAAAAATGGAGTGTGTATACATTTGAACTGACTGGTACAGCTATAAACATGTGCTCTATTTAACCATTTTACACAATTGTTTACAGTTTTACAAGACATACATTGTTACCATAGCAACAACTCAGAATAAGCATGGTATAAAACTTATTCTACTCTATCAAAGAAAGCCACTTTAACAAAGTGTGTGGTGCACATTATAGGTTGAAGTTGAGTTTTTATCTTATTTTTCTGATAATTCTGTTCCATAAATCATAGCCGCTCTGTTAAAATTTATTATCTTGAAAGGAAAATATAGGCCAATTGTTAAGTAGTTTAACCATAAAGAATATATTTAAACCACTTTATACAAATAGTTCCCCACATTGCTGGAGCTGCTATTCAGGGAAAAAGTTGTTATAATCTCTGTGATTGTGTTTTTTCTGACCATTCCTTAATTGTTACAATGGAAAATTAAATTTGCTTCTAGTCTAAATCCATGATACAATATCTTAAATATGTTTGTTTCTAGGACACACAAACTAGAGTCATTTAATTTTTCAAATCCATTGAATTTTGGCCCAAATATTATTCAAGGAATGGAGAATTTAGAGAAAAACACAATTGTGTATATATTCTTAAAAAGATAAGAGTCTGGCAACCTTTTTCATTTTGTTCCTTTTATAAAATGAAAAAAATGTATTGGCTTGGAGATGTTCCTTTAATTTTTTTTTCTTATTATTAATCTTCATATGAATATACACATCTCTAAATATTTACTTTTGCATATGTATTTAAGAGTTCACTTCTCATTTGACTAAAGATTCATGATGAATTACATTTGGAGATAATAGCACAAGAGTATTTACTTTTATGGGACCTAGAAAATATTTAGTTGTGGGTAATGCACTAGGTAATTACACTGATGTAAAAACAAAAACAAAAAAGTTACTTTCATTTAAAGAGTACAAAGCACAGCTTCAACCAAGGATGAATAAAACATGATATCTGACTCCAAGATTTTACAAGAAAGCAGGAAAAATAAGGCAAGCTAATATGCTTACAAAAATCAAAAGTCTAAAATGGTGTGTACTGAAAACTGTATGTGTAAAATGGGACATAAGTGCTATTAGTTGGAAGAAAAGGATCTTTCCTTGAGAAGTTGTGATCATGCAAGTCTACATAACCTGCTGGTTTGATTGTCCTAGATCTTCAAGAGTGTGTGGGATTTGGTTTCTCAGTGGTTTGTAATTCTGGCTGAACATTAGAATCAACTGGTGAACTTTAAAAAATTCCTAAGACCCATCCTACCACAATGAAATAATGGAATAAATCTGGGGCCCATGAAGAGACAGTTTTTAGGGTCCTTGATTAATAATAACATGTAGCCCATGTTGAGAACCACTGAGGTAAACATACAAAGTGAACACATTCTAGAAGCAATAACATTTTCAAAGAACACAGAGAGGAAAATAAATATAGTGCTCTATAATAGGAAGGTTACAGTGAAATATCCAAAGTATCTTAAGAAAAGGCAGTTGGATTAATTTTAATACTGAAGATAGGGTACTAAAAAATATTTATTCAAAAGACTATAGATTTTAAGGAAAGTTGGCAAATAACAAAGGGAAGAAGAAAGAGGAGGATGGGCACAAAATATCAATTAGTCATATATGATATCATATATAAGATTTTGGCTGCTACTTTGTATTTTATGTAATAAGTTGAATTCTAGTGAAATGCTATCTTGATTCAACCTTTTGTATTTAACCCTACGTGACATTCAATATTCTTTTTCATATCTCCATAGCCTCAAATTGTATGACTTACTGTGACACATTTACATAATGTTCTAGTAACATGGAATGCTAAAATTCTTAAAGAAAAATAATCCTTTCACAAGATATACCTTAGAAGTGTCTTAACTGGATTCTACAGTTTTACAGTTTGACAGTTAAATGAACTGGCCAGATACATTGGACATTTATTGTATTCATAGCTTGGTTTTCTTCAGAGTTCTCCTAAAATAGGCATAAAATAACTATGCAGCTGGGCCCTCTTAGAGAAGAGGGCAACAACCTCTCCCATTGAGAGCCTCTTAGTGAAGCTCCATTCTGATCAAGAGTCACTTAGTGATTAGTTAACATACTGCCTACTTCCTGCTGAATAGTGGGGTTTTTTTTGTTTTGTTTTGTTTTGTTTTTTCCCCTTTAGTGGGTGTAAAATATTCAATATAATACATATCATCCAGTTCTGATACTATGAAGAACATTCAGTACAAGTATGTGAAACATCCAAATGTGTCTTAATATTCCTCCATGAAGTTAACCTGATTTTCAGGGATATCAAAACACTTCAGACTGAAAACAATTTTGGTGTATTCATTTGCTCAAGAACTTTTAATTTTTTTATATCACATATATGGTGTTGCTTTACTTATTATTTTAAAATATTTCACTTGCTACTGTGGTTACTCTTTGTTAAAAAGTTGGTTTAGAGTGACGTAGCCTGATCCAAACCATAAAAGAGCTATAAATTGACATTTTAGAGAGAAAACAATATTTATGTATACAGTATTTCTTAAATTTGTGCTCAATCAAATTTATTGATTGTAAATGGTCTTAATCTATTATATGTAACTATATATATACACATGTATACACAATATGATAGACTTTTAACAATATCTTTGAAATAAATAGCATTCTCTTTAATTATTTTTACTGGTTTCAGTTCTACTGCTGGGTTGCCTAAGGAATGTGTCCTTAATTTGAGTGTTAAAAACCATGAAAAGAGACTGGATTTTCAGCAGAGTTAATTACAGAGGATATGACAGTTTAAGCATTACAGTTGAAGACCCTATACTTGTTTATGAAAATTTAAATTAAAAATCTTTGCTTCCTTACATTTTTGCCAGTAATAGATAATTATTAGTATGAAACATTAAAAAAGGATATGTGATTTGACCAGTTAATTGATTTTTAAGATCTTTAATTTCACCTTTATCCTTACTTTTTCAAAGATTGCCTTCACCTTGTATTAATTTCGACAGCACATAAAAAAGCAACGTGTTGCTTACTAAAGACAATTATTTCAGTAAAACAGTGTTAAGGCTTTGTGGATCCAGAATCCGGGCCACATGGTATCACTTTGAATCCAATTTAGACAAGTTTGACTAATCTAACCCTGCCTAAAAGAACTATAAATATTAAGCTGTGACTAACAGCTCTTTGTGATGTTCCTGTCTCCTCTTCAGCTCCTTTCTCCCCTTCAGTTAATTTGCAACAGCTTTTACTTCTGGCAGGTGACTTGATCCATGATCCACCAAATAATTCCCAATTCTTCTCACTCTGTACAGTGATTTTTTTGAATCATGAATAACCACAATTTGTATTTACTTTCAGTCTTTTTTCCAAGTATTACCAAGCATTTTAAAGAATATATCCCTTTTCACAATCTCTTAATCTTATTTTTTATTGCACAAACTTGATTCTCTTCATTTTACAGATAATAGAACATAAAAATAGGAATTGAATGTTGGTCTCCATTCTCAGAAGAACAAGGAGGGGGTGACTTTTGACTGCTATGTAGAATGTTGAGTAATTTTATCTCAGTTGTGCATATGGCAAAAATAAGTAACTGGATATCAGAGAATGTGAGAATGGGCTGCAAGACTCAAAAAGCCATTCAGCTTATGTTTTCCTGTAGAATGCATTCTTCTTTAGGCTAGACTATTGGTGAAGACATTTTGTGAAAATTAAGGTTCTAAGTGAAACTTCCAATCTCCCTTTTTTGAAAGGCATTAATTTATGGTGCTGATGCATTGGATTATTTGGAGTTTTGCCATCATCATCATTATCACGATAAATATTTCAAGTTATTATTACATTTATCAAAACTGTTTTCTACAAACTATATAGTACACTTCTTTTGCCAAAGCCCATCTATAAAAACCTTTCAACATTTAGCCTTAAGATGCAAATTTACACAATTCCCTCTTGTTTACTTGTCAATTCAGTTATTTATCCCTTTCTCAGTTAATGCAGCCACATCCAAATAGGTAAGTGTTATCACTTTCTTTTCTAAAAGCTTGATGCCTTAACAAGACTCCAATATCACAATAATTCCTAGCAAAATAAGTAAGTTAATTCTGAATTGTATTGCTCATTCTGGCAGACATAAGCTTCATTATTTAATTTAAAGAATTGTGATCATTTATCTAATTTGAAAAGACTGAGGTATCGAATTTGGCATGTTAATATAGCTATGTTCTCTGGTAATTCTACCAAAAAAATTAAAAGAGGTACAGGTTTTTCTTAGTGGTAAGAGTGTAATTTAATAGTAAAACTTTTAATCTTCTTGGTTTTCTTTGTGATATGACTCTGGATTTTTGGAGAAAGCCTCCCTTGATCTATTTCGAGCAACGGAGACATCTAGATCAGTAGCCCTTAAGGAACACCCACATTTTTCAGATCATCAAAAGGTACACATCAGTGTGTGAATGCATCCCCTCCAAAGAACAAAGACAGAGCTCTACAGAGAGCACCTGATTGTGGCAGATCTGAAGGACAGCGTTTGACCCTGGTTGAAAAAAAAAAGAGAGAGAGAGAAAAAGAAAAGAAAGAGAAAAGTTGAATAAATAAAAATATCACCATCAAACTGCAAACTGTCCCCTATTGATAGATGTGTATACCGAGTATTTGTTTGTGTGTGTGTGTGTGTGTGTGTGTGTGTGTATGTGTGTGTGTGTTTGTGTAATGTTTGACATATCCTGAAAGGGACATAAAATATCCAAAGTTCATCTTTAAACTCCGTATTTTTGTGACTGCCACAAGGTTTCACTTGTGTCATTACATTTACTGAAAATGTTGAAGGAAAGAAAACTCAGGAAAACCACAGATATTTGCAGTTTTCAATTTGTAGGCTGGTTATTTAACACATATATGATTTTAGTTGATGATTATTTTTCCTATATTCTTTCAGTCAGTATAGCATATAATTTGAAGGAAATTTGTAATTCCTGTAAACTGTTTTGGGTTAGGTCAAGTATGTATGGTTTATATTCCTATTGCTGATCTTTACATTCCAAGATTTTCTCCTACAATTTTCTCTACGTTTTCATTTCTCCTATCTCATTAGTCCCTTACTGTCAACCTTAGTTAATACCATTGCTTTGGGGGAAATGTCCTAATTATCTAGTACACAGCACATATTGGGTAGGTTAACATTTTAGGTGCACAGTTATAATAGACATTAGCATCTGTGAGGACACTTTCGATTGCAATAAAAAGTTAAAAGCAATCCTTAAATATATTGATTTTTAGTGGACCATATTTGAAAAATTGTGAAAGATTTGGTGCAAATATTTTATATTTTTATGTAGAAGCCTTTTCTAAGTAAAGCTATTAAAGAAGCATACACAAAGAAAGAAAGGGGAAAAAAATGCCTAACATGGAATTTTTCAGTGAGAACATTATGAAACTATTCAATATTAATTAACTTACCAAAATGATTACTTCTTAATATATACAGACATTGATTCAGGGAATCTAGGTTATTAACTGATAAATAGCAGTTTAGTCTTGCATATTCGAGTTGATGGTTGATTTCAGTGACCTTCTTTACTTGAATTCACTGGAAACAATTGATTTGAATGTGGCAAGCCAACAGGTATTTAATGACCCTTCATATAATCAGAGAATAGGATTTCCAAATGTCTAGTCAGGGAAAAATTAATTTCTTCAACATATATTTTTAGTTTAATGAGTTCTTTTTCATTATGGAAAGAAAGACTCCTTACAACATAGGTAACCTCCAACTTTTTCTAATTTTAATTTTAAACTGTGACTTTATGAACCAAAAATTGTTTTAACACTAAATTTGCGGCATCAGTGAAATAACATGCAAGAATAGTGAGGAGCGAAACTTGAGACTTTAAGAACAGAGAAATACAACCAGGGAGCATGTGTTTGACAAAAATCCATAGGAACTGGGGGTTTCACATTTCACTCAATTCCATTATATTCAACAAACCTTTGTGAAACACTATGCTGTGGGAGATACAAAGGTGGCTGTCAGAGTCACCATTTTTGAAATTTACCTCTTGTGGATGGTATTTGAAGGGGGAGGTACTGGGAAGTAACAGCTCATCACTGCTTTGCTCACTGGAATGAAGGGACATGTAGGTATTTTACTGTATCTTCTGCAGTACTAAAATGTGAAGAAGTCTACTTTGCATTTCTACAATATGAACAGGGAAAGTGTTTTAAGTGAATGGAGTAAGTAGCTGCCTGCTGGAGTCCCCAACTCATTGCCCTTTGGGAATGAGGCAAGTAACACATGTTTAAAGCAGCCAGATAGAAGAGTGTATGTATGGAAAATCAGGCTTCTGGTTTTGACTCCCTGCTAGTTTATCTTAAGGTGTTATTTTTGGGCAAGTCACTGAAACTCTTTAGGTATTGGCTTTCTCATTTGTAAGCATGGAGTATAAAAGATTGCTGATATTCAACTGTATTTGACCTGCAAAATATGTGGTCTTTTTGTTCAACCTAGAAAAATAGGTTTAAATCCAAGGTCACTTTCAAGATGATCTTCAAATACCTGATGAGATGCATTTGGAGGACAGCTGAGAGAGCATCAGATTGAGAGATCATTGAACACAAATGGAGAGTGAGAATGAGACAGGAGACTTTGTGAGACAGAACTGGTGAAAACGGAAAACTGAATGCTTGAAAGACTGGGAAAATTTAATGAATTCTATAGTTTGGACTTATTGAGGTATCTCAGGCTTATATGAACAAGATTCATATTTTAAAATGCAGGAATAATTATACAACAAAAATTCAAGCTGCTTTCAAGTAATTTATATGAACAGAAGAAAACCTGATTCAATCATTGTCAGTATATACTGCAGGATAACTTGGAGGTGAGGCTAATAGTATGGAACAGAAGGAGTGGGGGAGAGCTTTTCAAGAGGAAGTGTGAATTCTTCCAACTTACATATGTCATTGGGAGCTTTAAAAAATGCAGGTTCTACTACAGTTGATTCACTCATACAACTTTACACACAAAAAAGCTCATGCCTTCTTAAAAATGGCACAAACTAAGAAAAGCTTCATATTTTATTATGAAAATATAATGAAAAGAGAATTTTCCCCCAACTGGATGATCTGTATAAGATCTAGCTCTAATGAGGTAACATAATTAGATACCCCTAACATATAGCTTAAACAGCAGGAGTAGTTCTTCAGTGATGAACAGTTTTGTTTGCCTGTTTTTAATTTCACCCATGCCTAAAACTCTTTCTATACAAAAGTATAAAACACTTTTTATAAACACTTAATGTCTTGGCAATGAGAACAAGGCTGTTGGAAATGATAGGAAATTTCAGTCGAGAAGCTCCTCTCCCTTCAATTACTAGAATAGAATTGAATGTTGCCTTTACCTTAGAACTTGAGCAGACATTACATACAGACAGTTGCTTAAGATGTACTTAAGTGGTTGCTTTTGGTGACCCTACTTTCAGATAATCATACGCTGAAATGCACTTATTTTATCTAGAAGCAGGTAAAAGCATATTCCTGAATGAAGGCAGCCCCACATTCTTCCCATTCCTTGGGGTTCTCACCAATCTGTTTCACCTGCAGCTAAGCGTTTGTTAAGGCTGATATGATTGTTAAAAGAAAGATAATTCGGCCGATTATTGGTCATTATAAATTTCCAGATTCTTTAATTGCATAAATGAAATTAATGGCTCAGAAAAGTGGGGTTCCTTATATACCAGTTATGCAATATTTTTTCTCAGTAAACCAATGAAAAGAATATGTTGTGACAAAGATTCTTTTCTTGATCTAACTTTAGTCAGGTTCTTAAACCTTCTCCTATCCTCACCTGTGTACTGCCTTGTAAAAGCCTAGTTTTATCAAGAACGCTGCTAAGTCAGTTTAACCAGAATTCACCACCCTTGATATTTGATTGGTTTCCTCATCTTTCACCATCTCCCAGGTGATGTCTGATCATCCTGGCCTGTCTTTAGCAAAGAGTCTTTCATGCTGGTTTGGAGAGAATCCCCCTTGCCCCTGATGTTTCTTCTTGGTAATTTTCTATCCTCTGACCCCCACCTTGCTCCTTGGCTATAAATTCCCACTTTCCCATGCTTTATTCAAAACTATACCTGGTTTTATACTAAGGTCTCTTTTCCTCTACTGCAATAGTCCTGAATAAAATCTGTTTTACTGCTTTAGTGGCTATTCAACTTTGTCTTTTCTTTGACAGTCTTAAGTTTGTTTATACATGTACTTCATAAAAGTAATACATTTGTCTAAATCACACTTGATATGTTTATTACCTTATCTAGAGAGAGTGAGTCACAACATATCATAGAAATAAATGAATAAACATCTAATAATGACTAATATCCAGATTTAGAACAGATACCTCTTGATAGTCATGTCAACAAAATATAAGACATTTAGCCACCATGAATTCAGAATCAATTTCATCCTAAAGTCCATGCTAGGACCATGGTACCTATTACATCAACTCTGGTTAGACATTTGAGGTGGTAGTGCCACTCAGTGTTGGCACCGGTGATCTTGTGCTGAATAATACAGAAGGGCCCATGCTTTATGAAGCTTATATTTGAGTGGAGAAGAAAGAGGAAATATAAGCAAATTGGTCAATGCAAAATATTAGTACAGATTTCAGTATGTTTTTGAAAGAGGCATAGCATGGATTAATTTTTTTGTAATTTTATTGACGTATACTCGACTTACAATGTGTTAATTTCTACTGTAAAGTGATTCAGTTATGTATATATATTCATAGATTAATATTAAGAATAGTATTTGGGGACCTTTTAAATAGATAATCAGGAAAAACATCTTTGAATGAATTGCCTACTAAATGACAGCAAAGGAAGTGAAACTCAGTCATCTGAAGAGTTGTGGAGAGAATGCTAAAAGTAGTGGATACAAAGTTAGCACTTTTGAGGAATTGAGGAAAAACATGGCTACAGTATATTGAATGAAGAGAAGAAAGGCAGGTAATTATAAGGAACACTTAATGCAGAGCTTTGCAA
This sequence comes from Tursiops truncatus, assembly GCF_011762595.2. Taxonomy (NCBI): domain Eukaryota; kingdom Metazoa; phylum Chordata; class Mammalia; order Artiodactyla; family Delphinidae; genus Tursiops; species Tursiops truncatus. Next base: position 20,927,395 of record NC_047050.1, read on the forward strand.
AGAGTTTTGAACTGTATTCTTTCTGCAAGAGAAAGCCACGAAAGAGATGTAAGCAGAGAAATAGCATGATCTCATTTATGTTTAAAGAAAATTCTCTGCTTTGAGTCAAAGAGTGGAGGGAACATGGATGGGCATTTGAAGGAAAGATGGGGAGTGGGGAGAGTTTAGGAGGACTTTCATTTCAGATCTGATAATGGTCTGGATATACCTCTTGGAAAGCCAACAATTAGACAACATATAGAGCCAGAGAAGTCAGGAGAATACATATTCAAAACTGAGAAGCAGCCAATGAGGTGAGCAAAAAACCAGAAGAACCTGGGGTGGAGGACACGAGCAAAGGATGGATGGTGTAAGTAGTAATGGAAGGCCTGAATTTCTGTTTTATTTTATGATTAAAATGTTTTATTTTATTATTAAAATTCAGGCTATATCTGAGAGACAGAATGCATGAATCCTTAAATCATTACACGTATTTGAGACAATATAATCACAAGATTTCAGAGCATAATCATACAGAAGGAAAAAATCCCAATACACACTAATTGATGTAACAAAGTTTAATAGTGTGAGCAGTAGTTTAAGAACTAGACTGATTCAAATATTTCACCAAGCCTCACTGTATTACCATGAACAAGTTATAATTCTTTAAATTGAATCCTTTTAAAGGGCACTATATTTTAAAATATGGAGGATTGAAAACAGCTAAGAGTAGCTATGGGAGCCAGTGAATCTAGCCCTAATGTCATGCTCCTTATCACTTAGAAATGGAGATACAGTCCTCCATCGGCAGCCTCTCTGAAGAACTGCCATCCCTCACAGAGGAATTTCAGTCTCTATGGAGACTGCCTCCGTTTCAGTCCTAGTCAATTAGAGGTGAAATGTATTCCATTTGCAGTCACCTAAGCTATAGAGTCCACCTATTTTTTTTCCTTATTCTTTCAGCCAAATGATAACATCTTATCTAAGATGGAAAAAAAAATCTGAGAATCATGGTCATTTAATTTGAGCTTGTTCAGTCCTAGTTACTCTTTTCCCTTTGTTTCAAATGGCAGCCTTCTCTGTAAATCAGATAAAGAACTGTATCATTATGCTATCATCTTTGAAAGCTCCATAATTGTAGCTTTTCTACCCAAGTCACTGAAATAAAACATCTATTTCTACACTAAATATTAATTTATTTCCAGTTTTATTTGTTATATTATTTACTTAGGTGATAGTACTTTGAACCTTTTACAGAGGTGAGCCTACAGTATAAAGAATTATTTTCTAAATAACACATATTTTCACAAAAGATAATGAAGATTATACAGATTAGAAGTCACCCTTGTTCATCACTACTTCCTTATTTTTTCCTAAGGACATAAAACATGGATGTTACTGATTTTGTTTTAAATTTAGTCCCAAGGGCTGAAGAAAAGTCACATTGAATTAATAAGATCTAATTAATTTATGTACTAATTAGAGCAATTAAGATTTATGTAAAATGAGCAGGGATAAAAAAGAACAATAAACAACATGAAAATATTTACTAGGGATAATTTACTGCTGAGTATCTGTTGTATTTTTCTCTTTACACGTGTTCCTCAAAAACAAAGTGGTAGTTATTTACAATCAGCAACTTTCGTGATTTCAAGTGACAGAAGCCCAATTCAAATAGACATCAACTGAAAAAAGAATTAATTAAACTTATCTGGAGAGTCTATTAACCATCTCAAGCATGGCTGCTTAAAGGGGCTTTTGTGGCATTACATCTTACTGTCTCCATTTATTCTATGCTCTTTCCCTGAAGGTGGTTTCATACTAAGGCAGAAGATCACTTTGAGGTACCATTATGCCTAAGAACACCTTCAAGTTTACATTCCAAACTTTGAGTAACCATAACTATCTTATTTTCTTCCAGTTTTATTGAGATATAATTGACATACAGCACTGTATGAGTTTAAAGTGTATAGCATAATGGTTTGACTTAACATACATCATGAAATGATTATCACAATAAGTTTAGTGAACATCCATTATCTCATACAGATACAAATTAAAGAAAGAAAAATTTTTCTTGTTATG